>NC_021164.2:14951130-14961301 GCF_000331145.2 Cicer arietinum | reverse complement strand
CCTCCTAACCAAGTACTTCAGAGTTAGAATGGTACCACATTGTGAAGTAGAGTATAAGCTCATGCATAGCGTTGCATTTTCTTGTGATTGTTTTGTTGTGATTAATATGTATTATGTGTGATAATAATTTATGCGATGATTTAATATTACAGTGAAGTGTATTGATTTTCTTTGATTTTGACTATATAATGTGATGTTTTTCCTTGAAGAATGTTTGTGTTATGATACGGTTTATTGATGATTAATTGCGTGTTCCTCTTATTTATATTATACTATCAACATGATTTCAAAACTCACATTCTTCGTTGTTTGTGTTTGACTGGCTTGGTCATGCGTTTGCGAAATCGCATTTATTACAGGTTAATGAGTCTCGAAGTTCAAGTTTGGGAGAAACCCCGCTCTGATAGGTGATACCGGGAATTAAGAGTTGTAATGTGTATTTTACTTATGTTACTACAAATGACTTTTTAATGAAAACTTAGTACGAGTAAGTCTTGGGAATTAAATCAATAAATTCTAGTTAAATCAAGTTAATTGATATTGTACTATTTTAATTGAGGAACAAAGTCGAATTGTTACATGTGTATTTAGAGAAACGTGATATCCTAAATTAGATATTAAAGTTTTTATCCTCTTTAACAAATTTTCTTTAACCGCTCCAAGTTTTCTTCAAATAATTTAGTATATATTATTATAAATGTTATTTTGGGGTTTAGGGTGTCACATTGTGCGCCTGAAGTGCAACTGCTACGCCTGGGGCGCATTTCCACGATTTTGAATTTGTCGAGGTGCGCCTAAAGCGCAAATTCTGCGCCTGGGGCACATGGCACGCGGATGAATGTTTAAAAACAATTTTTTTTTCTTTCACTTTTTAGGGATCTTTTTTACTGTTGGGAAGTTGAGAGACTTGTGAAACTCATCACTGACATTTTTCTTATTATAAATGATCAATTTT
This sequence comes from Cicer arietinum, assembly GCF_000331145.2. Taxonomy (NCBI): domain Eukaryota; kingdom Viridiplantae; phylum Streptophyta; class Magnoliopsida; order Fabales; family Fabaceae; genus Cicer; species Cicer arietinum. The sequence goes on along the minus strand of NC_021164.2, from coordinate 14,960,346 downwards.
ATTACTGTTGTTAATTTTAAATATTATTTCAATCAATTTCGGAACTTTTGGTTTAGTATTAGTAATTAACTATAATTCAATAGTAAAACGCAATCCTTAAGTTCGACACTCGGTAAGACTGTTTTATTATTACTTGCAACAACTCAGTACACTTGTTGAATCACTATCAATAGACGTAGTAACTTCTTTCTTAAAAATAACTTTGTAAGAGGACAAGTAGTTAGTACACTTTTTAGAAAATCAATATGAGATAACATTCTTATTATTCAAATTTATGTTTGATGACACTATTTTTGGAACTACTAATGGCACTCTTTGTCAAGAGTTTTCTAAATTGATACAACTTGAATTTCAAATGGGTATGATGGGAGAACTTAAGTTCTTCTGAGGGATACAAAATCAGAAAATTCAAAAAGGTATATACATTCATCGGAAATTTAAGATGAGTGATTGTATACTTATGGCTACACCAATGCACTATACTTGTTCACTTTAAAAAGATTATTCAGGTGAAAAAGTTGACCAAAAAACCTATAGAGGAATGATTGGATCCCTACTTTACCTTACTGCTTCTAGGCCTGACATCACGTTTAGTGTATATGTATGTGCAAGATTTCAAGTTGACTCTAGGGAATCACATTTAACAATTGTTAAGGGAATCACATTTATAATTGATGAAAATCTAAAATAAGATTTGATTCATATTTATAATTGAAGAAAATCTTTGACCAAGTTGAGAAGAAGATATGATAAAGATTTGAAGAAGATTTGAAGAATATTTGATCAACATTTGATGAAGATTTAAAGAACAATTTATTTGAAGAATTTACAAAGTCAATCTACACAAAATAGGAACAGAGTCAATCTGAAGAATTTACAAACTTAATCTACACAAAATAGAAACAAAATTAATCTGAAGAATTTAACAAACTCAATTTGAACAAGATACAATTCAGAATTAAACAAGGACTAAATTGAAGTCCAAATTGTTACTATAAATAGACACTCAAGACTGAAGGAGAAAAACATCGAAAAACATAAAAGAGTAGAAGAACTCAAGCTCAAAGTTCTCAATTCATCTTAGAAGCAACTACTCAAATTCCAATCTTTTGTATCCCACCCGATAGTGGTTTAGTTCCTTCTTCAATCTGTGGTTGTTAGGAGAAGACTTGACTTGTAGGGTCAATGTGGTTAGTTCCTCAAAAGTCTAGGGTTGTCAGGCTTGTTTGGGAAGACTGACTTGGAAGGTCATATGCTTTGTAATTCAAGGTATTTGAATTAGTGGATTAAAGTCTTCTGAATGAAAGGACTGAATGTAGCCAATAATTCATAAAAACCAACCAACCTTCATCAAATTAGCAAAAAGTTATCAATTTTATCAAACACAATTCAACCCTCATTCTCGTATTTGCACCTTCATATACTCCATAAGACAAAAGTCCAATTTGACCAAGTCAACACCACTCATTCCCTCTTTAACGCATTTACACGACACACATCAATAAGACAATAAATAAATAAAGAAAATGAAAGAAACTTATAGATAGCGAGAGGAAAAAGAGAGAAGAGAAAAAATTTGGAAAACAGAATAAGAGAAACGAAGAGTGATTAATTTTCTTTCTATGAGCCAAGCAAGAAAAAGTTGACATAATCATAATCTTTCCAAATCTTTTGAAAATCAACAAGTGGATTCTCTTTCTCTATTTCCTTACAAGTATGTGTGCAGTAATGTTTATCAAAGATTAGGGATTTAGGGTTTAAGGGTTTGAAACGAAAAAAAGAAAAAAAAAATATTTTCTATGTTATGTTTAGGGGTTCTGAAATAGATTATTGAAATAAACCATGCATGTGAAGCTATATCGCTGAATTTGAGAATAGAATCAAGTAGAATTGAATTTTCTTTATGACATTAAAATGTCTCTCTTTATGTGTTTTAGATTAATGACCTTGAAGTGCATTCTTGTGACAAATTATGTTGTGTGGATCGATGTTGTTTTGATGTATTATGTGTCATTTTCCATTTCAATTTGGTTTGTTGATGTATTCATTACTAATGTATTAATAGTTTGTATCAGTTACGTTTGTAAAATTCTTTAGGAAATTGGTTTGATTGAAATGAGTGTTGTCAGTTTAAAAATTCACCAAATGTATTGTGATGTTTTGGCCATGACATTTTATGTATACCTCATTTTCAAGTGATTATTAATTTTCTTGAAACTGGATTCAATTTCCTTCAATTTGAGTATAAACTTCATCGTGTTTGATATAAGTTATCATATAATTGAGTGGTATTTTATGTTATATTACTTAAAATCACAACAATATGCAAGGTTGAATGCGTGCTAGTTTTATTGTGTTCATTAATAATTGAGGTTATCATTCATGAGTGATGTTATATATATAATATATGTATACTTATATTTAATAAATGTATGAATAAGGTGAGAAGTATACGATTCGTTCTAGTTAGATGAATTAGCGATCTATATTCGACGAAAATGATGGGTAAATGGGACAACACATAGGGTCTTAATTATGTCCAATCTTACCAAAACAAAGTTACTAACAAGAAGATGACATTAGTAAAACTAATGTAGTCTTTATGACATACTATTAGTTAAATTTAAGTCGTTATGTTACTCATGTCTAGTGACTTAAATATTTAGAAAAAATTAAGACTAAATATAGAAAAGGTAATTTGAAAGTAGCTTACAATAGAAGAAAAAAGAGAGAATAAGTATATTCTTGAATTAAATTATTAATTTATTTTGTTTCATCCTTTGAGACCCCACTTAGATGTAATATTATCCTACGTTTAAATGTTTTACAGCTAAAAAGACTTAGATCAAGAGCCGGAGATTGAAACATATAAGTTTATGTTGTAGTTTTGTTACAGTTTCTAGGAATTATTTTTGAACCATGGATATGTTATAAATTCCATTTTGCCCTTTTATTTTGAAAGATTTGTATTCATATTAATACATTTACATGATTAGTATGTATTAATTATTTTTTTTGTCGACTTATATTAATGCTCAAATTATATTCTAGATATTTAATATATGGTGTTACACAAGCGATGATGTTTATATTAATTTAAAAATTAAATAAGCTTTTAGTACACTAAAATTTTCATAACTTTTTTTTAGTTTCTACATTTTTTTTATCAACTTTTAGTCATTTAAATGTTTTTGTTTTTATTTTTTTGTCCCTAATTTCAAAATAACTATTATATTTCTAATTTTTGAACAATTTTTTCACGGATGATGAATTAAGTATGAATCTTTTACGCTTAAAATTAATATTTAATTTCTCATATGTTAAAAAATTCTAAATTTTTTGTAAGAAATTTTTTTATAATGCCCTAAATATTACTACAAAAAATCATTCAAAAATTCAAAAGAAACACAATAGTTAATTTAATATCAAGAACAAGAAATAAAAATAATTTTTTTAAGAGACTACAAATTAATGAATTTTTGAAAGATTAAATACAAAATAGTGAGGATTTGTAAAGAATACAAAGTTATTTTACCCTTAATTTTACTCCTTTTATCCACTAGGTTGTTGGTTTTTATTTTTATTTTTTTATTACAATGGTTTCTTTGTTTTCTATTGAATTATATATATATATATATATATATATATATATGATCAAACCGCGTCTCGATTCAAAATATTTATTTTAATAAAATCTAAATAACTTGTAAAAAGCACAATTAAATTTAAATAAACGAATCTAGTATCCTATATATACACGATATATGTGACTACTCAAATCTTGAATAAATATCCAAAATAGTTCATTATTTTTATCAATTGTTTCAATTAAATTCTAGACTTTATCAAAATTTTAAATTGATCATTGGTTAAAATATCATTAATCAAGTTAATCCCTCCGTCAATGACAATCACTTGACAAAGTTAACTTTGTTGACATGTCACGTTAATTGTTTGTGTGGAAAAGTTTTTATGATACAAATGACGTATATACAAGTGTTAGAGATTAAATTGATACTTTTTTTTTAAATTGCTATTGGTATACATTGAGGACTAGTTTGACACACGTCAAGATTTAAAGGAAGGCTTGTATTGTCTCTCTCATTTTTAGAATTTTTTCTTCTCCTCCATCTCCATTTCTCCTTTAATTTCCACCTACTTCAACAACGACTACAAAGAGGATTAGTGGCGACTCCCAATTTGTAAAGTTAAAAGACATAAGTGGTAGTTGGTTTAGATGTTAAAATTTCCCTCTCACATGCAAATATATTATAAATACGAGTTCAATTTCGTAGGTAACATTTTAATGAAAAAATTATATTCTTTTAGGGTTTTATTATATCTTTTCTTTTGATTTTACTGAAATTTCTCCAAATTCCATTTAATTTGACTTTTTAATTTTGTAGAATAATGTTAGATGTGATTATTTTCTTTCGTATGATGAGGCTACTGGTATATTTGTTCTTTATGAACTTGTTGGGGTTGATGCAATATATATTAATAGCATAGAAACAACATGAGGCTTTACAATGAAGCTTATAGATAAATTTAAAGGCATTTTGATTGAACAAAATCATTGTGGAGAGGTTATGGTGTAGCTTATGAGCAGGGTTGATATATACAAGAACGGTTGAAGATAAACATCACAAATATAGTCTTGTTGTCATGCTTTTGTTGATTGTATTATAGATTGGTAGAATTTGTGGTTATATGTTTTTATTTATTTATTTTGCAGAGTATAAGGGATTGCAATGTCTTCTTGATATACTGATTTTAAAAATTAGTGAAATCATAATTATTTTGGTATCTCTAGTTTGTGTCACTCTATTAATTAAGGTACACATAAAATATGCTTTCAAATGAATTAATAAATACACAATTAAAAGGTACGCACAAAATGTGTCTAAACAAGCTTCCTCAAAATAACTAATTATATAAACAAAAAAGTCTTAATGTATGTCAAAATAGTCTCCACCATTTCCCACAAAAAATATGACAATATATCAATTTGGTCCCTAATGTATGCACACATGGCAAACAAGATTTTAAAAAAAATCTCAATTTGGTCCCTTATATTTGCTCACAAGGCAGTTAATATGACATGTCAACAATAATGGATCTTGCACAAAATATTGGAGAGAGAGAGAAAGATAAGTGTTAACTAAAATATTATAATTGAAATTCATAAAAGTCATATAGTTTTATCAAAGATTCTACATAAAATCAAATACAAAATAAAAATATAATATATGAAAAAAGACATTTACATCGAATTAAAGTTGTGTCATTCGTTCTACTAAAACTTTAAACTATTTTTTTTTCAATATAAAATATCATATTGTCAGCAAGAAATTTATCCTCCATTTTGTTATCGAATATTTCCAAATTTGGAGATGCTTCTGGGGCACGTTTTAAACAATTGACATCAAGTTTATCATGATTTTTTGAATCTTACAAAGTTGCTCATCTGGTAGAACTGTTTGATCACTGGAATATGTTTTTCAAGTGTTGATGTTGAAGCTTTGTAATTTTTATCTTTGTTGAAAACTTTCTTCTTGAAAAATGCATCAATTTTTTTATGTTTAAATATTGTGTCATTCCTAAAAAAATATAAATTAATTAAAATAATTCACAAATTAACTAAAATAAAAAAATTGTTTTGGTTTGTTGATAGGTAGCAATTGAGTTGCTAATTAGGGTGTTAGATTTTGTGTTCGATATTAGGTAGTTTATCATTCAATATTAGGTAGTTTATTTGAATATAGATCTCGTTATATTAATTCAATAAAGAATTTCAAATGAAAAATTAATTTAAATAATTTATCTTAATAGATTATTTTAAGTATTTTATCTATTTGCTACATCTCTTTTTAAATAATGAAATTTTAAAAAATGATTAAAATTAAAAACTACTTTAAAAAATTCTTCATAAAAATTATTTATAAAAAAAATATTTTTTTAAAAAAATATGATTTTTATCATGTTAAATATTTAATAATAAATATCAAAATTAATTTTTTAATCAATAACAAATAAATTTAAAATAATTTCTATTATTTTTATATAAAAATTATTTTGTAAAATTTAAAATCAAAATAATTTTTCAAAAATTTTAAACAAAAATATAATATTGGATATTTATTGCTCAAATCTTTATTCAGTTACCATTGTCGCCGAGTTTAACTCTCTCATGTTCCAACTTATATCTCCTACGATTCTACCTTCGTTTCTTTAATTTTTATTTTTACTTTCTTTATTTTTTCCCTGTAAAACAATCTTGGCCATCAAGCAAAACAAAACAAAACCATCTTCTGAAACCCTCTAATCCCATTCCATTCGGTTCCTTCCACCAATGTCCACCAACGATTCCCTCTCAGACCACAAGCTCTGCGGTTTCCTCTATGCGGTTCTCATACTCAAACCTTCGCATCCTCGCGAAAACGACACTCGTTTCAACGACCGCTGTGAGATCTTCAACGACGGCAAGACTTTCGGTTTTCGGACTCAAAACGGCGTCGTTTTAAGCCCTATCGTTGATTCGGCAGAATGCGATAATTCGAAGGGGAAAAAGGTGAAGAAGGTTGGTATGGTGAACGGGAGCTTCAGCGTTGTTCATCAGCTTCACGCTTTGGTTGTTCGTAAATGCTTGAATATCGATGCTCGTGTTGTTTGTGTTGTGGAAGAAACATCTAGGGTTAGGGTTGTGGTTCTCGTTGATGTTTATCTTCCGATTCAGGTTTGGACTGGATGGCAGTTCCCAAAATCTGGTTCCGTTGCTGGCGCTGTTTTTCGCCATTTGAGGTTTGCTTTCATTGCCGTTCTGCTTTAGGTTTTGATTCTCATATTGCAATTCTATAATGTTGTGTTTATGCTGGAGAAATTCTTTTGTACCAATGTGCTTACTTATAACTTACTAATATTGCAAATTGGCATGGCAATCTCATTTTAGGAGATAGATATTAGGAGAGAGAGTGATAGACATCTGAGCAAATGTTGAATAGCTTAATTAAGCGCTTATAACATAGGTGCTTATCATATCAGTGCTGATATATTTCTATAACAAAAGATAAAATAATATAGCTATTTCTATATAAGTTATAAACAGTTTTCATAAGCTATCCTGAAGAGTTTATTGAAATAAATTGAAAACAACTTATAGAAATGTCATACACTGTTTCCATATTCTCTCTCAAAGTGCTTATGCTTATATATAAGCCCAAATAAGCCAATTTAAGCAGATCTAAATTAGGCTAGCAAGATACTCTAATACAGTATTCACTACACACACTAATCTATTGGTTGAAATTGATGAGTCCATCAAATTTATGTGAGATCTATTTGAATTTGAACTAATGGAAGAGAGTGTGTTGCTAGTATTTCTCTAAGAATATACTCTCCTTTTTTTAGAGAATGCAAACTCAACACATGCATATATATATATATATAGATATATATATGATACGAGAAGATATTTACCGTGAAATTGACATGTGGTAAATGGAAAGGTTGACATGTGGTGCAAGTGCGACCTGGATAGCTTAATTTGGTTTTATTAATAGCATATGATAGTTTTAGACTTTAGTTTAAGGTTTTGCATGATAATTAAGGAAGTTGTTAAATATTTTTAATTTCAATGAAATATAAGTTGGTTGACTATTCACTCCATTGCTGTTCAAACTTGAAATAGAACAACATAAGGATAAAGATAGAAAAACATTTATTAATACTTTCTTGGTTTTCTAATATGACAAATAATTTAAAACAAACCAAAACTTCTAAATTGGTAATTATTTTGATTTAGAGGAGGCAGTAACTTTGTGCCATGTCAGCATGGTTAATCGTTGTTTTCTACACTAATTATGAGGTTCCTTGCTATAGAGGGCACTGGTGAAGGAATCATAAATTAGAAAATATTGATTCACAAGTACAGTGTTCATGAATAGATTGCTTGATGATAACCTATAAAGCTGTATTTTTCACATAATACTTTTCGTTTTGATTCCTTTATCAGTGCTCTTGTGGTAATCTTTAGCATTCATTTTACGGTTTTGACCTAATAATTATTTATATGTTTCTTCATCACATTATCTGGTTTTAATGGTCAAAGCATGTGACCTCAATTAGAATCAATCTTATGAACTAATTGAGCTAAAAGGTCAACTGTTGCACTTAATCAACTGCAATTGGACAAAATTACATAGTTTGTGTTCACTGATTCTCATCATACCAATTTTCTAATTAAAGCTTTGGAGGAAAGTTTCAAAAATATATGTTCTTAAGGAGCTTCACTTATACAAAATTTATAATTAAATCAAACTTGGTTCCATCTCTAACTCGGTCTAGCAGTGTTCCAACTAATTGCTCACCAGTAATATTTTGAGAACTATGTGGTAATCTTATCTGTATAAATTTTCTATTCAAAGCTTTTGAGGGAAGTTTAATAAACATACATTCTTAAGTAGTTTCACTAATAAAAATTAATAATTCAATCAAACTTGATTCCACCTCAACTCTGTATGTTGTAATCTTATCAATATAAATTTTCTTTTCAATGGTTTTGGGGGAAGTTTAAAAAACATACACTTAAATAGTTTCACTTATACAAAAATAAAAATTCAATCAAACTTAATTCCATCTCTAATGTGGTCATACTAGCAGTGTTCTAGCTAGTTCCTCACCAGTTATACTCTCAGCAAGTGTGTGGTAATAATATACATTAACTGATTTACTGTGCCATTTTCCGTTTGTGAAAATACTTTATAGCCTTGACTATTGTAGTTTTCTAACAGTTAAGAGCCTATGCAGCTGTGATTGGGATGAGAGAAGTTCAATGCTTTCTGATCCAGACTACTGTAGGAAGATTCATGGAGAAAATAAGAGCATTTGGAACCTTTCTGGTTGTCATGTACTTGGTTGCAAGCTCCATTCGCCTGTGAGCGGTTCTTCAAAGGAAAGGCTATTTGAACTTCATGAAATTTTTAAGACCGTACCTTGTGTAGGAAAAAAGCAGAAGTTTATTATTTCCAAGATAATACCTATGGACAACACTTGCAGATCTGGGATTTGGGAGATCTCTGATGATATTTTAACTAAAATTCTAGCTTCCCTTGGCCCAGTGGACCTCACTAGTGTTTCTGCAACTTGTCGTCATCTAAGATCCTTGGCTGCTTCAGTAATGCCTTGTACAAAGTTAAATCTGTTTCCTCATCAGCAGGA
>NC_021164.2:14931297-14950644 GCF_000331145.2 Cicer arietinum | reverse complement strand
CGTGAAGACGCAAGGTACATTGGCGGACCCACCAGAGGGGTCACAAGTAGTTTGGTGTCAACATAATGGTACCCAAAAATGTGGCTATTATGAGATTAGTGGTAATTGTACTGTCACGGGTAAGAGGGATGTTTGCCAAGATACAGGTAGAGATAATGAGAACCACGGCTACTCCTCTAAAAGAGCCAAATTGTCAAATCCTGGTCATAACATTTCTAAACCCCATGATTCATGTTCTGTTGGAGAAAAAAAATCACCTTCAGATGCTTGCTTTGAGGAATATACGCCTGCTAGTCGGTGCACTAGAAGCTTGAACCGCATAAAGAAAAATCTATATTTCACTCATGACGATGAAGCTATGATTTCCAAAGAAAGAAGATTTGGTAAAAGACCAATTAAAACAAAACATGCATCAGATGCTGCATCCCTTGTGTCTCAAAACGAGCTAGTTGATACTTCATACGGATGTGGACAGAGTTACAAGGGGCATGGGAAGCGTAAAGTTGATAGTTTGGAATACAGTGATACGTGGATCCAGTGTGATGCTTGTCACAAATGGCGAAAGCTGGCAGACAATAGTATGGCTAATTCCAGTGCAGCATGGTTTTGTAGTATGAACACTGACCCTTTATATCAGAGTTGTAGTGTCGTGGAACAGTATATTCAGAATAGCTGTAAGATAACTCACTTACCAGGATTTCACTTGAAAGGAACTCCTGGAGGTGAGAAACAAAACGTTTCATTTTTCACTAGTGTGCTTAAGGAGCACTACTCGTTGATAAATTCTCAGACAAGGAAGGCCCTGACTTGGTTGGCCAAGATTTCAACGGACAAGCTTGAGGTAATGGAAACGTATGGCATACGCGGTCCTATTTTAAACAATTGCACTTTGTCTAATGGGACATCGAATCCATACCACAAAATATTTCAAGCATTTGGCCTCATAAAGAGTGTAGAGAAAGGTGTATGCAGGTGGTTCTACCCACAAAGTCTTAACAATTTGACTTTTGATGTTGCTGCCCTTGGCTTGGCTCTCTGTGAGCCATTAGATTTTGTTAGGTTATACTTGTCAAGAGCAACCCTGGTAGTTGTTCCAGCAAACTTGGTCGATCATTGGAAAACACAAATAGAAAAGCATGTTAGGCCTGGTCAATTGCGGGTTTATGTATGGAACAATCATCGGAAACCATCTGCACACTCTCTTGCTTGGGATTATGATGTTGTCATCACTACATTTAGCCGTTTGAGTGCAGAGTGGGGCCCACGTAAGAGGAGTGCTCTAACGCAAGTGCATTGGTTTAGGATCATTTTAGATGAAGGGCATACTCTTGGCTCAAGCCTGAGCTTAACAAACAAGTTGCAAATGGCTATTTCATTGGTTGCTTCAAATCGATGGATACTAACTGGAACTCCGACACCTAATACTCCTAACAGCCAACTTTCGCATTTACAACCGTTGTTGAAGTTCCTTCATGAAGAAACTTATGGACTGAATCACAAATCATGGGAGGCTGGTGTGCTTAGGCCATTTGAGGCTGAGATGGACGAAGGTCGGTCTCGTCTGTTGCATTTACTTCAGAAATGCATGATTAGTGCAAGAAAGGTGGATTTGCAAAGTATTCCACCATGCATCAAGAAAGTTGTTTTAATTGATTTTAATGAGGAGCATGCTAGAAGTTACAATGAATTGGTACTCACTGTTAGGCGTAATATATTGATGGCTGATTGGAATGACCCTTCACATGTGGAGAGTCTACTGAACCCGAAACAGTGGAAATTTCGTAGTGAAACTATAAAAAATGTCAGGCTTTCATGCTGTGTTGCTGGACATATTAAAGTTACACATGCTGGAGAAGATATTCAGGAAACAATGGATATGTTAGTACAAAATGGTCTAGATTTTACTTCAGGGGAGTATTCCTCCATAAGATATAGTCTCCTGTATGGTGGTCACTGTGTCAGGTAGTACTTGGATTTTGATATTTCAAATTACTTTAATTTTTTTCAGGTCATATAGCTGCTTGTCATATCTTCATCATCATAATTCATAATCATTCTTTAATGAATTTGTAGGTGCAAGGAGTGGTGCCGCCTTCCTCTCATTGCACCATGTCGACATATGTTGTGCCTTGGTTGTGTTTCCATAGATAAGACAAAGTGTACATATCCTGGCTGTGATAACTTATATGAGATGCAGAGTCCTGATACAATGGCACGGCCAGAAAATCCTAACCCAAAGTGGTCTGTACCCAAAGATCTTATTGAGCTACAGCCTTCATATAAGCAGGCATGCTTTTTAATTAAGAAATCAGTTGGCATTCAGTTGCATCTTTTTTGTTTTTGTTTTTATTTTTGAAGTTTTCATTGTCCGAAACATTGTAATGTTGATTGTTGAATGAACAGGATAATTGGGATCCTGATTGGCAATCAACATCAAGTAGTAAAGTTGCTTACCTTGTCCAGAGGTTGAAATCTTTGCAAGGAACCAATGGGGAGATGAGTTCATATACAGAAAATAGCAATAGTGAGATGCATATTGAGAATAGTTTTCCTTTGCATACAAGACACGCAGAATCATCATTCCAGGAATGTTCTGTGAGTAGCAATAGCACCAATGCGGTCCCCGAAAAAGTTTTGATATTTTCTCAGTTTCTTCAGCATATTCATGTCATTGAACAGCAGGTGCCTTTTCTTTGCCCAATGTGACCATTTGTAAATCTATTTTATCCTTTGGCCATCTGCATATATCCTGTGCAAATGATTAAACTATTAAATTAAATTTCTATTTTTCCAGTTGGCTGTTAATGGTATCAAATATACTGGAATGTATAACCCAATGCATTCTAGCAACAAGGTATAATGTTGGAATAATCTTATTTGCTGTGTTTTAAAAATACAAAATTTACTTTTAGTTTCAGATCTTTGGTTAATTTACTTTTCTCTTTAACAGAAGAAGTCATTAGCCATGTTCCAGCATGATTCTAGTTGTATGGCACTTCTGATGGATGGGAGTGCTGCATTGGGTCTTGACTTGAGTTTTGTTACACATGTGTTTTTAATGGAGCCAATTTGGGACAAAAGGTTAATACATTAAACTGATTCATCATTCATGTGCAAACGAGGATATAAAATTTAGATGTTAGAGTGTTATTGCTTTAAAGGCGTAGGGGTAAATTGATTTTGAGAAATTTTAATTTTTTTATATTGTAAAATTTTTATTCTAGTCTTTATAAGCCTAGTAATATTTAAATGCAAACTTTGTGGCATTTAGAATTATGTAGCATGGGTAGCCTAACAGCATCTGTCAATATTCCTGTTTAGTTTTCAATGAGTAAAGTGGAACTGTGTTGTTGAGTCAAGTGATTGGTAGTGGATCCTTTGTTTGCCCAATTTTGTGGATGCTCCTACTTTGACTTAATTTGGAACTCTTGTCCATTTTAATTTTCTTCTAACTTGGGTAAAAACCTTGTCAGTATGGAGGAGCAAGTAATTAGTCGGGCCCATCGCATGGGTGCTTCTCGTCCTATTCACGTGGAAACATTAGCAATGCGTGGTACAATTGAAGAGCAAATGATAGAATTTTTACAGGTGAATCTCTATTACTTCAACTATATAACACCATCCTAATTTAGTTTGACATGTGATACTCGGTTTCTTTGAATGGCTTATTATTTGGCAACTTTGTCATTGAATTTTTTCTGTCTGTTCTGCTATATGTTTTCTTGTCCTAATTATTTGTGCTTCTATTTCTTGATGTTCAACAAGGATGCTGATAAATGTAGAAGATTTCATAATAAAGATGTTGCTAAATCTGAAGATGGTGGAGGACGAGCATATCGATCATTGCATGATTTTGCCGAAAGCAACTATCTATTGGAACTTAAATTCGTATAAACTGATTCAGAAACTCTAGAAGGTTTGTACACGGTAGATTTTTCCTATTCTAGTTTTACTAGGAAACACCAATTCGTAGGGAAGATGAGTCATGTTGCATTTAGGGAATTAGATGCAAGTGATTTTTATTGACAATAGTGTTAGAACTATTTATTGAGATTTTTTTGCAAAAAACTGAAAGTAAAAAGTTTGTGTTTGGAAGTGTGATAATGATGAAAAAGTTCTTCTGTCATTTATGTCTTTGAAGTGAAAGAATCAAATGAAACTTGTAATGATTCATAAGTAATTGTCAAATAATTTGTTGAACTTGGGTTAAACAAAGTATTGCATTTACAGCTACTATTATAATAAGCCTTCATTGAAGCTTATGGTATACACTGAACTTGGAATAGGGTGCCCTCTTTTCTCTCTGAACCTTTCCTTACCAAATTGTATACTGTATGGTTGAACTATATTTAAGGTAGGTAGCATTTAAAATTTTAAAGGCATTCTTTCGCTTTTCATATTAACTTTTCGCTTGTTGATTTTATAGTAATATAGATTTTTTCCCTTTTACTTCAGGTGTTTTATTTATCAACTTACAGACTAAATGCTTTAGGCAAGTCCAGTGGATGTCCTGCAAGAAGATTGCATACTCATATGATTTTGCATTTTGGATATACAATCTTACTGGTGCTCTTTTAGTGTTATGATATGCATTGGAGGGTGAAGTATCTTTTTGGTATAGCATTATATATGTATTTGCAGCATCAGATCTGTCTTCCAATGCTTAATTTAATAGTACAAGGCCCTCTGCATATTCTTTTTAGGAAGGATTAATGTATTTGAATTGAAACAGGTTGTTTATGGAAATAGAGAAAAAAATGCATACAATATGAATTTTTCTATGCTTATGCTTTCCACTTAGCACATATTGTTTCATTCCTTGTATTGTTAGCAATATAATCAAAACTGGACTGGACATTAACCGGTGTAGGCAGACGATCAAGGTTTAAAGGTTTGACCAAGGTTGGATTGAGATCGAATCAGTATTAATAAACTATTTAAAGTTTTATTTTTAATATAATACGCAAATTAATAATACACATATTAACATAATATTCATGACTTCACACATTAAAAACTAATTTTTCTAATTCTTTTAAGTATTTCAGTAGTTAAATATTATTGAAAGTTAGATAAGTAAGAAAAAAAAAGGAGATATGTTATATTTAATTTATTTGTTTTATAGTTTTTATAATTTTTAATGGCTCTTTGGCTAGTGGGGAAACTTTTAGACATGAAAAATGTTCTTTGGTGTCATCTTATCCAATAAGGCAACATTGTTATACTTGATAGGGTGTTCATAATACCATAATTATACTCGACTCAGACTAGTTGAACCGAAAATCTACCTTTGTTTGCAACCTATTGCCAAACAACTTTGGTCATATATGCTTAATTAAGGATTTTGAGAATCTTGAAGCCAAGTCCACCTTTCTGCTTTGACTTGCAACTTGTTTCCCAAGAGATCAAATGGCATGCTATTTGTTACTACTTTAGATGAAGTTGCGACATAGTTTCTCAGCTTCATCTCAAATAGATCTAGGAATCGACATTGTTTGCATCACATAAGCAAGAATGTTGGATAATGATTTGAGCAAAAGTGACTCGACCTGCAAATCTAAAAGAGTTAGCTTTCAAATTTGTGAGTTTAGATCTTAGTATGTCCAAGATAAAAGAGAATGAATCTTTTGAGACTCGGTGGTTAATTAGAGAAACACCAAGGTATACTCTAAGCTTTGTAGTTAGGTCAATTCCCAAATTTTGACTTAAAGAAGCTGCTTTCGTAGTTTAAATAATTTAGAGAAAAAAACATTGGATTTATGCATGTTGATTTGTTGGCCAAAATTGTGGCAAAAATATGCCAAAATAGATTTAGTGAGCTGAATTTGTTCTATACTAGCCTCAATAACCAAAACAATATCATCAATTAAGAATATGTGTGAGAGGTAGGGTCCCTCACCCCTACCAAAATGAAGAGGTTGTCATTGGCCATTTGTAACCGAATCTTTAATTCTGTGGCTCAATCTCCCTAGAGGCAACTCAAAGAGATAAGGGGAGATATAGGATGAAATCTATTAAGGCTAGGTGACTTATAATTTCCCATGTTGAAAAGGGCTTCTTTAGTTTCTTCCAAAGATGCATCTCGACCTAGTATTTTCACATCACTATCTTCGATAGACGAAAATGTAGATGTGATATCGAAAAAGACTAGGACTAGGGGCCTCCAGGTGAATAGTAGAGGTTGTGATAGAATTGGATCACAAGATTCCTAACAACACTATCTTACAGAATCCATGAGTTATCAAGTGGAAGAATTTAGTTTTAAGATCTCATTGTTGGATCCATTTGCATTTAGTTTGTTGGAGCCAATAGCTTTCCTCAGTCCTAACTAAGAAGTTATATTCCTTCTAGAGCTCTTGTCTTAACTTAACTACATGTTGGTTTGTATCACTTGCAAGGATTTAGATAATACCTCATAATTTTTTAAGAATATATTTTTTACGTACAAATATATTGCTAAATGTATGATGATTCTCAAAGTGCAAATTAGATGTTAGATTTGTGATATTAGAGGACCATTCGTTAGATTTAATCCAATGATGTCTAACCTGATTATCAAAGTCAAGATGTTCAAGCCATGGATAAAAGATAAAAGTTTTTGAAAATCTGGAATTTTACCAAATTTTTAAAATGTAAATTTTGTTTCAAAATAGTTACATTATTTTTTTTGGAATTTCCTATTTCAAATTTCATATTCTAAAATTTCCTATTTCAAAAATACTAATTACTTTTTCTATTTTCGAAATTTCGTATTGTTTGAAACTTTTGAAATTTTTTTGAAAAACTGGAAATTAGATTTCCAATGTTTGAAATTACTCAAAAATTTTCAAAAGTTTGAATTAATTTAAAGTTTTTGAAGCTACCTTAAACAAAAGTTTCAAAACTTTTAAAACTTCGAAACATATCAAAAGTTTCGAAAACCAATTTTTCATAAAGTAATTTTACATTTTGAAACTTTCGAAGAAGATGAAATTTTAGAATGTTTCAAAAATTTAGGATTTTACTCAAATTTTTGAAATATAAATTTTATTTTGACATCAAATTAAGTGTTTTAACTACCTTGGATGTTAGACCTAATCGAGTGTTTTTTCTCTCACAAATACAAAAAGATATATGTTTAATCTGATTGTTAAAATATACATTCGAATTAAACCATTAAGATAAAATTTGAATTGTTTATAAAAACATGAAGGTGAGAAATGAAGCTATTAAGATTTTATTTTGTTATTGGATAAACTTTTTTCCATGTCTAAATGCCCACTTTTATTCGTGTTGTGGTGTGTGTGCGTGAGGGTTGTGGGTGCACTTATATTGAACTAGTAAGCTTTGTTTAACAATTTTTTTGTAGAATACAATTGTAACAATTACCATTATTGAATTACGTAATATTAATATATGATTAGGTACCTTAAATTTTAGATAAATGCATGGAATATTTATAGTGCGTAACTTTATTGTCTATATATTTTGATACTTTTATTTTGATTATAATATATTTTTCTATACTTAGAAGTTTATACTGTATGTTAAAATGAAGTCCAGGTTGTAAATATCTACGTTACTTCCTCAATCTCTTTTTATAAGTTATTTTTTTGAAGTTTTACGTGTATTTAGAAAATCAATTGAATGGTATAAAATTGAGGTGATTTTGAGGTGAATCTTACATTATGTAAAAGTTTATTTTTATTATTGGATTAATAAATCTCATCATGAAATTAAATGAGATTATTGATTAAATGATGAAAAAAAAAACTTATACATAATGCAAAGCGGTGTTACTTGTATACATTAGACAAAACAAATAAAGTGTTATTAAAAGTGTACGAGTGTTTCCAAAAGTGTATGGATCGTTTGTCGCCAAAACTAAACTTAGAAAATCAGTTTAATCATAAAAATAAAAATGGACTTCAAACCCTGAACCACATGCCAATGTGAAAGCAGTTCTAAGAAAAAAAACTCACAATTTAAAAATTATTCTTTTATTTTCGAACTAATTTGAGGAGATATGTGATCTGGAAGTCTTTAGTTCTCCTCAATCCATATGTCTGTTCTAGTTCTTGTTATTTCTTTTCCTGTGGTACCATTCTTGGTTGATTCTTGAAGATTTAGGGGTGGAATTGTGCATGCAATGGGTTGGGACATGTCTGAGGAACTTTAATAAGCTATTTTTTTTTGGGAGATTTTGGAAAAAAGAAAAAATAGAAGGTTGGAGAAAATGGTGAACAGTGACCGATGTTTATGTTCTTCAGAGTGGGTTAAATTAGGAGAATGGAAAAATGAGAGTAAAAGAGAGTTTTTTTTTTTTTTTCTTTCAGGAAATGAGTGAATAAGGGAGGGAAAATGTGTGAGTTCCGTTTTTGGCCCTTGGACATCTCTCATTTTCACCACTTTCCCATTCTTATATTAATTGAAATTTAATAAATGATAAAAATAAAATGTTATAGTTAATAAATTTTGTTTTATTAATTTTTTAAATAAGTGGGCAGTTACATTTTCCCTCTTTAAGAAAATTTTGTCTTCAAAATTTGAGACTCTACCTATTGGAAGAGATAAGGATACTCCTTCGTTATATTAGGTTTTGTTTCCTTTGTGACTTCCTCGAGTGACTTTCTCATGCTTCTATCAATAATTTGAATTGGCAGTGGATTGTAAGTGAGGTTGGGTTTCAATTGAAGGAATTCATTGCTCATAGTCTGGTAAGGATTTAGAATATATTATTTGAGTTGTGAGACATGAAAAACATCATGCAAACCAAACAACAAAGTGGCAAGGCTAGTCAATAGGCTAAGGAACCTATCCTATGAATGATTTGGAAGGGTCCAACAAAACGAGGACTAAGCTTTTTGAACTCTTCTAATACCATCAATATGGGTAACTTTGAGACATATATGGTCACCTTCATCAAACTCTAAGGGCATTCTTCTATGATCAATATAACTGTCTACTCTGAGCTATTCTCAGATTGTCACAAATGACCTTGGTTTTCTCAATGGTTTCTTGAATAACATTAGGCCTTAAAATTCCCTTGTCCCCTACCTCTGACCAACATAGAGGAGTTCTACATTTTCTCCCATTCAATGCCTCATAGGGTTCCATGCTTATGCTAGTATGATAACTGTTATTGCAAGCAAACTCTACCAGAGCCAAGTGCATGTCCCAATTTCCACCATCCTCTAATACACAAGCCCTCAATATGTCTTCCATAGTCTGAATGGTCCTTTCAGTCTGGAAATCAGTTTGGGGATGGTAGGCAGTGCTAAGATGCAAACGGGTTCCTAGGGACCTTTGGAAAGATTTCTAAAATATGGAGGTAAACTTGGGGTACTTATTTGACACTATGCTGTAAGGCACCACGTGCAGTCTCACTATTTATTTTATAAATAACTTCAGTTTAATAGTAATATAATTGGTCTTAACAGGTAAGAAGTGGGATGGCTTGGTCAATCTATCTACAATCATCCAAATGGAATCATACCTTGAATTGATACGAGGCAATCCCACTACAAAGTCCATGGAAATAGAATCTCATTTCCATTCAGGTATGTCCAGTGGTTGTAATATACTTGCTGACCTCTGATGTTCTATCTTTACCTTATGAAAAGTCAAGCACGGGGCAACAAAGGTGGCCACATAATTCTTCATGTCTGGCCACCGATAGTTTTTCTTAAGATCCTGATACATTTTTGTGAATCTAGGGTGAATGGTCAAGTGACTCTTGTGGACTTCCTTTAGTATTATTCTCTTCAAGTCCTATTCTTTAGGTATACAAATGGTCCTATCCTTTAGATCAATTTCACAGAGATTGAGGTGGCTAGCAAATGGTCTGAGTTTACATGTCTTTTCTTACACCGGTTATGTAATTAACGGATACATGTTTTATACCAAAGAACAAGATGATCAAACCACTATGCAAAATAGAGGAGTCACTCTTGTAGCTGAAGCGATGCATATCTCAAGTGCAAAAGACAAAAATCCAATATATGCAAATCTATCATAATTTGGGGTTATCGAGCGCATATGGGAGTTAGACTACACAATGTTTCGTGTTCCCATATTTGGTTGCAAGTGGGTCGATAATAATAATGGCGTTCGAATTGATGAATCAGAGTTCTTGCTTGTCAATTTTAATAGGGTGAGATACAAAGATGAGCCTTTTATTTTAGCGTCGCAAGCTCAACAAGTGTTTTATGTCACTAATCCTACTGATGACAAATGGTTTGTTGTCCTATTGACCAATAAAATAAGTGATGATAACAATAATGTTGAAGATGTTGGTAATGATCTTTTCTTTGCAACATCACAACAACATGAAATTGATTCAACTGATGATGGTTTATATCTTAGAGAAACGTACGACACGATAGCTGTTGCTCCTCCAAGGAGGAATTGGAATAAAATTAGAAGAAAATTATCGATAACTGTTCCATAAAAGCATCTCCGTTTTTGTCCAAATTTCAGTATGTTATTTTACTCATTTAACTAGTCAATTAAACACAATTTTCCAAATTTTTAACAACCCCATTTTCTCTATAAAGTGCCCGATTTCTGCGTTTGTAGAATTCGTTATTTTGCACCGTTCTCCTTCATAGTAAGTCCGATTTGAGTGAAACGAACTCCAAAACGACCGTGTGAAAAGTGGCTATATTATCCACTGATTTGTTTTCTGATTCATTGTGATTTTCTTTGACCGAATATCGAATTAAGTTTTTAGAGTATCTTCTCATAATTTATTTTGACGTTCACCCATAAACTGTCGAGTTAGATCGGTTAAAGGACAAAGAGTCAAAGAACAAAGATTGTTTGCTCGTGGAATCGTAATCGCGTGGAAATCGTCAAAATAAAGTAAGGGGTGAGAGAGCATTTGAATTCATAAGTATAATATATTGTGAGATGAACGGGAAAACCGTATTTTTCAACGATTCATCCGAGGCTCGCTACGTACGGTAGTAGCCCTTTGAGTGATAAATTAATTAATGTAAGAATATGGAAATTGTGAGATTAAAATATGGAATAGAAATATTTATAAGGTGTTGATTGATTTAACTCCGTTAAATGTATGATATTTGATATTATTGTGATGTTTGATTTATTTTTATTAAATGTGAGATATTTTCTACTATTGTGATATTGGATGTCAAATGAATTTTATGTATATGTTTTATTAGACGTGTCTATGTGATGTGATAATAGAAAATGAATTCATTTTGATAAGTTTATGTGATTATGATGATGTATAATTAATAATAATGATGTTATAAATTTGTGATAAGTCTATGTGATAATGTATGGTTAATGATGGTGATGTTATAAATTTGTGATGAGTTTATGTGATGAAATATGATTAATGATAAGGATGTTGTGAATTTGTGATGAGAATATTGAAATAACCCCATAATTGGTGAAATAATTGTGATTCCAATTTGTGTTTGAGATGACGGTCTTAATGGAGTATCATAGGCCAACGAGGGGATAAAATAAATATTGAGAATTTGTGAAGTGAAGATTACTTAGTCATCATATAGGTAGGGCCTAACAAGCCTAATGATTCCGGGGAAGTTCAACTGAATGAGCCTGATAGTGGCGGTCTGCTGTCGAGCTTTAAGGCAAGATTGTTAGACCTTTGAGGTATTCGGGTGGAGAATTCCTAGGTGACTTGGAGGTAGCACTCCAAATGTCTGGAGCTACCATGCAACACATGTTTACCTCGACTGTCACGTATATATGTCTCAGGTTGAGTTAAGGGGATCTACGAGGACATGGCCAATTTGAATTTTCCGTCCACCAAGATGGTGGCATTGTATAAAGCCTCCTAACCAAGTACTTCAAAGTTAGAGTGGTACCATATTGTGAAGTAGAGTCTATGCTCATGCATAACATTGCATTTTCTTGTGATTGTTTTATTGTGATTAATATGGATTATGTATGATAATAATTTCTGCGATGATTTGATGTTACAATGAAGTGTATTGATTTTTCTTGATTTTGACTATACAATATGATGTTTTTCCTTGAAGAATGTTTGTGTAATGATACGATTTATTAGTTAATTGCGTATTCCTCTTATTTATATTATACTATCAACATGATTTCAAAACTCACCTCCTTCGTTGTTTGTGTTTGACTGGCTTGGCCCTGCGTTTGTGAAATCGCAGTTATTACAGGTTAATGAGTCTCGAAGTTCAAGTTTGGGAGAAACCCCACTGTGATAGGTGATACCGCGGGAATTAAGAGTCGTAATGTATATTTTATTTATGTTATTACAAATGACTTTTATATGAAAACTTAGTCAGAGTAAGTCTTGGGAATTAAATCAAGAAATTCTATTTAAATCAAGTTCATTGATATTCCACTATTTTAATTGAGGAACAAGGTTGAATTGTTACATATGTATTTAGAGAAATCTGATATCCTAAATTAGATATTAAAGTTTTTATTCTCTTTAGCAGATTTTCTTTATCCGTTGCAAGTTTTCTTCAAATAATTTAGTATATATTATTATAAATGTTATTTTGGGGTTTAAGGTGTCACATTAGTGGTATTAGAGAAGGTCTGTCCAATCAGGCCGAATGGGTCGAATGTCGATTCAGTGTTAGTCGAATGTCATTTGTGTCAATTGTGTTTTCTTGTGTAATAATTATTTTCACTATGATGGTTTTCCCGTTATATTATTGTGTTAAGTATTATATGCTTTTGCATTATTTTACATTTTTCGAGATTACTAATTAACTGTATATTATTTGCTTACCTTGATTGTGATATGCCTTTTAAATTCCTACCTAAGTGAGTAAGTAAACCATGAAATTACTTGTTAAGATTTGAGTTAATTTTAACGGTTGACAAGATTATGTTAGTTACTTGTTGCTTATTGCTTGTCTACCAAACTATGATTTTTGCACTCTTGTTTTATGTGAATAGTTGGAAATAATAATTTTGATGGACTTGCTGTATGTTTCAAGGTATTAATCTTATTCACGTAATCTTAATGATCAAATGTGAGACCTCACTAGTTAGTTGTTTTAAAGTTCTATTTTCACACTTAATCAATTTAAAATATTTAGTCTTGATATGAATCTGTTTAAAGTATTTAATCTAATAACTAATTGATTGAAACATTGATTTCCGTATAATTATATGTTTAAAACTTCAAGTATTGACTTTTACTATGTACTTATTATTATTTTTGTTGAAACTAAATTTAGAGAAAAAAAAAATGTTAGGTTCTAAACTTTGAGTTAGATAGGAAATATGTCACTTATGTTTAAAGTTTTAATTTTAACTAAAAAATTTTTATTTAGATTTTATGTTGGTTTGTGTTAAGAAAAAAAATCGATTTTAAATCGTGAATGTTAACTTGAAATCACTTGAAAGTGTTGATGGTTGTATCTAGATGAGTAGAGTTTTGATATTGGTTTGAAAACAATTTAGAATGTTCATCATGATTTTAAATAGTATGAAATTCATATTATTAGCAATAGTAATTCTTGAATATTAGAGGTTGGTAGAACTTAGAAATTTTTAAAAAATGACATTTTGAAGGAGTTAAAGTTTACTTATTTTGTATTATGAAAATAACTTTGTTTGAATTACTCTTGATTATTTTAAATAAATTAAATTGAGTTGAATTTTTGTTGATTTATAAAATAACAATAATTCTATACTACTGATTTTATTTAATGTTTAAAACAAATTAAAATTTACAGTATATTTTACTATGTCTTGTTTTTAAGAAAACTGAAAAGAGTTGTTGTTATCTTGGTTTATGGGCTGATGTGAATATTGAATCGTGTGAGGGTGTTGGGATATTTATTTGAAATGATTGATTTTCTGATTCTGATATTATGAACTCATTAGAGTTTGACTCGATGTTAGAGTTTTAGATTTTAAGAACTCTAATAGTAGTAATGATAAAATGTCTACTAATTGAGAAAGAGAAGGAAAAAAAAATAAAGTTTTTAAAAATCTTCTCAATAGTGAAAGTTTTTTTGAAAAGTTATCTAAATTTTAGATTCTATAATTGATGAATTTTACGAGTAGATTTTTTTTTTTAGAATTGTAGTTGTGTTTTCACTGTCGAAATTTGTATTTGAGTTTAATATAGGAAGGTAACATGTTGTTTGTACATCTTTTTTTGTTATATGAATTAACCTAACAAAATGGTATGCATTAGATTGATACATGTACAGTGCATCATGTAGATTGATATGCGCATAGTGCATCATGTAGATTGATATGCGCAGAGTGCATCATGTAGATTGGTATGCGTATAGAGACTAAAATTTATTTTATCAATTTTTTTATTAATTATAAAATTGCAATTTTTATTTGAGACTCAATTTTTAAGATTAGAACATAACTCCAAATTTTTTAAAATTGATGGTGTGTTATGATTTGGACCAATTTTGTGGCCTAATAGAAACTAAGGGATGTATCTACAAGCATGTTGAGTAGCTAGTGTGACAGGTAGCTATTATTTTGTAGATTTATGAATTAGTTTAATTCATTATCATAACCAACATGTCTTATGTTTTGTGTCATGTGCAATACTTTAATATATATAAATATACAATTTTTTTGTTGTAAGTTTGATAAAATAAGAAAAAAAATGGAAACTATTTTGGAAGTGTTAATTAATTGGAAAATTTCCTTTCTATCTATATATATATAGTTTAAATTTTATTTCAAAATATAAGTTGAAAATAATAATTTTTACGGTGATTAACTATTTAGAAATGTGTTTTTGATGATGAAAGTACAGATGAATTTTTGGAAATCTTATAGATTTTAAAAATAATCGTGATTTATTTTATTTGTATTGTATTTAGAAACCTTATTTATCTTAGTTGTTTTTATTTAGACTTGAATTATTGAAAAATATTTTAAAGAAAAATTTAGAATTCTCAATATTTTTTTTTGGGAGCTAAATGGTTAGTGATATTTTTTTAATAGTAATTAAGTATAGAAATCAATTTTTAGAATGATGTGTTGTAACCTTGAAAGTGATTTTTGCACTACCTGATTCAATTTGTTTTGGTAATGTGTTGTATCTTCTAGTAAATAATTATTTATCTTATCTTCTACTTGGAAGATCTATATATGCTTCCATTTGTTGTAACTTTTAAGTGATGATTAATGTAAAAGAAAATTTAATCATGATCAATTTGGAGTAGACCTCTATGAGAATATGTTTCATTTTTAGAATCATCGTTAGCGTTATGAGATGAACGTAAAATTTTGGTGCTAATTTTTGGATTAGTTATTTGAATGTGTATATGATTATGTCAATATTAAATTGTTCGTGTTTCAAGTGTTCTAATTGTTGGGAATTGGTGTATAGAGTTAGAGTAGTCGAAAGCATCTAAAAGTGAAATAGTTTTATATTTCTTCAATCGAATTATTGGTTATATATTGATGTTAGTGGTCTTTCTTTTGTTGTTGTAACTAGTTGTAAATTACAAATAAATTATTGTGAAGGTGTAATTAAGTGAATTTTTAACTTGAAGTAAGGAGTAAGAATTGTGGCGCCGCCTTCGCACTCTTGAACCACGCTAAAGATGCTTTTAATTACCCATGTTTGTGTTGGGTGGGCTCACTCCCCAAGTGGAACCCACCAATTTTACTAATATTATTATTAATTGAAAAAAAAAGAAAAAGAAAAAAAAGATTTTAATGGGCTTGGCCCACTTGAAGGTAATAAAAAGGATTTAGAAATCCCTAAGAGACAAACAGAAAGACAACGGAAGAAGAACGGTTGCCAGAGAAGAAAAATAAGGGTTTGGTTCCAGTGGTGGTAACAGGTGTGTAGCAAACTTGCTCCGTTTGATCTACAAATTTAGTATGTTATTCCTACCACTGCGTTTGTTATTTTAATATATAATTTGAGTAGTTTTATCTTCTCTGAGAGTTACTTTGGCATACCCACTTTAGTGGAAGGTTGTTATAGGGTTGTTATTGTTGATTGATATTCCCTATTGTTATTAGGAAGACTCTTGGTGTACCCATTAATTATTATAGTGGAAGTTTTACTGGACTAGGTCCCGTAGTTTTTATTCTCTCAATTTGAAGGAAGTTTTCCACGTTAAAATTGTGTTTGTCTCATATTTAATTTTCTGCCAATTATTATTGCTCTTGGAATTGTATTTTCTGTTTGGCTATTTATCTACACAGGTGGGGGAAAAAAATTCCGCATTATTGAGATAATTATCGCTAATTATCTCTGGTTTTTCCCAACAAAGTGGTATCTAGAGCTCGGTTATTTGATTTGTGCATTTAAATGGAGGAGGAAAATAAGTGTCCCAATATGATTAAACTCAACTCTTCTAAATATACACTTTGGAAGACTCTCATGGAAGACATGTTATACAGTAAAGATTTTTATGATCCTTTTGAGGGTGACACTGCTAAACCCGCAGATAAATCTGACGCTGACTGGAAGAAGATGAATAGAAAGGCAGTGGCGTTGATCAGGCAGTGGTTGGATCTTAGTGTGTATCCACATGTTGAAACTGAAATAGATGCTAACAAGATGTGGGAAAAATTAAAAGAGTTGTATGAACGAAAGAATGTGCAAAATAAAGCATTCTCGATTCAGAAGCTGGTGAATATGAAATACAAAGATGGGGATTCAATGGCAGAGCATATGAGTATTTTTCAGAATACAGTGAATCAGTTGACAACTGCAGAAATTAAATTAGATGATGAGTTGCAAGCGTTGTTATTGTTGAGTTCCTTGCCTGATAATTGGGAAGTCCTTGTTGTGACGTTAACCAATTCAGCTCCAAGTGGAAAGTTGAAAATGTCAACAGTTAAAGAGAGCATGTTGAATGAAGAAGCTCGAAGAAAGGAACGTGGTTTAATTGGTTCTTCCTCGAAGTCAAAAGCATTAGTTACAGAGTCACAGGGGAGAAGTCAATCTAGAAACTTCCATAGACGCGACAACTCTGAAAGTCGTAGCAAGTCAAGAAGCAAGTCGAGGACTAGAAAAGAAGTGATATGCTATCATTGTGGCAAAACGGGTCACATAAAAAGAAATTGCAGGTTCCTTAAGAGAGATCAATCAAGGGAAAGAAATGAAGACAAAGAGAAGAAAAATGATAAAGATACAACAGCAGTTGCATCTGTTAATAATGTCTACATTGTTTGTGATGATAATTCCATAAACCTTGCATGTCAGGATTCAACTTGGATTATTGATTCGGGTGCCTCATATCATATTACTCGTGATTTCTTCTCATCTTACAGTGATGGTGATTTTGCATGGGAGATGTTTGGGTTGAAACTGGGATTGGTTGCAAGCTTCAATTGAAGAATGTTAGACACGTTCCTGATATTCGTCTCAATTTGATTTCGGTGAAAGCCTTGGATATTGATGGTTATCACACTTTCTTTGGTGGTGGTGGTATATGTAAAATCACTAAAGGGTCCCTAGTGGTTGCAAAGGAGCAAAGTTCCACTTCTCTCTATAGGATGCCTACGAAGCTATGCAAGGAAGAAGTGAATGCAATTGAAGATGCATCTTTTGATTTATGGCATATGCGCCTCGGTCACTTGAGTGAGAAAGGACTCAACATACTTGCGAAGAAAAACTTTCTTCCTGTGAAAGGTACGTCTCTAAAAACTTGCACTCATTGTTTTGCTGGAAAACAACATAGAGTTTCTTTTCATAATACTGGTCCTCATAGGAGGCAAAATATCCTTGATTTAGTTCATACTGATGTTTGTATGATGGATAGTAAATCTCTTGGTGGTGCATCATATTTTGTTACTTTTATTGACGACCACTCTAGAAAAGTGTGAGCATTTCCTTTGAAATCTAAAGACCAGGTATTTGGAGTCTTCAAGCACTTTCATGCAAGTGTTGAAAGAGAAAAGGGAAGGAAATTGAAATGTGTTCGATCAAATAATGGTGGCGAATATAGAGGTCCATTTGAAGAGTATTGTAGAGAACATGAAATCAGGTTTGAGAAAACAGTTCCAAAGACACCTCAACATAATGGTGTTGCAGAGAGAATGAATCGTACGATTAATGACATAATTAGATGTATGCTCTCTCATGAAAAATTATCGAAATCATTTTGGGGTGAAGCAATGAAAACTGCAGTGGATTTGATTAATCTTTCTCCTTCTATTCCACTTGATGGTGATGTTCCAAATAGAGTGTGGACAGGGAAAGATGTCTCTTACCGTCATTTGAGAGTTTTTGGTTGCAGATGTTTTGTTCACGTTCCAAGAGATGAGAGGTCCAAGCTTGATAGTAAATCCAAACAGTGTATATTCGTCGGTTATGGTGATGAAGAATTTGGTTATAGATTGTGGGATCCGGTTGAAAAGAAAATTATCAGAAGCCGAGATGTGATATTTCTTGAAGACCAGACTATTGAAGATTTTGATAAAGCTGAAAAACAGAAACCAAATTCCAGAAGTTACATTGAAAATGTTGTGCCTAAGCCCCCTGCAGAAACCTTTGTTGATGGGGGAGATATACATGTAGACAATGAGAATGTAACTGATGATCATGTGCCTCACCATGATGAGCAGATTCCAATTGAGCCACCAACCGAGTTTGAGTTGAGAAGATCTACTAGAGAACGTCAACCTTCTCAAAGATATCCTCCACATGAGTATGTGATGATCACTGATAGTGGAGAGCCAGAGTATTATCAAGAAGCTATTACAAATGTTGATAAAGAAAAGTGGTTAAAGGCCATGCAAGAAGAGATGAATTCCTTGCATGAGAATCACACATTTGATTTGGTAAAGTTGCCTAATGGTAGAAAAGCACTCAAGAACAAATGGGTATACAAGATAAAGACAGAAGAGAATAGTTCTCAACCAAGGTACAAAGCAAGATTGGTTGTGAAAGGTATTAATCAGAGAAAAGGTATTGACTTTGATGAAATTTTTTCACCTGTGGTGAAGATGTCCTCTATCCGAGTTGTGCTTGGGTTAGCAGCTAGTTCGAACCTAGAAGTTGAACAACTTGATGTGAAAACTGCATTCCTTCATGGTGATTTGGAGGAAGAGATCTATATGGAGCAACCAGAGGGTTTCGAAGTCAAAGGTAAAGAGCAACTTGTGTGTAAATTGAAGAAAAGTTTGTATGGGGTCAAACAAGCACCTCGACAATGGTACAAGAAATTAGATTCTTTCATGGAGAAACATGGGTATAGTAAAACTACTTCTGACCATTGTGTGTTTATCAAGAAATTCTCTGATCGTGATTATATTACTCTCTTATTATATGTGGATGACATGTTGATTGTTGGTCATGACACTAAGAAGATTCAATCTTTAAAGAAAGATTTGAACAAGTCTTTTGCAATGAAAGACTTAGGTCCTGCAAAACAAATT
>NC_021164.2:14913672-14930951 GCF_000331145.2 Cicer arietinum | reverse complement strand
TGAGTACATTGCAGCAACTGAAGCTTCCAAAGAACTCTTGTGGATGAAGAAATTCCTACATGAGTTAGGCCTCAAGCAAGACAAGTTTGTGTTATTCTGTGACAGTTAGAGTGCGATCCATCTCAGCAAGAATCCAACTTTTCATGAAAAGTCGAAGCATATTGAAGTGCGATATCATTGGATACGAGATGCACTGGAAATGAAGTCATTTTTAATTGAGAAGATTCATACTGATGAGAATGGTTCAGATATGATGACGAAGACCTTGCCTGTGTCGAAGATGATATGTTACAGAAATAAAGCTGGCATGGTTGAGCAGTACCTTCCCACTTGAGTCGTGAGGGGGAGATTTATTGGGTGGGCTCACTCCCCAAGTGGAACCCACCAATTTTACTAATATTATTATTATTATTGAAAAAAAAAGAAAAAGAAAAAAAAAGGTTTTAATGGGCTTGGCCCACTTGAAGGTAATAAAAAGGATTTAGAAATCCCTAAGAGACAAACAGAAAGACAACAAAAGAAGAACGGTTGCCAGAGAAGAAAAATAAGGGTTTGGTTCCGGTGGTGGTAACAGGTGTGTTGCAAACTTGCTCCATTTGATCTACAAATTTAGTATGTTATTCCTACCACTGCGTTTGTTATTTTAATATATAATTTGAGTAGTTTTATCTTCTCTGAGAGTTACTTTGGCATACCCACTTTAGTGGAAGGTTGTTATAGGGTTGTTATTGTTGATTGATATTCCCTATTGTTATTAGGAAGACTCTTGGTGTACCCATTAATTATTATAGTGGAAGTTTTACTGGACTAGGTCCCGTGGTTTTTATTCTCTCAATTTGAGGGAAGTTTTCCACGTTAAAATTGTGTTTGTCTCATATTTAATTTTCTGCCAATTATTATTGCTCTTGGAATTGTATTTTCTGTTTGGCCATTTATCTGCACAAGTGGGGCAAAAAATATTCCGCATTATTGAGATAATTATCGCTAATTATCTCTGGTTTTTCCCAGCAGTTTGAATTTGAATGATTACAGTTATGGTTTCCTTAAGTAGTTGACTACATGAGTAGGAGGGACTAGCTACCCCGATGATTCATTGTCGATAAAAGAGACAACAATAACCCATTGTTATTATTGTTATAAATATTGGTGAATTTTATTTTGAAAATAGTTAGGTGTTCATCTCTAATACAACTTTAAGTGATTATGAGTCTTATGTGACATCAACGTTGAATGCTAATAACTGATTACGTGACGCGAATATTAGGTTAGTGGTTTGTACTTAAATTAAACATTCAAATAAGTATGTTTGATATTCTAACTAATTTGCTTAAAATGAATAAAAACATTGTGTTAGTATCTTATTTGTCCTATATTATATCATTTCATAAGGACTAGAACTATTGTAGGAGTT
The DNA here is from genome assembly GCF_000331145.2 of Cicer arietinum. Taxonomy (NCBI): domain Eukaryota; kingdom Viridiplantae; phylum Streptophyta; class Magnoliopsida; order Fabales; family Fabaceae; genus Cicer; species Cicer arietinum. The sequence continues at coordinate 14,929,540 of NC_021164.2, read as the reverse complement.
CTATAAATGAATTTTGTTTATAAGACTTTGAAATTAAGTTGGACTTTGAGAGTGTTTAACTATATGTGAAAATATTTATCTTATTTCACTATTATTATACACCTAATTTTTTTAAAGATTAAGTGATTGTATGTCATTGAACTGTTATATGCATTTCTATTTGTAATTCTTGAAGGTGTGAAATATTTTAAATGTTTTTCTATATGTCTAACTTTTGTGAAACCTGTAGAGCACATATTTTTTTGATTTAGACATTCTTTAAGGAGAGTAAAACTGATACAATATTGTTTGAGAAATTAGTTGAAGTTGAAAGCGTATTTGATATGTGTTATTTAATGCAACTGAATGTGGTAGGTTGTTGTTGAATATGATGTGTTTAATTGATTTATTGTGCCATGTTAGCCTATGATGCTAAACTAATTGATTTTTGGACATATTGTTCTTAAAAAAGTATAGAATACGTTAAATATGTTTATAGACTAAGTTTGAATCTTGCCTATGATGCTAAACTAATTGATTTTTGGACATATTGTGCTTAAAAAAGTAGTGAATACCTTAAATATGTTTATAGACTAAGTTTGAATCTTTAGGGTGGATCAGTTCGGTTGTTGTTCACTTCAAATTTCGAGGACGAAATTTCTTTAACGAGAGGAGAATTGTAACACCTTAAATTTTATGATAAACTATTTTATTAATTAAATAGGATTTTAAATAATTAATTTGATGTTAAAATTATTATCAAATATATGTTAATAAATTTTGTGATTAATTTTCGTTATATGGATGTTTTCTATGATGTGCTAGTTTGATACACATTATATTAAATGAGCGATTAAATAATACATAATAAATATTTTATTTTATTATATTATATATTTTTTTATAAAAGTAATAGTATTTTAGTGTAATATTTTGAAGAATAAGATTTTATGTGATTTTATGTGTATATTCGCGCACCCAATTAATATAACATTCTTTTATGCGTTTGACTAATATTAAATGTATACTTAATTATATTTATTTAATTCTAAACAATTTTATTTTAACTATTTATTTTATAAATTATTATCTTGAGATAGTGGTAATATTGTGTTTGATTTTCTTTATTTTTATATACTTATTATGATATTGTGATTATATATATATATATATATATATAGTATGATTTAGTAATTAATATAAAGTATCGATTTTATATTTATTTATTTTATAATTTTGACAACTTTCTAATGATATATTATTATAACGTGAGTATTTTAAAAAATAAGTATTATTATAGGGATTAATTTGAATATGAGAGTTTGGGTTGTTCATAATATGTATTTTTATTAAAGGTTAATTATTTTAATTTCTCTAATTTATCAAGTATTATTTTTGAAATATTAGTAATTGAATTTTGTTAATAAAAAATATAAAAAAAAATAACTTTGTTAATTGTTGGTTTTATTAAAAAATAAATTAAATGTGTTTCATGGAATAAGCCAAGTAAAACCTAATTAAAGAATATAAGCAAGCAAAAAAATAGTGGAAGAGAAAGGTACGACACGACAGCTGTTGCTCCTCCAAGGAGGAATTGGAACAAAATTAGAAGAAAATTGGCACCGGTGATTGATAACTGTTCCAGAAAAGTATCTCCGTTTTTGTCCAAATTTCAGTACGTTATTTTACTCATTTAACTAGTCAATTAAACACAACTTTCCAGATTTTTAACAACCCCAATTTCTCTCTAAAATACCCGATTTATGCGTTTGTAGAATTCGTTATTTTGCACCGTTCTCCTTCACCGTAAGTCCGATTTGAGTGAAACCAATGCCAAAACGACGGTGTGAAAAGTGACTATATTATCCACTGATTGATTTTCTGATTCATGGTAATTTTCTTTGACCGAATTTCGAATTAAGTTTGTAGAGTATTTTCTCATAATTTATTTTGATGTTTACCCATAAACTGTCGAGTTAGATCGGTTAAAGGACAAAGAGTCAAAGAACAAAGATTGTTTGCTCGTGGAATCGTAACCACGTGTGAAAGCATCCAAATAAGGTAAGGGGTGAGAGAGCATTTGAATTCATGAGTATAATATATTGTGAGATGAATGGGAAAACCGTATTTTTCAACGATTCATCCGGGGCTCGCTAAGTACGGCAGTAGCCCTTTGAGTGATAAATTGATTAATGTAAAAATATGGGAATTGTGAGATTAAAATATGGAATATAATAAGGTGTTGATTGATTTAACTCCGTTAGATGTGTGGTATTTGATATTATTGTGATGTTAGATTTATTTTGATTAAATGTGAGATATTTTCTATTATTGTGATATTGGATGTCAAATGAATTTTATGTATATGTTTGATTAGACGTGTCTATGTGATGTGATAATAAAAAGTGAATTCATTTTGATATGTTTATGTGATTATGATGATGTATAATTAATAATAATGATGTTATAAATTTGTGATGAGTTTATGTGATGAGATATGATTAATGATAAGGATGTTGTGAATTTGTGATGAGAATATTGAAATAACCCCATAGTTGGTGAAATAATTGTGATTCCAATTTGTGTTTGAGATGACGGTCTTAATGGAGTATCATAGGCCAACGAGGGGAGAAAATAAATATTGAGAATTTGTGAAGTGAAGATTACTTTGTCATCATATAGGTAGGGCCTAACAAGCCTAATGATTCCGGGGAAGTGCAATTGAATGAGCCTGATCGTGGCGGTCTGCTGTCGAGCCTTAAAGCAAGATTATTAGACCTTGGAGGTATTCGGGTGGGAAATTCCTAGGTGACTTGGAGGTAGTACTACAAATATCGGGAGCTACCATGCAACACACGTTTACCTCGACTGTCACGAATATGCGTCTTGGGTTGAGTTAAGGGGATCTATGAGGACAGGGCCAATTTGAATATTCCGTCCACTGGTATGGTGGCATAATATCAAGCCTCCTAACCAAGTACTTCAGAGTTAGAATGGTACCACATTGTGAAGCATAGTATCGCAGTTGTTACAGTTTAATGAGTGTTGACGTTCAAGTTTGGGAGGAACCCCACTCTGATAGGTGATACCGGGAATACGGGTTGTAATTTGTATTTTCTTATTTAATTTGAAACAAATTTTTGTATGAAAATCTTAGAAGTACTAGTTAGTTTTTAGAATTAAACCAAGTAATTATACTTAAATCAAGCTTATCGAGATTGCACTATTTTAATGAAAAAAATTAAGTTTAAAGTTTCTTATTTTATTTTTGAGAAACGTAATATCCTAAATTAAAAATAAAAGTTTTTATTTTATTGGAACTAAATTTTATTTTTTCGCTGCAAATTTTTTTGAAATATTATATAAATTATTATATATATTATTTTGGGGTTTAGGGTGTTTCATTAGTGGTATCAGAACAGGTTTGTCCAATTAGGCCGAGTGAGTTGAGTGTCGATTGAATGTGAGTCAAATGTCAGTCGTGTAAATTGTATTTTCTTGTGTATTAATTATTTTCACTATCATGTGTTTTTTTCTCGATATATTATTTTGTTTTGTGATGTATGCTTTTGTATAATTATACATATTTTTGAAGTTACTAATTAACTATTTACTATCTTCTTACTCTAATTGTGTTGCATTGTGGATTCTAAGTTCATATTTAAGTGATTAAATATAATAGAAAATTATTTCTTAAAATTTAAGTTAATTTTAATTGTTGACATGATTGAGTTAGTTACCTTTTGATTGGATTTGTGTTTATAACTTTGATTTTTTGCTCTTTTGTTATAGTGGATAGTTAGAAATAATTTTTTCTATTGATGGGCTACTATATGTTTGAATTATGAATTTAATTGATGTGATATTAATTATCGATTGATAGACCTTGTCTTTAAGGTCATTACATGATTATTAAAGTTTTGATCTTGCTAATGAAGTCAATTTAGAAAGTTAGCAGTAATTTTGAAATATTAGGAAATTCCTATTGTTAATAATAATAATTATTGAATATAATATTAGAGGTGGTAGAACTTAGAAGTTAAAAAAAAAAATTGGTGAAGGAGTTTGAGTTGACTTATTTTGTAAAATGAAAAATAAATTTTGTTTGAATTACTCTTGATTATTTAAAAAAAATTAAATTGAGTTGAATTTTTAGTGTTTATAAGGTAACAATAATCTACACTATTGATTTTATTAAATACTTAAAATATCTGAAAATTTATACCATATATTAAAATATGTTACTTTTTAAGAAAATAAAAATGATTTGTTGTTACGTTGGTTTAGAGGGGCTGATGTGAATATTGAATAGTGAGTGTGTTAGGATATTGCCTTTGGAATGATTGATTGACTGATTATGATATTATGAACTCATTAGAGTTTAACTTGATATTAGAGTTTTAGATTTTAAGAACTTAGTAGTGATTTATAATTGTACTAAAAAAAAGGGGGTCAATCTAAGACATTCGTCATGATTTTGAAATAGTATAAAATTCATATTATTAGCAATAGTAATTCTTGAACATTCAAGATTGGTTGAAATTTGATAGTTAGACTTTTAGAAACAAAGAATTGTGAAGGGATTAAATTTGATTTATTTTATAAAAGGAAATATTTTATGTGTGAATCATTGTTGACTTATTTTAGAGAATTAGATTGAGTTGGAGTTGTGTTGATTCTTAAAATAATAATAACTATATATATATATACATATATATATATATATATATATATATATATATATATATATATGATTTTATTTAAAATTTAGATTAGTCACACAAGAGAAAATAATTTACGCCAATGTTTACTATGTGCTGTTTTTTTATAAAAAAAAAATAATAATCTAGAAGATTTGTTATAAAATTAGTTTTTAGAAATCAGGAAAAAAAAATATAACTATTTTAGAAGTCTTGATGAATTAGAAAATTTTATATCTAATTTTATATACATGATTTGATTTTATTTCAAAATATAGGTTAAAAAAAATTTATTTTAAGAGTGCTTAAATATCTTGAGAGGCATTTTGGTGGGAAAGATATTGGTGAAATTTTAGTAATCTTATTGATTTTAAAAGTATTTAAAAAAAATCGTAAGATTTACTAAGAAGTAATCCAAAGAAAAGTTTGAAATTATGAAGAAAAATTATTTTATGGTATTAAAAGATTAGTGATCCTTTTAAAATAATTTAAGTGTTTGAAATCAAATTTTAGAATATTGATTAACCACTAAAATAATGTATGTACTACGAGATTTATTTTAATTTTATGATTGTTATATTAACTTGGAGTAGAAATAGTTGCATACTTTATCTACTAATTGAATAATCTTTGTTGCAATCTTTGTTATATGATAGAGATTGATTAAAAGAAAAGTTAATTAATAATTTATTTGTGATCAATTTGTAAATATTGGATTGGTATGAGGATATTCTACATCATGATGTCAATTGTTGAATTAGTTATATGCATGTATATGATTATGTAAATATGAAATTGTTTGTGTTTCAAGTGTTCTAAAAATTGGGAATTAGTGTATAGAGTTAGAGTAGTCGAGAGCATTTAAAAGTGGAATAATTCTATATTTCTTCAATCGAATTATTGATTATATACTGATGTTAGTGTCCTTTCTTTTGTTGTTGTAACTAGTTGTAAATTACAAATAAATTATTGTGAATGTGTAATTAAGTGAGTTTTTAACTTGAAGTAAGGAGTAGGAGTTGTGGCGCCGTCTTCGCGCTCCTGAACCATGTTAAAAATACTTGTAATTACCCTTGTTTGAATTTGGATTATCACATTTATGGTTACCTTAAGTAGTTGACTACATGAGTAAGAGGGACTAGCTACCCCGATGACTCATTGTCGATAAAAGAGGCAACGATAACTCATTATTATTGTTAGAAAAACTTGTTAGTTTTATTTTTGAAATAGCTCAAAATCATGTTAATGTCTTATACAACTTCGAGTGATTATGAGTCTTTTGTGGCATCAATGTTGAATGCAAATAATTGATTACATGACACGAATATTAGGTTGGTGGTGTGTACTTAAATTTAATATTCAATTAAGTAGGTTTGACCTTCTAAGTAATTTGCTCAAAATGAATAAGGACATTGTGTCAGTATCTTATTTGTTCTATATTCTCTCATTTGATAAGGACTAGAACTATTGTATGAGTTCTATAAATGAACCTTGTTTATAAGACTTGAAAATTAAGTTAGACTTTGAGTGTGTATAACTATATATGAAAATATTTATCTTATTTCTCTTTGATTATATACCCAATTTTTTTTAAAGATTAAGTAATTGTATGTCATTGAGTAGTTACCTGCATTTCTATTTTTAATTCTTGATGGTGTGAAATATTTTAAATGTTTTTGTATATGTCTAACTTTTGTGAAACCTATAGAGTAATTAATGTTTGGATTTAGACATTCTTTAAAGAGAGTAAAACTAATACAATATTGTTTGAGAAGTTAGTTGAACTTGAAAGTGTATTTGATATATGTGTTTTTTAATGCAACTGAACGTGGTATGTTATTGTTGAATATGATGTGTTTAATTGATATATTTGATATATGTTATTGTTGTAGTAAATCATATAGTTATTATTTTGAATATGAGAGTTTTGGTTAAAATTATATTTACCTATGTTAAAGAAAAAAATATATTATGTTAAAATGAGTGTTTTGGAGAAAAAAAAAATTTAGCGTGGATCAATAAAATAAATTATTTATTAAGGACTTTTAGAAATACTAGAAAATGAATTTTCTAACAAGACGACTGTTTACACCCCTATTTTCTACATCTGCACATTAAATTGGACTGGTTGGGCTTTTTCTTTCTACACCTGCAAGTTGTTCATTACATCCCCATTTCTACCTCATACTGAACTCCCATATGGTTGGTCTTACAGACTATTTTACTCCTGTACCTGTACATGTACATCTGCCATCTACACCCCTCAATCTGCAATTAAAAACAAAATAGAACAAAAAAATCAGAATACAACAACCGCACCATGGCATCAACACCATTTTCCTCTCAAATTCGCCCCACCAATTCCTTGCCATTTTGAAACGATCCAAACCTCTATCCCACAAAAAATAGGCCAATGAATCCATTTTTGGCATCAATTTTACCGATCGTGACTCACTTTAATTAGAAACAACTGCATTTCTTTCCTTAGGCGTGCTGTTTTTGACGGATGCCAATCACCACATTTGTCTTCTTAAAAATATGACATCGTTTTTGAATTCCCCCCGCCGAAACCTCCAAGAAGCACTACTAATTTGTATTTTTCGGTGACGTTGACTTCAGTAACTTCCGGGCGCTCTGACAAGTCAGTGAAATATTTTTTTGCAGTTTTCTCATCGTTTTGACTCCAAGCTTGTTCCTGAAATTATTATTATTTAATTAACATTTATTTTTATTCCCCACATAATTTATCAGTCACGTCTCAATGATTTTGTGAACTCGTCGTTTATTCGGACTACGACGTTGTCGATCTACATTTGCTGTAGAAAATTTCCATTGATTTCTGTGTTTGAGAAAGCATCTAAATAAGGTAAGGGATGATAGAGCATTTGAATTCATGAGTATAATATAATATGAGATGAACGGGAAAACTGTATTTCCCAACGATTCATCTGAGGCTCGCTACGTACAACAATAGCCCTTTGAGTGATAAATTAATTAATGTGAAAATATGGAAATTGTGAGATTAAAATATGGAATAGAAATATTTATAAGGTGTTGATTGATTTAATTCCGTTAAATGTGTGGTATTTGATATTATTATGATATTTGATTTCAAATGAATTTGATGAATATGCTTGATTAGACGAATTTATGTGATGTGATAATAAAATATGGATGCATGGTATGATATATGTATGCGGGATGATAATGCTGATTTTTATCGATAATAGTGGTGTTATAGAGTTGTGATGAGTTTATATGATGATTACAATTATGTATATGATTAGTGATGTTATAAAATTGTGATGAGTTTATACGATGATTACGATTATGTATGATTAATGACGTCATAAAATTGTGACGATAATATTGAAGTACCCCATTTATGATGAAATAGTGATGATTTATAAAGATGATGCTCTTAATGGAGTAGTCTAAGCTAACGAGGGGAGAAAATAAATATTGAGAATTTGTGAAGTGAAGATTATTTTGTCATTATATTGGTAGGGTCTGACAAGCCTAATGATTCCGGGGAAGTACAACTGAATGAGCCTGATCGTGACAGCCTGTTGTCGACCCTTAAGGAAAGATTGTTAGACCTTGGAGGTATACGGGTGGGGAATTCCTAGGTGACTTGGATGTAGCACTCCAAATGTCGGGAGCTACCACGCAACACAAGTTTACCTCGACTGTCACGTATATGTGTCTCAGGTTGAGTTGAGGGGATCTATGAGGACAGGGCCAATTTGAATTGTCCATCCACCGGGATGCTGACATAGTATCAAGCCTCCTAACTAAGTACTTCAGAGTTAGAATGGTACCACATTGTGAAGTAGATTCTAAGCTCATGCATATCATTGCATTTCCTTGTGATTGTTTTGTTATGATTGGTGTGTTTCAAAAGTGATTATAATTTTATTAGATGATTTGATGTTATAGTGAAATTTCTTGATTTTCCTTGTGTGGTTTTGACTTGATAATGTTATGTTTTTCCTTGAAGAATGTTTGTGTAATGATACAGTTTATTTATGATTAGTTGCGTGTTCTTCTAATTTATATTATACTATTAACATGATTTCAAAACTCACCTCCTTCGTTGTTTGTGTCTGACTGGCTTGGTCATGGGTTTGTGAAATCGCAGTTGTTACAGGTTAATGAGTCTTGAAGTTCAAGTTTGGGAGGAACCCCACTCTGATAGGTGATACTGGAAATAATGGTTGTAATTTGTATTTTCTTATTTAATTTGACACGAATTTTTGTATGAAAATCTTAGAAGTACTAGTTATTTTTTACAATTAAACCAAGTAATTATATTTAAATCAAGTTTATCGAGATTGCACTATTTTAATGAAAAAATTAAGTTTAAAGTGTCTTATTTTATTTTTGAGAAACGTGATATCCTAAGTTAAAAATAAAAGTTTTTATTTTATTGGAAATAAATTTTATTTATCCGCTGCAAATTTTATAGAAATATTGTATAAATTATTATATATATTATTTTGGGGTTAGGGTGTCACAACGAATGCAGCGCATTTGTAGCTAAACGTGCAGACCCCGCGTTTGTGGTAAGTGATTAATTTATAAGCCTTTGTGTTTTATTATTCATATTCATAACGTATTTTAAATTTTTAAACGATTTTTATTTTTTTATATAGAGTATAAGTACGGAAATTCACGAGAGGGCCAAAAATCCAACGCATCCATACAAAAAATCTTGTATGGGATATGCACATTTAGAGTAAAAAATTGTAAGTAAACAACACTTTTATATAATGTGATACATTATAAACTATAGTTTCTAACTAATTTTTTTTATGATCTTAACGAATAGCTATTGTTTATGTCTTAATGAATAGCTACAAGAGACCCAATTCGATCAACCATTGGGTCGTCATATTTTGTGGAAGGAGGCTCGTGTAAATAAAGATGGAGTTGTTGATAATGAAAATGTTCAAAAAGTGATACAACTTTGTGTAAGTATATTATCACTTTAATATTTTTTAACATTATATTTTAAAAATGATATTGAACTTATCTATTTAATCTTACGTGTATTTTAGGAGAATCTTGAACAAAGTTCTGAAAATCAAGAGGACAACTAACAAGTTAGTTGTAGGGACATACTCGGTAAAGTATTTAATGTTCCTGAATATTCCGGCCGCGTGAGGGGGAAATGATTTGGCGTAACTCCAACCCGCTAAATTTCACAAGAGAAACGCCTAAATCCATCTAATGAGGAAGTATTAGAGAAGCTCAAAGTCCTAACAGAGCAGTGGCATTTTTGGTGAAGAAAAATAAAGAAAAGCAAATTTCGGATAAGCTCCAACGTGAAATACAAATGGAGAGTGAAAACGCTAGTTGCAATGTCTTAAAAGTCTTCTTGAGGTAAATAATTACTTAATAAATTAAGAAATTCATTCAACCTAATTGTTTCACATACTTATGTACTAACCATTGATTTAAGGTATCCTTACTTGCGTGTTGTATTTATCCTCCCCTACTCATCGCAAGGTTGGAAAATGAACATTGTACAGTACTTTGGGAGAAGTATTGCACAACACTCTGATCCCTGCTGGATGTCAAAGTATCACCCGTGATTGTTGTTGAACCAAATGCACCGTTGCATATACCAGACAACGATGGAGATATGAAGTATTTGGGAGAAGCAATAGGTAGTTACGTGGCATGGCCCAAAAATCTTGTTGCCCTTCATAAGGTTTGTTTAATTGAAATGTATGTTTAATTGATATGTATATTTAATTGCACGATATATGATTATGATTGATTATATTTAATTGCTGATTTTTTCCGCTGTTAACTTTAATTTCACATTTATTTAGATTCATACAAAGTCTAAAGGGAATGACAAGAAGATTCCCCGCAACGAGTCAGTCACGTCACCGGAAAAGGTTTGTCACATTTATTCTGGCAGGTTTGTCATTTTTTCAGATTCAATTAACTAACAAACTGATTAACCTCATTTTTTCAGATTCAATCAAAACCACCCGCACAGCAACCCTGCCAGAATAAAGCCACACCACAGCTGGATGTTTGTGGTAAAAATAAAGCTGGCAAACATCAAAATTTGGAGGGTTATAAAGCTGCCAAAATTCAAAAACTGGATCGGGGTAAATCAGTTGCTGCTCCCAAAATAAGTCATCCACGCCTTGCTCGATTTGGGTCGTGTCTTGACATACAAGCAAAAACAAATATGGGCAGCAGCGGTTCACGTATCATAAGCATGGAGAAAGCTATTTTCAGAGATGAGTATGAAGAACTACTTGAAAAAGAGCACATATACGAACTTCTCAATCATAAAGAGATGAGTGCTACTGTCATCAGCTTATACATTAGGTAAAATACTTTACTTAAGATAAAAATTACTTTTAATTGCATTTATTGGTAATTAATTTAATTTATTGGTAATTAATCTAATTTGACATTTTCATTGAAGGTTTTTGTATGCGAAGTTGGTGTGCTCGCGCAAATTGTCAAATAGATTTTCATTCTTGTCTCCGCATAAGCTTTCAATGTTTAAACTCAATCTAGTTAATGTAAAGAAATATGTTGTAGATATCCTATTGGGAAATAAAGAGAAGGATAAGTTGTTCCTTGCGTCATATATTTCAGGGTAACTATATATTCTTTATTTATATCTTTTTTAATTTATGAGATCTTAATTTATTAGTTGTGTAAACAAAATTGCCAACCAAAATTTTGTTGTTGTAGGGCACATTGGGTGCTGTTTGCAATCAATGCGACCTCTGAAGTTATATACTATTTAAATCCCTTGGACGACCATTACAACAATCACTCGGATATAAAGACAATCTTCGACACGTATGTAATATTCATTTATTTCTTACATATATATAAAATAATGTGTTTGTTAATGCTATAATAATCACATTTATTTGATAGTGCTTTACAAGTTTTCCGAGCTTAAAGGGGTGCTACAGTGTCGAAGCAAAAGTCAAATAACATCACATGGATACCAATAAAGTTTTGAAATATATGCCTTTAAAATTTCATTAACAATCAATGCACAAATATTTATTGACTTATATGTTTTATTTTATAGTGCCCTCGTCAAACTAACAACATAGACTGCAGGTACTATATATTGCGATTCATGAAGGAGATTATTGATATGAATCAAACTATAATCCCAAATGCAGTACAATATTTTCATTATATTTTGATTTTAATATATAAACTATGTATATATTTGATTCTTACTTATTTATGTTCAAATTTTATATCGTACAATACTTTGACAATTCCAGTCCAACATACTCTGAAAGGGATCTAACTGAAATAAAAGAAGGCTGGTGTAAGTATGTGATCGCAATGAAAATTATTTGATTTACTGAGAAATTGGCATGCTGCAAGGTTGTGAATATGTAAATGTAAAAAATATGTGTTGTGTTGCAAGGTTCTGTTGTGAATATGTAAAGTTATATAGTTATGTGTTTTTGTGAATATGTAAATGTAAAAAATATGTAATTGTGTCAATATCATGTGCTGTTTGTAAATTGATTGTGTCAATATGTAAAGTTACAAGTTTGTTGTGAACTGATTGTGTCAATATGTAAAGTTATAAAGTTATATAGTTCTGTTGTTGTGAACTGATTGTGTCAATATGTAAAGTTACAAGTTTGTTGTTATTGCTGTTTAAATGAGAAATATAGTAATTATGTCAATATCATGTGCTTGATGAAAATGATTTTGGAAAAAAAATTAAAAGACAACGCTCTCTTAAAAAAATGCCATAAAAAACTTGTTTATACAAACAAGCGTTATTTTAAAAATTCCAATTACAACGTTTTTTTAACAAAAATAGAATAAGAATACACCTATTATAGTGCTATAAAACGTGCATAAGAATGCACCTATTACAATGCTTTTTTGAAAAAGCGCTGTAAAACTAGTACAACAAGCAACACATTTTTAGAAGGGATTTACAACGCTTTTTATTTTAAAGAGCGTTATTGTATCTGTTTAAAGCGCTAGATACTACAACGCTGAATTTTTTGAAAAAGCGTTGTAAATGACTTAAAAAAAGCACTATAAAATACTATTTTTCGCGTAGTGTGTGTTTCCACTCTCAATTTGGTTTTCCATATCAAAATTTTATTTTATATAACACCCCAATTTTTGAACATATTATAAGTCACTACATATTATTTTAAGTGTTTTTGTGTGTATATGTATGCTATAGCAATTACATGATGTTTTGTATATTTTTGTTTATTAATAAGAGTGTGTATAACTTTATTTAACTACTTCTAATTATTCTTTATTTTAATTATTTATTTTATTAATAATTATTTCAAATATATTGTAAATATTTTATAATCTCTATTTTTATTATAGAAGTGATAAAGTGTGATTTTGATGTTGTGATACTTTAAAGATGTATATATTAGTAAGTACTGTGATAATTTTGAATATGAGACTTTTGGTTATTGATGTGTTTTAAAAATATTAATTATTTTAATTACTTTATTTTATAAAATATTGAGATTAAAATATTAGAAATATTTAAAAAATAAAATTGTGTTTAAAAAAGTGTTAAAAAGCAAGTTTAAATAAATATTAGGTTGTTTTAAAAAATAAAAGAAAAAAATAAGGGGGCCAATGGACTTAGCTCATATGTAAAGGAAATATAAAATTGGAAAAATATAGTAACATGAAGAAAAGAGTCAACCGGTAGAAAAGAGAAGGAACAAACAGCAACGGCCACATATTGTGATAAAGGAAAGATAAAATTGGTATCGATGATCGATAACTATTCAAATAAATTTATCTACTTTTGTCCAAATTTCAATATATTATTCTTTTCATCGAGTTTGTAATTTTATCAACATTTTTCAAAAATTATAACCTCTCTAATTTCTTTATAATATCGATCTCCAACCTGTATATGCAATTCGTTATTTTATATCATTCTTTTTCACTGTAATTATGATTTAAGTGGAACCAACGCCAACACAACCATGTGAATAGTTGTTACATTATCCTCTAATTAGTTATCAAATTTGGAGTAAGTTTCTTTGACCTAATTTTGAAATTGACTAATAACTCTTCATCATATGCATATTTTTCCTTGTCTTCTTAGGCCTTAATTATTTTATTTCACCTTAGTTAGTAGTTTATTTTATGAGTTATTTGATACAGTTTGTTAACTTTAGTTATTAAATTTAATGGTGTGTTTATATTCTTAATTCGTTGATTAAGTAGGTATTTATAATAGATTTATGTTGTTTCGTTATTTTAGTGTAGTGTTGGATTTTGGTGAGAAATCAATATGACATGCGTGGAGAATTGCAACTATATTTAGATTTGTATATGTCCAAATGGAGTCACACAAAGTGCAAATGAAAACCAATATCCATAGCTACAACTTTAATAAAGACACGAGAACAAAATTCGAAATCAAAAGAGGAGAAAAATGTGGTAAACATCAAACAACAGATGTTGTGCGCTGGAGCGCAAACGCCTATGTTTGGGGCACATTTATGCAGTATTTTGACATTTTGCTTATGTCTAGGAGCTCTTGAGCGCCCTTGGCTTGCGTTGGAGCATATGACATGCTGCAAAATGCATAAATATGCACTTTTCTCACTTTCTAAGGATCTTTTTGGCTATTTGTGCCCTAGCAAAGAAACTTAGAGGAAGTTGGTTCTAACACAATTGAAGGAGTTTTTATCAAGAATCTTTCTTGCAATTCTTATTTAATTTCTATCTTTTGTATCTTTGTGTTGAATAACTAAACCTTATTTATTAAGAATGAGTGAAACAAGATGAAATTCTTATTTGTCTGATTTTATTTTTAGATATATGAATGAGTTAATTGAATTATTATTTTTTCTCTCTATGCTTAAAATGGAAGTGAATTTTACGAATGTTTAAGATGTGAAATTCATAACTTTGTAATCTAGGAAGAGATTTAGACACGTGAAACGGATTGAGATATTTGCAAAGGCAATAGAGCAATATGAAAATTCTTGAACATTTAAGCTTAAGTCTAATCTTAAATCCACTAAGCAATTATGAGTTATTTTGGAATTAAAGGTTATGTTACTAAGGAATTAAGGCAAGAGAAGTAAAGAGAATACGATAAATAATTCAATAAAGGAATTTAGTTATTAGGATCAAACTAGAAATCAAGGTTGGATTCAAAGTGAAACTTGTGACACCCTAAACCCCAAAATAATATATATAATAATTTATATCATATTTCTATAAAATTTGTAGCGGATAAATAAAAATATGTTTATAAGAAAATAAAAAAATTTATTTTTAATTTGGGATATCGCGTTTCTCAAAAATCAAAAGGAACACTTTAAACTTCTTTACTCCATAGTGCAACCTCAATAAGCTTGATTTAAGTATAATTACATGATTTAATTCTAAAAACTTACTAGTACTTATATGGTTTTCATACAAAAGTCGTTTCAAATTAAATAAGTAAAATACAAATTACAACCCTTGTTTCCGGTATCACCTATCAGAGCTGTAACACCCTAAATTTTATAAGAAACTATTTTATTAGTTAAGTACAATTTTAAATAATCAATTTAATGTTAAAATTATTTTAGAATATATGATGATAAATTTTCTGACTAATTTTCGTTATATAGGTAATTTCAGTGATGTGCTAGTTTTATCAATACTAGATTACATGAGCGATATAAATAATAAATAATAAATATTTTATTTTATTTTTTGATACATTTAAAAAAAAATAATAGTATTTTAGTGTAATATATATTTTAGGGAAAAGATTTTATGTGATTTTACGTGTATATACGTGTACCCAATTAATGTAATACTTTTATGTGCGCTTGACTGATGTTAAGTATGCACATAGTTATATTTCAATTATTTATAACTATTTTCTATTTTTAGTTAATTTTTTTATAAATAATTATCTTGAGATAGAATTGATGATATTGTGTTTGATTTTGTTTATTTTTATATACTTGTTATGACATTAGGATTTAATATATATTTATTATGATTTAGTAATTAATATAAAATATTGATGTTATATTTATTTATTTTATAATTTTGACTATTTTCTAATATGATGGTATTATTATAATGTGAGTATTTTGAGAAATAAGTATAATTGTAGAGATTATTTTGCATGTAAGAGTTTTAATTATTAGTAATATTTTTTT
>NC_021164.2:14907304-14913635 GCF_000331145.2 Cicer arietinum | reverse complement strand
GATCGTGTGAAAAGTGGCTATATTATCCAATGATTGGTTTTCTGATTTATGGTAATTTTCCTTAACCGAATTTCGAAATATAGTTTTTAGATTATTTTCTCATAATTTATTTTTGACGTTTACCCATAAATTATCGAATTAGATCGATTAAAGGACAAAAATTCAAAGAACAAAGATTGTTTCCCAAGGAATCATACTCATGTGTGAAAGCGTAGAAATAAGGTAAGGGGTGAGAGAGCGCCTGAATTCATGAGTATAATATTTTGTGAGATGAACGGGAAAACCGTATTTCCCAATGATTCATCTGAGGCTCGCTACGTATGGCAGTAGCCCTTTGAGTGATAAATTAATTAATGTGCAAATAAGAAAATTGTGAGATTAAAATGTGGAATATAAATATTTATAAGGTGTTGATTGATTTAATTTCGTTAAATGTGTGATATTTGATATTATTTTGATATTTAACATTATTGTGATATTTGATATTATTGTGATATTTGACATTAATGTGATATTTGATGTCATTGTGACAATTGATTTCAAATTAATTTGGTGCATATATTTGATTAAACGAGTTTATGTGAATGCAGTGTATAATGTAAGTTTATTTAGTGATGATGTGTGATTTATGATATAAATCTGTGATATGTTTATGTGATGATAATGATGATGTTTGATTGATGATAGTGATTCTATAAAATTATGATTAGTTTATGTGATGAGATATGATTAATGATAGTGGTATTGTGAATTTGCGATGAGAATATTGAAGTAACCCCATAGTTGGTGAAATTATTTTGATTTCAATTTGTGTTTGAGATGACGGTCTTAATGGAGTATCATAGGCCAACGAGGGGAGACAATAAATATTGAGAATTTGTGAAGTGGAGATTATTTTGTCATCATATAGGTAGGGCCTGACAAGCTTAGTGATTCCGGGGAAGTACAACTGAATGAGCTTGATCGTGGCGGTCTGCTGTCGAGCCTTAAGGCAAGATTGTTAGACCTTGGAGGTATTCGGGTGGGGAATTCCTAGGTGACTTGGAGGTAGCACTCCAAATGTTGGGAGCTACCACGCAACACACGTTTACCTCGACTGTCACGTATATGTGTCTCGGGTTGAGTTGAGGGGATCTATGAGGACAAGGCCAAATTGAATTGTCCGTCCACCGGGATGGTGGCATAGTATCAAGCCTCCTAACCAAGTACTTCAGAGTTAGAATGGTACCACATTGTGAAGTAGAGTCTAAGCTCATGCATAGCATTGCATTTACTTGTGATTGTTTTGTGGTGATTGATGTGTTTCAAAAGTAATAATAATTACTCTTAGATGATTTGATGCATATTATAATGAGATGATTATCTTACTTGAGTGAATTTGATGTTATAATATGATACTATTTACTTAAATATTTTGATATATCATAATGTGATTATGATACGGTCTATTATGATTGTTGCATGTTCTTCTTACTTATATTTTACTATTAACGTGATTTTGAAACTCACCTCCTTCGTTATTTGTGTTTGACTGGCTTGGCTATTATGTGTGATAATAATTTATGCGATGATTTGATGTTAAAGTGAAGTGTATTGATTTTCTTTGATTTTGACTATATAATGTGATGTTTTTCCTTGAAGAATGTTTGTGTAATGATACGGTTTACTGATGATTAATTGCGTGTTCATCTTATTTATATTATACTATAAACATGATTTCAAAACTCACCTCCTTCGTTGTTTGTGTTTGACTGGCTTGGCCCTGCATTTGGGAAATTGCAGTCATTATAGGTTAATGAGTCTCGAAGTTCAAGTTTGGGAGAAACCCCGCTCTGATAGGTGATACTGGGAATTAAGAGTTGTAATGTGTATTTTACTTATGTTATTACAAATGATTTTTTATATGAAAACTTAGTACGAGTAAGTCTTGGGAATGAAATCAAGAAATTCTAGTTAAATCAAGTTCATTGATATTCCACTGTTTTAATTGAGGAACAAAGTTGAATTGTTACATGTGTATTTAAAGAAACGTGATATCCCAAATTAGATATTAAAGTTTTATTCTCTTTAACTGATTTTCTTTATTCGCTGCAAGTTTTCTTCAAATATTTTAATATATATTATTAAGGCTAAATTACATCTGTGGTCCCTTAACTTAATTTCAGGTAACATTTTAGTCCTTTATCTTTTTTTTTCCCCGATTTAGTCCTTTATTCCTAAAAATATCAAATAAAGTATGAAAATATGAGTTTATTTGAAGATTTGCATTACGAATTTGATGAAATTTGTATTATATTGAAGAATATAATTAATTTTATGAGTTTTGATTGAATTTTTTTTTTGAATTTTTGTATAAAAAGGATATCATTGTTGAAATTTTAAAACATAAAATATCAAATTGTCACTTAAAATTAAAATAAAGGACTAAGTCGGGAAAAAAGAAGATAAAGGACTAAAACGTTACCTGAAATTAAGTTAAGGGACCACAAATGTAATTTAGCCTATTATTAATAATGTTATTTTGGGGTTTAGGGTGTCACAAGAGCGGGGTTCCTCCCAAACTTGAACTTCAAGATTCATTAACCTATAACAACTGCGATTTTGCAAACAGAGAGCCAAGCCAGTCAAACACAAACAACGAAGGCTGTGAGTTTTGAAATCATGTTAATAGTATAATATAAGTAAGAAGAACATGCAAACAATCAAAATACACTGTATCGTAATACAAACATTCTTCAAGGAAAAATATCACATTATAAATTTAAAACCACTAAAGTAAAATAAACGCATTTCACTATAACATCAAATCATCTAAGAGAAATTATTATCACACACGATACATATTAATCACAACAAAATAATCACAAGAAAATGCAATGAAATGCATGAGCTTATATTCTACTTCACAATGTGGTACCATTCTAACTCTGAAGTACTTGGTTATGAGGCTTGATACTATGCCACCATCTTGGTGGACGGACAATTCAAATTGGCCATGTCGTCATAGATCCCCTCAACTCAACCCAAGACACATATACACGACAATCAAGATAAACGTGTATTGCATGGTATCTCCCGACATTTGGAGTGCTACCTCCAAGTCACCTAGGAATTCCCCACTCGAATACCTCCAAGGTCTAACAATCTTGCCTTAAGGCTCAACAGTAGACCGCCACGATCAGGCTCATTCAGTTGTACTTCCCCAGAATCACTAGGCTTGTCAAGCCCTACCTATATTTTGACAAAATAATCTCCACTTCACAAAGAACATCATTTTTAGGAATCATCACTATCTCATAAACCATGGGGTACTTCAATATTCTCATCACAATTTTATAACATCATTAATCATACATAATCATGATCATCATATAAAGTCATCACAATTTCATAACATCACTATCATCAATTATCATCACATAAACATATGTCATACAACACATCCATTTTTTTTTTTATCATCACATCACATAAATTTGTCTAATCAAACATATGCACATAATTCATTCAATATCCAACATCACAACAATATCAAATATCAAATACCACACAATTATTCAAAATTAAATCAATCAACATCTTATAAACATTTCTATTTTACATTTTAATCTCACAATCCCAATATTTTCACATTAATTAATTTATCTCTCAAAGGGCCACTGTTGTACGTAGCGAGCCCCAAATGAATTGTTGGGAAATACAATTTTCCCATTCATCTCACAATAAATTATACTCATGAATTCAAACTCTCTCTCACCTCTTACCGTATTTAGACGCTTTCTCGAACACATAAATCAATGGAAATTTTCAACAGCAACTGTACATCGACAACGTACAGCGAGCGAACCCGAATAAACGACGAGTTCACAAAATCATTGAGACTTGACTGATAAATTATGCTGAAAAATGGCTATATTATGCACTAATTGGTTTTCTGATTTAAGGTAATTTTCCTTGACCGATTTTCGAATTTAGTTTTTTAGAATATCTTCTCATAATTTATTTTTGACGTTTACCCATAAACTGTCGAGTTATGATTGATTGAAGGACAAAGAGTCAAAGAACAAAGACTGTTTGGTCGTGGAATCGTATTCATAGCTGAAAGCATCGAAATAAGGTAAGGGGTGATAGAGCGTTTGAATTCATGAGTATAATATAATGTGAGATGAACGGGAAAAATGTATTTCCCAACGATTCGTCCGGGGCTCGCTACGTACAACAACAGCCCTTTGAGTGATAAATTGATTAATGTGAAAATATGGAAATTGTGAGATTAAAATATGGAATAGAAATATTTATAAGGTGTTGATTGATTTAATTTCGTTAAATGTGTGGTATTTGATATTATTATGATAATTGATTTCCAATGAAATTGATGCATATGTTTGATTAGACGAATTAATGTGATGTGATAATAAAATATGGATGCATGGTATGATATATGTATGCAGAATGATAATGCTGATTTTTTACCGATAATAGTGATATAAAATTGTGATGATTTTATATTATGATTACGATTATGTATGATTAGTGATGTTATAAAATTGTGATGAATTTATATGATGATTATAATTATGTATGATTAATGACATTTTAAAATTGTGATGAGAATATTGAAGTACCCCATATATGATGAAATAATGATGATTTATAAAGATGATGCTCTTAATGGAGTAGTCCAAGCTAACGAGGGGAGAAAATAAATATTGAGAATTTGTGAAGTGAAGATTATTTTGTCATCATATAGGTAGGGTGATGACTCTTCATCATATGCATATTTTCCACTGTTTCAGTCTTATTTATCTTCAATCATTAGTTAAAAAGGATTTATTTGATATATTTTGTTGATTTTTGTTCTTTGAGTTAATAAAACGTTTTGTGTTTTTATTTCATTGATTAAGTAGGAATTTTTCGTAATTTTACATTGCGTTTTGTTTTAGTGCAGTGCTGAATTTTGGTGAGAAATCGACATGACATATGTAGAGTATTTCAGCCATATCTGGAGTTGTAGATGTCCAATTGGAGTCAAACCATAGCTACAACTTTCATGAAGACACCATAATCAAATTTAGACTCGAAAGAGGAGAAAAATGCAATATACGTCGGACATCAGATTTTGTGCGCTTGAGGCGCATTTCCAGCCGTTCAGCACTGTCCAGGCGTGCCTGAAACACATTTTCTGCGCATGGGGCGCATTTCCAAACTAATAACATTGTCCAGGCGCGCGGCGCGCATCGACATTCATAAAAACACAATTTTTCACTGTTTTAGGGATCTTTTTGACTCTTGGGAAGTTGAGAGACTTGTGCTCTAGCATAAAAACTCAAAGACGGTCGTTTCTAACATCATTCATGAATCCTTCTTGTAATTCTTCTCTAATCTCTATCTCTTTTATCTCTGTCATGAGTAACTAAACCCTATTTGTTAGGGATGAGTGTAACAAAATGAAACCCTTATTTTTATGATTTGATTTCTAGTTATATGAATGAGTTTATTTAATTATTTTTCTCATCTCTGTGCTAAATGCTTTTTATTGCTTGATCAACATTAAAATATTCTACGATTTGTATTTTGAAACGGAAGTCGACTTTAAGAATGCTTGAGATGAGAAATTCTTGAATTTGTAGTCTAGACATAGGTGCAGTTCATGAAACCAATTAAATTAGTTGCAAAGCAATAATTTACAAGAGAATTTCTATTTGGTAATGCTTAATTCTAATCTTAAATCTACTAAGGAATTAGAGGTTACTTTGGAATTAAAGGTTCTGTCACTAAGACATTAGGGCAAGAATAATAAAGAGAATTCGGTAATAATTCAATAAAGGAATTCAATAACTTGGATCAAATTAGACACCAAGGTTGGATTCGAAGTGAAACTCATCCCTGACATTTTTCTCAATTTATAAAGGATCAATTTTACTACTGTTGTTAATTTTAAATATTATTTCAATCAACTTGGGAACTTTTTGTTCAATTTTAGTAACTAAATATAATTCAATAGTAAAACGCAATCCTTGAGTTTTACACTCGGTACTACCGTTTTATTATTACTTTCAAAGATTCAGTACACTTGCTGTAACGCTATCAAGTTTTTGGCGCCGTTTGTAAGACCCATAATTTTAAAAGTACCATTTATGTATTTCTGGTGTATTTTGGATTTTGGCTCGGAGGCTTTTAAGCCAAAGTTAATAATATTTTGGAGTTTTATAATCAAAAAGATATTTTGATGCCAATTAAAATTTCTCGTCGATAAATAAATTGAATTTAACTGCGATAAATCCTTTACGGAGAATTTAAGGCGTTTCGGGTGAAACGGTAATTTAACAAA
>NC_021164.2:14901844-14907260 GCF_000331145.2 Cicer arietinum | reverse complement strand
TATATATATATATATTTATGTATATATGTTTGTTTGAGGGGAAAGGAAAAGGAAATAGAAAAGAAAGGAAAGGAAATAGAAAGGAAAGAGAATAGAGGAAAGGAAAAAGGAAAGAAAACTGAAAAACCATCGTCTTCTTCCTCTGAACCCGCGGCCAAAATCCCTCCTTTCTCCCATTTTCTCTTTCGTCGCTTTCTTTTCTTCAAAACTAGTAACCCAAGGTTGGGTGAGAGTTAGATCAAGGTTTTCGCAACTCCACTTTTCCTCTTTGATTCGAAAACGAAGAAAAACGGTTTTTGAGATCCAAACACAAACCCCTCTGTTTCTTCTAGATCCAAACCTCATTTCTCGAAGAGATAGAAGGGAAAGTTGCTCACCACCACGCTACGGTGCTAGTGAACTAATTTGGAAGCGGCGTTGCGAGCGGAGATTTTACCGGAATTACTCGCGGTACCGGAAACGCACGTTAAAGCTAACGTTGAGGTAAGGGCTCCTTCCAAACTTCTAGTTTGCATTAGGGACTTATCTGTGGTTGTGTGGGAAGGAATTTGTTAGGGTTAAATGTATCGATTTGGGGAAAAACGAAACTAGTGCGTTATGGGTAAAAACCTTAGAGTTAGGTTTTGTTTATAATGATGAATGTTTCGTGGTAAATGAATTTGAAGTCTTTGTGTATGATTATGAGTAAATGATATTTGAGGTATCTGGGTGTTATGTTGTGTTGATTGTGTTCGTTGTATTTGGCGTGTCCATACTCGATGTTTGTTAATTGGTGTGTTTGTTGTGAAATATGGTTTGAATGTGAGAGTATGTTTGAGTTTGTTCTGTGGAATTTGAAAACCATTAGAGTTAAACGAGTATTAAAAATGGGGAATCTTTTAATACCTCAGTTTACTTAATGTGCGTTTGAGGAAAATGTTTAAGTTAACTGGGCATTGAGAATGGGGAATCTCTTAATGTCTCGGTTACTTAACTATCGTTTTTGAAAATCGTTTCGGTAAATGAGTATTAAGAATGGGGAATCTCTTAATATGACTGTTTGCTTAACATTTTGTTTTGAAAATCATTAAGATAAATCGGTATTAAGAACGGGGAATCTCTTAATGACTTATTTAATTAATGTTGTTTGAAAGTCGTTTAAGTTAAATGGGTATTAAAAATGGGGAATCTTTTAATACCTCAGTTTACTTAATGTGCGTTTGAGGAAAATGTTTAAGTTAACTGGGCGTTGAGAATGGGGAATCTCTTAATGTCTCGGTTACTTAACTATCGTTTTTGAAAATCGTTTCGGTAAATGAGTATTAAGAATGGGGAATCTCTTAATATGACTGTTTGCTTAACGTTTTGTTTTGAAAATCATTAAGATAAATCGGTATTAAGAACGGGGAATCTCTTAATGACTTATTTAATTAATGTTGTTTGAAAGTCGTTTAAGTTAAATGGGTATTAAAAATGGGGAATCTTTTAATACCTCGGTTTACTTAATGTGTATTTGAGGAAAATGTTTAAGTTAACTGGGCATTGAGAATGGGGAATCTCTTAATGTCTCGGTTACTTAACTATCGTTTTTGAAAATCGTTTCGGTAAATGAGTATTAAGAATGGGGAATCTCTTAATATGACTGTTTGCTTAACGTTTTGTTTTGAAAATCATTAAGTTAAATCGGTATTAAGAACGGGGAATCTCTTAATGACTTATTTAATTAATGTTGTTTGAAAGTCGTTTAAGTTAAATGGGTATTAAAAATGGGGAATCTTTTAATACCTCGGTTTACTTAATGTGTATTTGAGGAAAATGCTTAAGTTAACTGGGCGTTGAGAATGGGGAATCTCTTAATGTCTCGGTTACTTAACTATCGTTTTTGAAAATCGTTTCGGTAAATGAGTATTAAGAATGGGGAATCTCTTAATATGACTGTTTGCTTAACGTTTTGTTTTGAAAATCATTAAGTTAAATCGGTATTAAGAACGGGGAATCTCTTAATGACTTATTTAATTAATGTTGTTTGAAAGTCGTTTAAGTTAAATGGGTATTAAAAATGGGGAATCTTTTAATACCTCGGTTTACTTAATGTGTATTTGAGGAAAATGTTTAAGTTAACTGGGCGTTGAGAATGGGGAATCTCTTAATGTCTCGGTTACTTAACTATCGTTTTTGAAAATCGTTTCGGTAAATGAGTATTAAGAATGGGGAATCTCTTAATATGACTGTTTGCTTAACGTTTTGTTTTGAAAATCATTAAGTTAAATCGGTATTAAGAACGGGGAATCTCTTAATGACTTATTTAATTAATGTTGTTTGAAAGTCGTTTAAGTTAAATGGGTATTAAAAATGGGGAATCTTTTAATACCTCGGTTTACTTAATGTGTATTTGAGGAAAATGTTTAAGTTAACTGGGCGTTGAGAATGGGGAATCTCTTAATGTCTCGGTTACTTAACTATCGTTTTTGAAAATCGTTTCGGTAAATGAGTATTAAGAATGGGGAATCTCTTAATATGACTGTTTGCTTAACGTTTTGTTTTGAAAATCATTAAGTTAAATCGGTATTAAGAACGGGGAATCTCTTAATGACTTATTTAATTAATGTTGTTTGAAAGTCGTTTAAGTTAAATGGGTATTAAAAATGGGGAATCTTTTAATACCTCGGTTTACTTAATGTGTATTTGAGGAAAATGTTTAAGTTAACTGGGCGTTGAGAATGGGGAATCTCTTAATGTCTCGGTTACTTAACTATCGTTTTTGAAAATCGTTTCGGTAAATGAGTATTAAGAATGGGGAATCTCTTAATATGACTGTTTGCTTAACGTTTTGTTTTGAAAATCATTAAGTTAAATCGGTATTAAGAACGGGGAATCTCTTAATGACTTATTTAATTAATGTTGTTTGAAAGTCGTTTAAGTTAGTTTGGAAAACTGTATTTATACTAATATTGTCAGTTTGACTTCTTATTCGAATGGGTTCCATGTACCATTTGACATTGTGTAAATGTTTTGGATTTATAATTGGAGAAAC
Source organism: Cicer arietinum (assembly GCF_000331145.2). Taxonomy (NCBI): domain Eukaryota; kingdom Viridiplantae; phylum Streptophyta; class Magnoliopsida; order Fabales; family Fabaceae; genus Cicer; species Cicer arietinum. The sequence goes on along the minus strand of NC_021164.2, from coordinate 14,904,247 downwards.
TTTTCCGCTGCTTGTAAATTATAATGACTCAATTATTTATCCAAAGACATTTCCTGATTTAATTATTTGTTCGTTTTTAATTACTTTTGAAAAAAAAATATACCCTCGCTTTGAAAAACGGGGTGTTACACCGTTGCCGGGGATTGCCATATCGCTATTGAGTTTAATTTATTTACTTAATTGAAATTTTTTGCTCTGCAATAAAACTTTTGTTTTTATTTTAATTATTTATTTCCCTTTATTTTAAAACTCTTCATTACTCACAATCTCTCTAACTTTGTATGTGAGGCCAGTGCTCAGCTGAACTTATCTTTGATCCAGAAATCGAAAAAACAGTGAAAGCACATCGAAAGGCGGCTCGAGAAAGGAGACAAAGGGAAAGACATTTAGTAGTCGAAGAAGAGGTTTTGGGTGATTCTGTCATATTTACTGATATGGCCGATCCACCTCCACCAGAACGTACTCTCGGCGAGTATGGAAATTGAAATCGTGCTCAATTGCCCCTCCATAACCAACCGGTTACAGTCAACAAGTTTGAAATAAGTCTCGCTCTATACCGAGAGTTGAAGGAGATTGATTTTGCCGGTAGACATAACGAAGACGCCAATAGACATCTCACAAGTTTCTTTGAATTATGTGAAACAGTGAAGGTGGATGGTTTCTCTAGGAAGGCAAGAGAATGAAATTATTTTCCATTTTCATGGACATATGATGCTAAGGAGTGGCTTCATTCATTTCCTTCTTACAACATCACCACATCGGATGATCTTAAAGATAAGTTCTTGGAACAATACTTTCCCCCAGCTATGTTTGTTAGAAAAAGGCAAGAGATTTTCAGTTACAAACAGAAAGAGGGAGAATCTATCCGTGACACTTACAGGAGATTCAAAAACTTACTAGCAGGATGTCCTAAGCATGCTTATGAAGACACTACCCAAATGCAAATATTTTGCAACGATTTGAGGTCGAGCACTAGAATTATGTTGGATGTCACATCAGGTGGTTCTTTGAATTACAAGACCGCAACAGAAGCATAGAAGATTATTGAGATCATGGCATCAAATGAACAAAGGATGTTGTATGACAGAGGTGGTGGGTCAACAAGTGGTGTATTGGAGTCGAATGTTATGGATGGGTTGGCTCCAGGCGGGTTATTCTCAAAACAGATAGAAGAGGTTATCGCCACTGAGATAAAGAAGGGGATGGCAGCTCTAAATATACAACCCCAAGGGGCCCCTATCAAATTACTAATGCAGACTAGCTGTAACCTTTGTGGAGGAGCACATAAAACTGGAGCTAATGAAACACTGGATGACAATGAGTTAGAAGAACTAGAACAAGTGAATTTTGTTAGTAATAACGGGAGGCAGCATAATACCTACTCTAGTACATACAACCCTAGTTGGAGAAATCATCCAAATTTTTCTTGGAGAGATCAGCAAGGTGGATCTCAGGGTCAACAAGGAGCTCAAAAAAACCAATTCCCACATAGAAAGGCTGCTTGGGAGAGTGCTATGGAGAAATTAGTGACAACCACAAGTTCTTTCATTGAAGAGTCAAGAACCATCCAGAAAGGTCACTCTGCATCCATAAAGAATCTTGAAACTCAAGTGGGTCAACTTGCTCAACAAATGGCACAAAGAACGACTGGAAATTTGCCTAGTGACACAGTCCCGAATCCGTGAAATAATGTCAATGCCGTGACAGCAAGGAGTGGCAAGGTAAGTGAACAAGTACCACTTAAAGCCAAACAATGTGTAAGTACTTCAATTTCAACCCACTCAGAGGAAATAGTCACACCAATATTAGTTGAGGAGCACATCATTCTTGAAAAGGAGGAAGAACCTGTGGTACAAAAAGGGGAATCACTGCAAAAACAAGAAATCCGACTTTTGTTTCCTCAAAGATTAAAAAAGGAAGAAACAAAAAAACAATTCGGTAAGTTCCTTGATGTTTTTAAAAAATTATAGATTAACATTTCTTTTGCAGAGGCACTGGAACAGATGCTAACATACGCCAAGTTCATGAAGGAGATTCTATCGAAAAAAAAGAAAAATCGGTTGTGAAACAATGATGCTTACTGAAGAATGTAGTGCTATACTACAGAGAAAACTGCCGCCGAAGCTCAAGGATCCTAGAAGCTTCTTAATCCTGTGCGCCATTGGAAATAAAACTTTTGGGAAGGCGTTGTGTGATCTTAGGGTTAGTGTAAGTCTTATGCCCCTTTCCATATATAAAAAACTGGGCATTGGAAAAGTCAAAGACACACAGCTGATGTTACAATTTGCGGATCACTCAATGAAACACCCCTATGGAGTGGTGGAAGATGTGTTGGTTAAAGTGGACAAGTTCATTTTTCCAGTGGATTTCATGGTACTAGACATGGATGAAGACAATGACATT
>NC_021164.2:14899149-14901618 GCF_000331145.2 Cicer arietinum | reverse complement strand
GTTATGCCTACCCCAAGATGTTGTTAAAGAAAGCGAAGATCCAAAGATGAAAGAGGTTTTGGCCATGTTTGAAGCATCACCATCCTACTCCCCCCGCTTTCCTACAATATGGGAGGAGTTGAAAGGGAATGAAGATAAGCCCTCAAAGAAAAAGACACCACTGATTGAACTCAAGCAGTTGCCTCTTCATTTGAAATGTGTATTCCTAGGTGAAGAAGATAAGAATCCAGCCATAATTAGTGCAAGCTTGAGTGAGTTACAAGAAGAAAAGTTGTTGAGAATTATGTGGAAGCATAAGGGTGCCATCGGTTGGTCTATTGAGGACTTGAAGGGAATAAGTCAGACTTTTTGTATGCATAAAATCCTAATGGAGGACAATCACAAACCGATAGTACAACCCTAAAGGAGATTGAATCCGACAATGAAAGAAGTGATTAGGAAAGAAGTGGTAAAGCTCCTAGAAGCTGGTCTCATTTACCCCATTTCAGACAACCCTTGGGCGAGTCCCGTCTAAGTTGTACCAAAAAAGGGTGGAACAACCGTCATCACAAATGAAATGAACGAGCTAATTCCTACACGAACGGTTACATGATGGAGAGTATGTATTGACTATAGAAGGTTGAACAGCGCTACGAGGAAGGATCATTTCCCGTTCCCTTTCATTGATCAGATGCTTCAGCGACTAGTCGAACATGAGTATTACTGCTTCCAAGATGGCTATTCGGGATATAATCAAATAGTTGTGGCACTCGAGGATCAAGAGAAAATTGCACTCACATGTCTGTATGGGGTGTTTGCTTATCAGCGAATGCCGTTTGGGCTGTGCAATGCACCTGCCACATTTCAAAGGTGCATGATGTCCATATTCTCTGATATGATTGAAAAACATATCGAAGTATTTATGGACGACTCTTCTGTCTTTGGTTCATATTTTGATAATTGTTTGATTAGTTTGTCTCTTGTATTAGAAAGGTGTGAAAAATCCAACTTGGTCCTAAATTGGGAAAAATGTCATTTTATGGTACGAGAGGGAATTGTATTAGGCCACCGAATTTTCCACAAGGGGATCAAGGTAGATAAGGCCAAAGTTGAAGTTATTGAAAAACTTCCCCCTCCTACCAACGAAAAAGGCATTAGAAGCTTTTTAGGCCACGCTGGATTTTATAGGAGATTTATAAAAGATTTTTCTAAAATTGCAAAACCACTCAAAAACCTACTTGTGAAAGACACACCTTTCAAATTCAATGAGAATTGTTTGCATGCTTTTAACAGTTTGAAAAATAAGTTGATAACTGCTCCCATTATCACTGCACCTGACTAGTCACTACCTTTTGAAATCATGTGTGATGCAAGTGATAGTGCTATTGGGGCAGTCTTGGGACAAGGAAAAGACAAGATGTTGCACAACTATGCCACAACTGAAAAAGAATTATTAGCTGTAGTTTATGCTTTTGATAAATTTCGATCTTATTTATTAGGATCGAAAGTTATTGTTTAAACTGATCATGTTGCCTTGAGGTATTTGTTTACTAAGCAGGAATCGAAACCAAGGTAACTTAGATGGATTCTATTACTACAAGAATTCGACATTGAGATCCGAGATTAGAAGGGATCAGAGAATACTGTAGCAAACCACCTATCTCGATTGGAGAAAGTTGAGGAGGATGAGGACATTAGATCAATCCAAGACCAATTTGCCGATGAGCACATCTTCGCGATTGTCATGGCACCTTGGTTTGCCGACTTTGCTAATTTTAAGGTAGGTGAGGCAATTCCATCTGATTTCACGAACCAACAACGAAAGAAGTTTATCCATGATGCCAAATTCTATGTATGGGATGAACCCTTCTTGTACAAAAGAGGAATGGATGGTTTGTTGCGAAGGTGTGTGCTTGAGGAGGAGCAAGAAAAGGTATTGTGGCTTTGCCAGGACTCTGATTATGGGGGTCGTTTCAGTGGTGATTGAACTGCAACAAGAGTTCTCCAATTGGGATTACTTTGGCCTTCATTGTTCAAAGATGCATTCAACTACGTGAAGAAGTGCGATCGATGCCAGCGCACCGATAATATTTCAAAACAGGATGAGATGCCGCAAAATCCTATATTAGAAGTAGAAGTGTTCGACGTGTGGGGTATTGACTTCATGGGTCCATTCCCATCCTCATATAAAAAAGTTTATATTTTGGTGGCGGTAGATTATGTCTCCAAATGGGTTGAAGCAGTTGCTACTCAAACTAATGACTCGAAACTGGTCATCACATTTCTCAAGAAGAACATATTTGCATGTTTTAGCGTACCTCGAGCTTTAATTATTGACGAGGGCACTCATTTTCTAAACCGAAAAATTGAATACCTTCTAAGGAAATATAATGTGCGTCATAGGTGGCAACCCCATATCACCCACAAACCAGTGGGCAAGTTGAAGTATCCAACAGGCAGCTTAAGCAAATTCTTGAAAAGACAGTGAAT
>NC_021164.2:14885621-14897774 GCF_000331145.2 Cicer arietinum | reverse complement strand
ACCCACAAACCAGTGGGCAAGTTGAAGTATCCAACAGGCAGCTTAAGCAAATTCTTGAAAAGACAGTGAATGCCTCACGAAAAGATTGGTCAATGAAACTTGATGATGCACTTTGGGCCTACCGAACATCTTTTAAAACCACCCTTGGTATGTCGCCTTATCAAATCATGTATGGTAAAACCTGTCATTTGCCGCTCGAACTGGAGCATCGAGTATTTTGGGCGACGAAATACTTGAATTTTGACTTGGTTAAGGCAGGCAAATCAAGAATTCTTCAGCTTCACGAGTTAGAATTGTTCCGGAATTTCGCATATGAGAACACTAAAATATATGAAGAAAAAACCAAGAAATGGCATGACAACAAAATTAAATTCAAGGAATTCCAAGAAGGAGAGCTGGTTCTTCTATTCAACTCAAGATTGAAGTTGTTTCCAGGAAAACTAAAGCCAAGATGGTCGGGCCCCTTCAAGATAATCAACGTATTTCCATACGGGGCTATGGAGTTGAAAGATACACACTCAAATAGGAACTTTAAGGTGAATGGACAAAGGCTCAAATCTTATTTAGGAGTAGAGTCAAAACTTTCGATGGAGTCCATCCATTTGATCAACACTTGAAGAGTGGAATGTCAAGCTCAAGACATTAAACGAGCGCTTATTGGGAGGCAACCCAAATTTGTATCCTTTGCACCGTATTTATTTATTACATTTCAGATTCATTTTACTCCATTTAGTTCCAATTTTAGTCTCTAATTGCTAGTTATATTAGTTCTTGATGTTTGGTGTGAGCAAGGAATCTAAAAGATGTGTTGAGAAACGATTTTACTGTTCAAAATGACAGAACGCGCGCTTGAGGCTCCCCTGAGCGCTTGAAGCGCATTTCACACTGCTGCTTTTGTAAACGTACCCCTGAGGCGCACCCACATTACTTGAAGCGCTTTTCACAGGGTTTGACATTGTGAATGCGCGCCTGAAGCGCTTTTCACAGTATTTGCCACTGTGAACGCGCGCTTGAAGCGCTTATCACAGTGCTGGGTTTTATAACCCCCATCTTCTCACATAAAACTCCCTTCCTTCATTATCACTCTCCAAACCTTCCTCCGTTATCATCAAAGGTTAGTTTCCCTCTCTTCATACAATCTCGAGTAAGTTTTCCTCTCCTATCCAACATTCTTTCATCCTCAAGTAAGTTTCCCCCAATTTCTAATATCAACTTTTTCTTGTTCATTGATGCATGTGGGCTCTTTAAATTCGAATTTGTGCTAGTATTAAAAATTGTTCATACATGCATGTTAGTTTTCTGAGATTGAATGTGTGTTAATGTTGCATGTATGTGGATTGTTTATGTATTTTATGACTGCACTCCAACTGTTTGTTAAAATGACATCCAATGTATATGCACTATTATCATTTAGATTTTTTTTGGACAACCCAGGGCCATTTAAGTTGTTATTTTTGCAAGGGGGACCATGCTTAAACTAATTATCTCTAACTTGGAATATTTTGAACCCTGGGTGTGAATACTTGTTTTGCAGGACCTAATGGCAACCTAACAAAAAGAAAAACGAACTAAGGTCGCAAGTAAATCCTCCTCCCAATCTCACAATACATTCTTATTCAAGACCATGGCAACACAAGAGTTTCATGCCAAACTCCCTGCACTCAAGAAGTTTGTGAGTGAGAAAAACTTTCAATTGGAAGCAGATGAATTTGTTGACATCCAGGCGATGATTGCGACCAGAGGATGGGAGAAGCTAACCACATTCATCACCACAACAAGAAAGTCATTAGCAGGGGAATTCTTCTCCAATGCCTCTGATCTGAAGTCTGACGACCCAGTTCCACATGATCAATTTGTGAGTTATGTGAGGGGAAAAAGGGTACCCTTCACGCCCCAAGTCATCAATGTAATTTTTGGTCTGCCAAACTATCAGGATTGCCGTTTTCAAGCTATGGGGGACCACAGCAGAAAAGTAGACACTCAGAAGAACCTACGCATTTTATGTAGACCAGGCATAGATTGGTTTCGAAATAGGGATGGCTCAGTTAGGAAACTACGCTAAGTGGATCTCAACCCAATTGCAAAAGCATGGAGCACCTTTGTTCATCACACGCTACTACCATGTTCCAATGTGTCAAATATAACATTTCACAGAGCATGCCTACTACTTGCCATCATAAAAGGCGATAGAGTCAACGTGGGTGCACTATTAGCTGGTGACCTTTTGTGGACAACAACTCTTGATCCTCCGACAGACTACTTCCATCATGCTTCTCTGGTAAGCAAACTATGTGAGCATGTGAGAGTGTCACCTAAACAGGGTGAAGAAATGGTGAAACCTGCTACATCAATCACTGCTAAGTGGATGGAAAAACACTCCATGATTCTGGTAGATGATCCTGGTGCCCCACCAGCAGCGATGACAACAGAGGAAAACACTGAACCATATCACCACCCTCCACATCCATCACAACTTTCCACCGAGGAAAGATGTGGCAGACTGGAAACTATGATGGAACGATTGATGATTGATCAGCGACATGGACCAGCCAGAATAGAACTGAGGATGACCAATCTATATCGAGCCTTCGCTTCTTCTCAACAGACACCAGGAGGCATGTTTTATGCTGATCTATTTGCACCTCACCAGTATACTGGCGACCATAGCGGAACAAGAGCGGATGATCTAAATGAGAATCCTTAAATTACTAAACTGAGAGAAGTTTTCTTTCCTTTTTTTTTTTTCTGTTGTTTGTTCTGTTTCTTTTCTTTTTCTCGTTTTCTTTGTTTTATGTTAGTCTATTTTGATTTTCTTTTCTTTATATTTTTTTTCCCTTTCACTAAATGTGTACTATGATGAAACAAATGTAATAACTTGCACTTGATCTTAAAGTTTCTGTTTGGGATTTCGAAAGTTAAATTTCATTTCTTAGATTATGTTATTGCTCAAGTCGACAAGCCTTCATAATGCATACATTCTTGATTACTAAATGGTTGTAGAAGGCTAATATGCCATCAATTTTTCAAAAATACAATTTTAACTTTTCAGAAGCATGTTTGGCATTATTTTGATTGTTCATACTCTCTCTTATTATCCTAGTTGTGAGCTTTTGAGCCTAAACACTTAAATTCTTTGTTGTGTGATTATCCAGACATGTGTTATCCCTCTAGAACTTGCACTAATTCTGACTTGCATCACTTGTAATTTATGCCTACATTGAGGCAGTTTTGTTTGGTCGTTTGAGCCTTTCTAACTATCCTATGAAAATTTTACCCTTTGATAGCCCTTTTGAGCCTTGCCCTTTTATTTCGGTTAATAGCCACATTACAAGCCAAATACCTGACTTTAATTAAATCACCTTACTTGGAGTTAGGTAGAAAAAAAAATTTATTGTCTTGATAAAGTTCTAAGTTTGGGGTTGCTAATGGGATAGCAACCTTTTAAGTTTGGGGTGGTGATTCTCACAAAAGAAAAAAAAGAAGAAAAAAAATCAGTTGTGTACTTTGGTAAATAATATCTTCTTGGTCCTTTTGCTAATGTTTAAGAATCTCAAGAATGAAAAGGTGAAGAAAAAAAATGGTAGAATAATTTGGAAATGTACACCTAACTCCAAGTAGTAAAGCCTACTATCCTAAAATGTCCCACTCTTACCTAAGCCCCATTACAACCCGAAAGGCCTCCAAAAATGTATGTGTTTACTGCATTGTGATTGCTAAGTAGAATTTTTTCAAGCCTATGGTAGCGTGATGCATGTTCTAGGATTTGAGTTATAAATTCATAACCCTTTTAAACACGTGAGAAATTTTTTGGTGATATTGTGTGAAGAGAGAGTTGAAGTTGATGAATGAATGCTAAGGTGTACAAATCTTGTTTTTTCTTAAAACAACCATAGAGCATGATGAATGTTCTGCAGTAGCAAGAACTTTGAGAATTGAGTTTGATTTGATTTGAGAAATTGAATTTAAGTGTGCTTTTAACTGTACCAAATATGAAATTAATTGTTGCTTGAGGACAAACAATAGATTAAGTTTAGGGTTGTGATGACTCTTCATCATATGCATATTTTCCCACTGTTTCAGTATTATTTATCTTCAATCATTAGTTAAAAAGGATTTATTTGATATATTTTGTTGATTTTTGTTCTTCGAGTTAATAAAACGTTTTGTGTTTTTATTTCATTGATTAAGTAGGAATTTTTTCGTAATTTTACATTGCATTTTGTTTTAGTGTAGTGCTGAATTTTGGTGAGAAATCAATATGACCTATGTATAGTATTTCAGCCATATCTGGAGTTGTAGATGTCCAATTGGAGTCAAACTAAGTGAAAATGAAAGCTACGACCCATAGCTACAACTTTCATGAAGACACCAGAAGCAAATGCATACTCAAAATAGGAGAAACATGCAATATACGTTGGACAGCAGATGTTGTTCGCTTGAAGCGCCCCAGACGCGCCTGAGGCGCATTTCCAGCCATTCAGCACTATCCAGGCATGCCTGAATCGCATTTTCTGCACCTGGGGCGCATTTCCGAACCAGTAACACTGTCTAGGCGCGCCTGGAGCGCATTTCCAACGTCTGGGGCACGCGACGCGCATCAGCATTCATAATAACGCAATTTTTCACTGTTTTAGGGATCTTTTTGACTCTTGGGAAGTTGGAAGACTTGTGCCCTAGCATTGAAACTCAAAGACGTCGTTTCTAACATCATTGGAGCAGTTTTATCAAGAATCATTCATGAATCCTTCTTGTAATTCTTCTATAATCTCTATCTCTTTTATCTCTATCATGAGTAACTAAACCCTATTTGTTATAGATGAGTGTAACAAGATGAAACCCTTATTTTTATGATTTGATTTCTAGTTATATGAATGAGTTTATTGAATTATTTTTCTCATCTTTGTGCTTAATGTTTTTTATTGCTTGATCAACATTAAAATGTTCTACGATTTGTATTTTGAAACGGAAGTGGACTTTAAGAATGCTTGAGATGAGAAATTCATGAATTTGTAGTCTAGACATAGGTGCAGGTCATGAAACCAATTAAATTAGTTGCAAAGCAATAATTTACAAGAGAATTTCTATATGGTAATGCTTAATTCTAATCTTAAATCTACTTAGGAATTAGGGGTTACTTTGGAATTAAAGGTTATGTCACTAAGACATTAGGGCAAGAATAATAAACAGAATTCGGTAATAATTCAATAAAGGAATTCAATAACTAGGATCAAATTAGACACCAAGGTTGAATTCGAAGTGAAACTCATCCCTGAAATTTTTCTCGATTTATAAATGATCAATTTTACTACTGTAGTTAATTTTAAATATTATTTCAATCAACTTAGGAACTTTTTGTTCAATTTTAGTAACTAAATATATTTCAATAGTAAATCGCAATCATTCGACACTAGGTACTACCGTTTTATTATTACTTGCAACGATTCAGTACACTTACTGAAACACTATCTAGTTTTTGGCGCCGTTGCCGGGGATTGCCATATCGCTATTGAATTTAATTTAGTTACTTAATTGAAATTTTTTGCTCTGCAATAAAATTTTTGTTTTTATTTTAATTATTTATTTTACTTTATTTTAAAACACTTCATTACTCACAATTTGTCTAACCTTGTATGCGAGGCCAGTCCTCAGCTGAACTTATCTTTGATCCAGAAATCGAAAAAACAGCAAAAGCACATCAAAAGGCGGCTCAAGAAAGGAGACGAAGGGAAAGACATTTAGTAGTGGAAGAAGAGTGCTTAAATATCTTGAGAGGTATTTTGGTGGTTAGGATATTGGTGAAATTTTAGTAATCTTATTGATTTTAAAAGTAGTTAAAAAAAAATCAAATCATAAGATTAAGATGTAATCCAAGGAAACGATTGAAATTAGGAAGAAAAATTATTTTATGGTATCAAAAGATTAGTGATCATTTTAAAATAATTTGAGTGTTCGAAATCAAATTTTAGAGTATTGATTAACCACTAAAATAATTTATGTACCACGGGATTTATTTTAGTTTTATGATTGTTATATTAACTTCGAATAAAAATAGTTGCTTACTTTAGTTGCTAATTGAAAAATCATTGTTTCAATTTTTGTTAAATGTTAAAGATTGATTAAAAAAAGGGTGAATTAATAATTTAATTATGATAAAGTTCTGGTAGTTGGATTGCTATGAGAATATTCTACATCATGATGCCAATTATTGAATTTTTTTATATGCATGTATATATGATTAGGTGAATGTGAAAGTGTTTGTATTTCAGGCGTTTTAAGTATTGGGAATTTGTGAATAGTTTTTAGAGTCATTGAGAGTGTTTAAAAGTGAAATAATTCTATATTTCTTTATTTTAATTGGTGATTCATATTGATGCAAGTGTCCTTTCTTTTGTGGTTATAACTAGTTGTAAATTATAAATAAATTATTGGAAATGTGTAATTAAGTGAGTTTTTAACTTGAAGTAAGAAGTATGAGTTATGGCTCCGTCTTCGCACTCCTGAACCACGTTAATGATACTTTTAACTATCCATATTTGAATTTGAATGACTACAGTTATGGTTGCCTTAAGTAGTTGACTACATGAATAAGAGGGACTAGCTACTCCGATGATTCATGGTCGATAAAAGAGGCAACAATAACCCATTGTTATTATTGTTATAAATACTTGTTAATTTTATTTTAGAAATAGTTAGATGTTCATCTCTTATACAACTTTAAGTGATTATGAGTATTATGTGACATCAATGTTGAATGCTAATAATTGATTACGTGACGCAAATATTAGGTTGGTGATGTGTACTTAAATTAAACATTCAACCAAGTATGTTTGATCTTCTAAGTAATTTGCTTAAAATGAATAAAGACATTGTATTAGTATATTATTTGTTCTATATTCTCTCATTACATAAGGACGAGAACTAATGTATGACTTCTATAAATGAATTTTGTTTGTAAGACTTTGAAAATTAATTTGGACTTTGAGTGTGTTTAACTATATATAAAAATATTTATCTTATTTCACTATGATTATACACCCATATTTTTTAAAGATTAAGTGATTGTATGTCATTGAGTTGTTATATGCATTTCTATTTGTAATTCTTAAAGATGTGAAATATTATAAACATTCTTCTACATGTCTAACTTTGGGAAACCTATAGAGTAATTATTGTTTGGATTTAGACGTTCTTTAAGGAGAGAAAAACTAATACAATATTGTTTGAGGAGTTAGTTGAACTTGAAAGCGTATTTGATATATGTGTTATTTGTTACAACTGAATGTGGTATGCTGTTGTTGAATATGATGTGTTTAATTGATTTATGGTGTCATGTTAGCCTATGGTGCTAAGCTAATTGATTTTTGACATATTGTGCTTACATAAGTAGTGAATGCCTTAAAAATATTTATAGACTAAGTTTGAATATTGAGGGTGATTAATTAGATATTAGTTGTGTACTATTCATTACAAATTTCGAATAATAAACTATTTTATAATTTCGAATAATAAACTATTTCGAATAATAAACACCCCAAATTTTATAATAAACTATTTTATTAATGAAATATGATTTCAAATAATTAACTTTTTTTAAAAACTTATTTTAGAATACATGTTAATAAATTTCGTAATTAGTTTTTGTTATATGGGTGCTTTAGATTATGTGCTACTTTTATACATGTTGAACTACATGAGCAATCTAAATAACAAATATTATATTTTATATTTTTTCTAAATAGTATTTTAGTGTAATATTTTAATGAATGAGATCTTAGAAGATTTTACGTGTATATACTCATACAAATTTAATGTAATATTTTTCTATGCGTTTGACTGATATTAAGTATGCACATAGTTATATTTCAATTTTTTATAACTATTTTCTATTTTTAGTTATTTTTTTATAAATAATTATCTTGATATAGAATTTATATTGTGTTTGATTTCGTTTATTTTTATATACTTGTTATGACATTGTGATTATATATATATTTATTATGATTTAATAATTAATATAAAATATTGTTGTTATATTTATTTTATATTTTTGACTATTTTCTAATATGGTGGTATCATTATAATGTCAATATTTTGAGAAATAAGTATAGGTGTAAGGATTTATTTTGAATGTGAGAGTTTCAATTATTAGTAATATGTTTTTTTATATATTTTAATTACTCTAATTTATAAAATATTAATAATATTCGGATAACTGTGTTTGGAAGACTATTAAAAAGGATATTAAATAATTATTAATTTTGTTCTAGTAAAATAAAAATTATAATAGTAAAACAAAAACATAAATAAAGGGACCAATGGGTTTGACTCATGTGTGAACCCTAATTATTAATAAAATAAAACAAACAAAAAAGCGAAGGGAGTTGGAACTTTGGAAGGGCAGCCGTAAAACCAAAGAGGAAACACAATAATAATCTATCGTTTAACACCGGTGGTCGATAACTGTTCCAGAAAACTTTTTCCATTTTCTCCCAAATTTAAGTATGTTATTTCATTCATTTAACTCGTCAATTAAACATAATTTTCTAGATTTTTAACAACCCCAATTTCTCACTAAAATATCCGACTTCTCCGTTTGTTGAATTCGTTATTTTGCATCGTTCTCCTTCACCGTAAGTCCGATTTGAGTGAAACCAACGCAAAAAGACCGTGTGAAAAGTGGCTATATTATGCACTAATTGGTTTATGATTTATGGTAATTTTCCTTGACCGATTTTCGAATTTAGTTTTTTTAGAATATCTTCTCATAATTTATTTTTGACGTTTACGCATAAACTGTCGAGTTATGATAGATTGAAGGACAAAGAGTCAAAGAACAAAGACTGTTTGGTCGTGGAATAGTATTCATAGGTGAAAGCGTCAAAATAAGGTAAGGGGTGAGAGAGCGTTTGAATTCATGAGTATAATATAATGTAAGATGAACGGGAAAACTGTATTCCCCAACGATTTGTCCGGGGCACGGTACGTACAGTAGTAACCCTATTAGTGATAAATTGATTAATGTGAAAATATGAAAATTGTGAGATTAAAATATGGAATAGAAATATTTATAAGATGTTGATTGATTTAATTTCGTTAAATGCGTCGTATTTGATTTTATTATGATATTTGATTTCAATTGAATTTGATGCATATGTTTGATTAGACAAATTTATGTGATGTGATAATAAAATATGGATGCATGGTATGATATATGTATGCGGGATGATAATGCTGATTTTTTTTATCGATAATAGTGATGTTATAAAATTGTGATGAGTTTATATGATGATTACGATTATGTATGATTAGTGATGTTATAAAATTGTGATGAGTTTATACGATGATTATGTATGATTAATGATTAATGTTTTTGTATTGCTTTTGAAATCAATTTTGGACATTCGCCATGATTTTGAAATAGTATAAAATTGATATTATTCGCAATAGTAATTCTTGAATATTCAAGGTTGGTTGAAATTTTATAGTTAGACTTTAGAAACAAAGAATTATGATGGGATTAAGTTTGATTTATTTTATAAAAGGAAATATTTTAGGTGTGAATTATTGTTGACTTATTTAAGAGAATTAGATTGTGTTGGAGTTGTGTTGATTCTTAATACGCCAAGTTTTACTATGTGCTGTTATTTAAAAAAAAAAATCTAAAAGATTTGTTGTAAAAATAGTTTTTAGAAATCAGAAGAAAAAAAAATAACTATTTTAGAAGTCTTGGTGAATTAGAAAATTTTGCATCTAATTCTATATACATGATTTGATTTGATTTCAAAATATAGGTTAAAAAAATAATAATTTTAAGAGTGCTTAAATATCTTGAGAGGTATTTTGCTGGTTAAGATATTGGTGAAAATTTAGTAATCTTGTTGATTTTAAAAGTAGTTAAAAAATATCGCAATATTTATTAAGAAGAAATCCAAGGAAAAGTTTGAAGTTATGAAGCAATATTATTTTATGGTATTAAAAGATAAGTGATCCTTTTAAAATAATTTGATTTGATTACAAAATATAGGTTGAAAAAAAAAATGATTTTAAGAGTGCTTAAATATCTTGAGAGGTATTTTGGTGGTTAAGATATTGGTTAAAATTTAGTAATGTTGTTGATTTTAAAAGTAGTTAAAAAAATCGCAATATTTATTAAGAAGTAATCCAAGGAAAAGTTTGAAATTATGAAGCAATATTATTTTATGGTATTAAAAGATTAGTGATCCTTTTAAAATAATTTAAGTGTTTGAAATCATATGTGTAAGACCCATAATTTTAAAGTACCATTTATGTATTTTTGGTGTTTTTTGGATTTTGGCTCGGAGGCTTTTAAGCCAAAGTTAATAATATTTTGGAGTTTTATAATCAAAAAGATATTTTGATGCCAATTAAAATTTCTCGTCGATAAATAAATTGAAATTAACTGCAGTGAATCCTTTACGGATAATTCAATGCATTTCTGGTGAAACGATAATTTAACAAATATCTAGATATTTTGAGATATTTGTTAAGTTATATTTATTATCTATATATGTTTGTTTGGAGGGAAAAGAAAGGAAAACTAGAAGGAAGGAAAAAGAAAAGAAAATAGTATAAAAGGAAGGAATGAAAAAAGGAAGAAAGGAAAAACAAAGGAAAGAAAAAGAAAGGAAGGAAAATCGAAAAATTCCATCTTCTTCCTCTGAACCGTGACCCATTTTCTCCTTCTCCCGTTTTCATCTTCGTCGCTTTCTTTTCTTCAAAACTAGTAACCCAAGGTTGGGTGAGAGTTAGATCAAGGATTTCGCAACTCCACTCTTCCTCTTTGATTCGAAAACGAAGAAAAACGGTATTTGAGATCCAAACACAAACCCCTCCGTTTCTTCTAGATCCAAGCTTCATTTCGCGAAGAGTTAGAAGGGAAAGTTGCTCACTACCACGCCACGGTGCTAGGGGACCAATTTGGAGGCCACGTTGCGAGCGGAGATTTTTACCGGATTTGCTCACGGTACCGGAAACGCACGTTAGAGCTAACGCGAAGGTAAGGGCTCCTTCCAAACTTTTAGTTTGCATCTAGGGCCTAGGGACTTATCTGTAGTTGTGTGGGAAGGAATTTGTTAGGGTTAAATGTATCGATTTGGGGAAAAACGAAACTAGTGTGTTATGGGTAAAAACCTTAGAGTTAGGTTTTGTTTATAGTGATGAATGTTTCGTGGTAAATGAAATTTGATGTATCTGGGTGTTATGTTGCGTGATTTGTGTTCGTTGTATTTGGTGTGTTCGTACTTGATGTTTGTTAATTGGTGTGTTTGTTGTGAATTATGGTTTGAATGTGAGAGTATGTTTGAGTTTGTTTCTGTGGAATTTGAAAACCATTAGAGTTAAACGAGTATTAAAAATGGGGAATCTTTTAATACCTCGGTTTACTTAATGTGCGTTTGAGGAAAATGTTTAAGTTAACTGGGCGTTGAGAATGGGGAATCTCTTAATGTCTCGGTTACTTAACTATCGTTTTTGAAAATCGTTTCGGTAAATGAGAATTAAGAATGGGGAATCTCTTAATGTCTTGTTTACCAAATGTTTTGTGTGGAAATCGTTTAAGTCAAAAGTATATTATGAATGGGGAATCTCTTAATATGTCTGTTTGCTTAACGTCTTGTTTTGAAAATCATTAAGATAAATCAATATTAAGAATGGGGAATCTCTTAACGACTTATTTATTTAATGTTGTATTGAAAATCGTTTAAGTTAACTGGGCGTTAAGAATGGGGAATCTCTTAATGTCTTGGTTACTTAATGTTTTGTGTGGAAATCGTTTAAGTCAAAAGTATATTATGAATGGGGAATCTCTTAATATGTCTGTTTGCTTAACGTTTTGTTTTGAAAATCATTAAGATAAATCAGTATTAAGAATGGGGAATCAGTCTGTGTATGCTCATGCATTTCATTTGGTAAATTGTGTTGACCCGTGATAGGTGACACCTTGGTAAACTGTACTGACCCGTGATAGGTGGTACGTTTACGATTTACGTTTTGGTGAATTATGCTGACCCGTGATAGGTGGCACCTCGGTAAACAGTATTGGTCAGTGATAGGCGGTACGTTTACGATTCACGCTTTTTCTTTTAGTAGATCGTGTTGACCCGTGATAGGTGACACCTCGGTAAACTGTACTGA
>NC_021164.2:14879126-14885121 GCF_000331145.2 Cicer arietinum | reverse complement strand
ACATCTGTTGCATATTTGTTTTGTTCTGATCTGATATACAAGTTATATGCTTTCATTTCCTATACTTATGTTCTTTAGCATAGGGGGAGGAATTCTTATGTTCTTTAACATAGGGGGAGGAATTGTTTTCTGCCTTTTTGCCTTAATTGACAAAGGGGGAGAAAAATTATAACTTGATAACTTGACAATATGCTTGTTGTTGCATTATTAAGGGGGAGAATCTGATGTTCTGATGATGTTTGTTTTTGCTCTGATACTTAATAATGTAATAATACTCATGCTGATACTCATGCTGATTTGATACATGCTCTGATGCTCTGATTTGATACATATTTAATGCTATAAATTGATTTCTTTGGTATGATTTTGAAATGGTTTGATATGCTCAAGTTACAATTGTATGAATTGTCAATTATGCCAAAAAGGGGGAGATTGTTGGATTTTGATTCTTTGATTCCTAATTTTGACATAATTCACAATTCAACAATATTCATACTTAATATGATAAATCTAATATTTCAATTGAGCAAAATTTCAGGAACACCAATTCAATCCCACACACTTGTATCAAATTGCTTGGAACACAAGAAATCAACAAAAGTTGAATTCTGACTATGTAAATCGATTGGGAAATCGATTTCATAACAAGGGTGTAAGGAAATCTTAAGTGTTTGTAAATGTGCAATCGATTAGGCAATCGATTAGCTTAATTAAAATGAAAACTGCACAAGTCAGTAGCCTTTGATTTGGAAAGTAATCGATTGGTAAATCGATTGAACATTTCACAAATCAAATCTGATGGTAACACATCGATTGGTAAATCGATTGGATGAGTCACAGTGGCACTCCAGTGCTGAGGAAATCGATTGGCAAATCGATTGACGAAGTATCCTTTGAAAAATGACCTCACCTGTGACAAATACAATCAATAATCGATTGGCAAATCGATTGATATTAAAACTGAATCACTATTTTGAATCACATCGATTGACAAATCGATTGACATCAAAAACCTGAGCCACTGTTTTGAAAACAATCGATTGGCAAATCGATTGAAATAAACTTGTTGAAAACACAGTGAACTCTGAAGTTTGGCAAATCGATTGAGTAATCGATTGAAAATAGTTTTATTAAAACAGTTTCCCAGAAATCGATTAGGCAATCGATTTATACAGGTCTGGACATGTTCTGCTGAAAAGTGTTGTTTTAAAGAATCGATTGGTAAATCGATTAGCTTGTATAGTTTCAAGATTAAAGAAAACCAAGATCGCGATAATCGATTGGCAAATCGATTTAGCTCATTTTATAACTTTACAAAATCGATTGGGAAATCGATTTCGTAGTTGGTTTTTCAGAAACTATATAAGATGTCTTTCAATCTTTATTCATAAGAACTTTTACATAACTTTTACATAACTTTTTCCTAACTTTCATAATTTCTCTTATGCTCTCAAAAACGGTTCATGGCAACAAACTAACAACTTCATAATTGTGATTACAGATCTCAATACAGTTTGTTGACAATCTAAGAGAAATGATAATGTGCTCAAGAACAATCCATGAATATCCAGATTTGTGAGGAGCAACATTCATAAAGATTGAAGACCCTTTTGTTTTACTTCTTTTATTCATTCTGTAATAAATCTTTGAACCAAAACGAACGTTAAAAATCCAGCTAGAAACTGGTGGCTACTTTCTTGGGTGAGAGGTCTCAACAAGAAAGAGGCGTACTTTGATTTTGTGTTAGGCTGCCGATTGTCTACAAGGATCAAAGGGTTGATAGAAAGCCAGCTAGAAACTGGTGGCTACTTTCTTGGGTGAAGAGTGTTCAACAAGAAAGAGTCGCACTGTGATTCTGTGATAGGTTGACGAGTATCTACAAGGATCAGAGGGTATTCAATAGGAAAGAGATCATTAAGATAGATAGGTTTCAGGGAGGAAACTGGACAATCTGTAATTGATTCTTTCTATTGAAGGAGAAGAAAATCTGAAATCCGATTGGATTTTCAGGACTGGACGTAGGTTGTTGTTGACAACCGAACCAGGATAAATCTCTGTGTCTTCTTCTCTAACTCTCTCTCTTTAATTTTCTATATTGCTAACTTTGCATGCCTCAAAATTTAAATTCCGCTGTGCACTTGATACTGATTAATTTTGTAACGAAAACTGATATATTTTCTGTTAATTTCGAGGTCAAGATACCAACAAGGTGAATATGAAAGTGTTTGTGTTTCAAGCATTCTAAGTGTTGAGAATTTGTGAATGGTGTTTAGAGTAGTTGAGTGTGTATAAAAGTGAAATAATTCTATATTTCTTTAATTTGATTGGTGATTCATATTGATGAAAGTGTACTTTCTTTGTTGTTGTAACTAGTTGTGAATTACAAATAAATTGCTAGAAATGTGTAATTAAATGAGTTTTTAACTTGAAGTAAGGAGTAGGAGTTGTGGCGCTGCCTTCGCACTCCTGAACCACATTAATGATACTTTTAATTACCCATGTTTGAATTTGAATGACTACAGATATGGTTACCTTAATTAGTTGACTAAATGAGTAGGAGGGACTAGCTACCACGACGATTCATTGTCGATAAAAGAGGCAACAATAACCCATTGTTATTATTGTTATAAATATTTGTTAATTTTATTTTGGAAATAGTTAGGTGTTCATCTCCAATACAACTTTAAGTGATTATGAGTCTTATGTGACATCAATATTGAATGCTAATAACTGATTACGTGACGCGAATATTAGGATAGTGGTGTGTACTTAAATTAAATATTCAAATAAGTATGTTTGATCTTCTAACTAATTTGCTTAAAATGAATAAGAATATTGTGTTAGTATCTTATTTATTTTGTATTCTCTCATTTCATAAGGACTAGAACTATTCAATGAGTTCTATAAATGAATTTTGTTTATAAGAATTTGAAAATAAAGTTGGACTTTGAGTGTGTTTAACTATATATGAAAATATTTATCTTATTTCACTATCGTTATACACCCAATTTTTTTTAAGATTAAGTGATTGTATGTCATTGAGTTGTTATATGCATTTCTATTTGTAATTCTTGAAGGTGTGAAATATTTTAAATGTTTTTCTATATGCTTAACTTTTGTGAAATATGTAGAGCAAATATTGTTTGGATTTAGACATTCTTTAAGGAGAGTAAAACTGATACAATATTGTTTGAGAAATTAGTTGAACTTGAAAGTGTATTTGATATATGTGTTATTTGATGCAATTGAATGTGGTATGTGTAACACCCCAAATTTTATAATAAACTACTTTATTAATTAAATAGAATTTTAAATAATTAATTTGATGACTAATATTATTTTAGAATATATGTTGATAAATTTCGTGGCTAATTTTCGTTATATGAATGCTTTCCATGATGTGTTAGTTTGATACATGTTATATTACATTAGCGATATAAATAATACATATTATATTTTGTTATTTGATATATTTAAAAAAAATAGTATTTTAGTGTAATATATATTTTAAAGAAAAAGATTTTATGCGATTTTACGTGTACATACATGTACCCAATTAATGTAATATTTTTATGTGCGCTTGACTTATGTTAAGTATGAAGATAGTTATATTTCAATTATTTATAACTATTTTCTATTTTTAATTATTTTTTTATAAATAATTATCTTGATATAGAATTGATATTGTGTTTGATTTCGTTTATTTTTAAATACTTGTTATGGTATTGGGATTTTATATATATATTTATTATGATTTAGTAATTAATAAAAAATATTGATGTTATATTTATTTATTTTATAATTTTGACCATTTTCTAATATGATGGTATTATTATAATGTGAGTATTTTGATAAATAAGTATAATTGTAGAGATTATTTTGAATGTGAGAGTTTTGATTATTAGTAATATATTTTTTTTATATTGATTATTTTAATTACTCTAATTTATAAAATATTAGTAATGTTTGGAAAACTAAATGGTGTTTGGAGGATTATTAAAAAGGGGATTAAATAATTATTAGTTTTATTTTAACAAAATAAAAATAATAATAGTAAAATATAAATAAAGAGACCAATGGGTTTGACTCTATGAACCCTAATTGTTAATAAAATAAAACAAACAAAAGAAGGGAAGGGAGTTGGAAGGGCAGCCGTAAAGCCAAAGAGGAAACACAACAATAACCCTATCGTTTGACACCGGTGATGTTCCAGAAAACTTTCTCCATTTTCGCCCAAATTTGAAATTCGTTATTTTGCATCGTTCTCCTTCACCGTAAGTCCGATTTCAGTGAAACCAACGCCAAAATGACCGTGTGAAAAGTGGCTATATTATCCACCGATTGGTTTTTCTGATTTATGATCGATTGAAGGACAAAAAGTCAAAGAGCAAAGACTGTTTGGGCGTCGAATCATATTCATAGGTGAAAGCGTCGAAATAAGGTAAGGGGTGAGAGAGCGTTTGAATTCATGAGTATAATATATTGTCAGATGAACGGGAAAACCGTATTTCCCAACGATTCATCCGGGGCTCGCTACGTATGGCAGTAGCCCTTTGAGGGATAAATTAATTAATGTGAAAATATGGAAATTGTGAGATTAAAATATAGAATAGAAATATTTGTAGGGTGTTGATTGATTTAATTTGTTTGAATGTGTGGCATTTGATATTATTGTGATATTTGATTTAATTTCGTTAAATGTGTGGCATTTGATATTATTGTGATATTTGATTTAATTTCGTTAAATGTGTGGCATTTGATATTATTGTGATATTTGATTTAATTTCGTTAAATGTGTGGCATTTGATATTATTGTGATATTTAATTTAATTTCGTTAAATGTGTGGCATTTGATATTATTGTGATATTTGATTTAATTTCGTTAAATGTGTGGCATTTGATATTATTGTGATATTTGATTTATTATTGTTAAATGTGTGATATTTGATATTATTGTGATATTGGATGTCGATTGAATTTTATGTATATGTTTGATTAGACATGTTTAGGTGATGTGATAATAATAGGTGGATGCATTTTGATAAGTTTTATGTGATTATGGTGATGTATAATTAACAATAATGATGTTATAAATTTGTGATAAGTTTATATGATGATGTATGATTGATGAGATTGATGTTATAAGATTGTGATGAGTATATGTGATGACGTGTGATTAATGATAGTGATGTTATAAATTGTGATGAGAATATTGTGATTCCAATTTGTGTTTGAGATGAAGGTCTTAATGGAGTACCATAGGCCAACGAGGGGAGAAAATAAATATTGAGAATTTGTGAAGTGGAGATTATTTTGTCATCATATAGGTAGGGCCTAACAAACCTAGTGATTCCTGGGAAGTACAACTGAATGAGCCTGATCGTGGCGGTCTGCTATCTAGCCTTAAGGCAAGATTGTTAGACCTTGGAGGTATTCGGGTGGGGAATTCCTAGGTGACTTGGAGGTAGCACTCCAAATGTCGGGAGCTACCACGCAACACACGTTTACCTCGACTGTCACGTATATGTGTCTCGGGTTGAGTTGAGGGATCTATGAGGACAGGGCCAATTTGAATTGTCCGTCCACCGGGATGGTGGCATAGTATCAAGCCTCCTAACCAAGTACTTCAGAGTTAGAATGGTACCACATTGTGAAGTAGAGTCTAAGCTCATGCATAGCATTGCATTTACTTGTGATTGTTTTGTGGTGATTGATGTGTTTCAAAAGTAATAATAATTACTCTTAGATGATTTGATGCATATTATAATGAGATGATTATCTTACTTGAGTGAATTTGATGTTATAATATGATACTATTTACTTAAATATTTTGATATATCATAATGTGATTATGATACGGTCTATTATGATTGTTGCATGTTCTTCTTACTTATATTTTACTATTAACGTGATTTTGAAACTCACCTCCTTCGTTGTTTGTGTTTGACTGGCTTGGCCCTGCGTTTGCGAAATCGCAGTTATTACAGGTTAATGA
>NC_021164.2:14864177-14867518 GCF_000331145.2 Cicer arietinum | reverse complement strand
TTATTTACTTATTTATTTATTTATTTATTTATTTATTATTTATTCATTCTTTATTTATTCGTTATTAATTTATTAATTATTTTATTAATTATTTATTCATTTATTTATAGTAAGTAATTCATTTGTATTTTGTGGTTGTGTGGTTATAATTCCCTCGCGGACTATTAGAGATGACGACCGATAAAGAAACGACTCGTTAGCAGATCAGACTCATTGGACGGAATCTTCAGCCGAGGTAAGGGGGGGGATGAGGTTCGATCTTATGAGTATAAAATAACGTGAGATGAACGGGAATGCTGAAATTCCCAAATGTTCATTCGGGGCTTACTACGTACAGTTGAGCCCTATTGATGAATTATAATTAATTAATAAGATGTGGATGGTAATAGTGAGGACTAAAATATAATTTAGCAACTTGTAGAATTGTCGTGAATTTATTTATATTAAGATTGCATGTTGTCTGATTTTATGAAATCTTATGTTGATTGTTAATGTATGAATGATTTGAACTTGAATGTTTTGTTACTTGATTGAATTTATGATATTACTAGAATGTATCACCGATTGAATTCCTTATTATGTGATTGATGAAATTGGATTGTGTATTGTGAGTAGTGTAAACCAAATATTGTGATTTTATTGTGATTGACTGATAAAGATATATGATGACGAATATCGTGAAGTCAAACTGAAACTTAGTGAGTAGTGATGATCGAGTAAGTCTGAGATATGTGTTGTAGATTTGGAGTTAGGATTGTTTTGTCATCATATAGGGAGGGTCTGACAAACCTAGTGATTCGGGGAAGTACAACTGAATGAGCCTGATCGTGGAGGGCTACAGTCGAACTGTAAGGTAAGACTGATAGACCTTGGGGGTACACCTAGTGGGGAATTCCTAAGTGGATTAGTGGGTTATTCCCTAAGGCCGGGAACTACCGTGCAACACAAGAGTACCCCGACTGTCGCGTATATGTGTCTCGGGTTGAGTTGAGGGGATCTATGAGGACTTGGCCATTCATGAATTGTCCGTCCACTCTTGTAGTGGCATAGTATCAGGCCTCCTAACCAAGTACTTCAGAGTAGAATGGTACCAAATGATGAAGTATAGAGTATAGGACATGCATAGCATTTCATTATTTTGATTGTCTTATTATGAATGAATTTGATAAGTCGCTGATATTATACACTTGACTGTTTTGAGATTGTGATAATTTGATTGTTTGCGTGTTCTCCTCGTGTATTTTATACTGTTACATAATTTCGATACTCACCCCTCGTTGTTTGTGTTTGGCGTTTGCGACGGACGCAGACGAGTTGTAAGTTGCAGGTGATGACTAATACCATCAGGAGAGGCGGAAGCCACCATGCCTTGGAGACCTTCATTATTATGCATTGTGTTGATGTTATTTTGAGTATTTTATTTTGGGAATTCCCGCTCTGATAGTGACATCGGGTTGGGACTATATTTGCACTGAATTTAAAACATGAGTATGTGTACTTCAAAAAGAATTCTGTTGTTTGATACTATGATTTCGAATCCATTATGTTTGATGGAAATTTTGGATTTATGTGACATGCTTATGATTATCTGATACTCTTTATCAAAAATAAAAAATAAAAAATTATTTGGGGTTTAGGGTGTCACAGTGTTCCTTTTGATTTTTGAGAAACGTGATATCCTAAATTAAAAATTGAAGTTTTTATTTTCTTGGAAACATATTTTTATTTATCCGCTGCAAATTTTTGTAGAAATATGATATAAATTATTATATATATTATTTTGGGGTTTAGGGTGTCACAGTATGTTGTTGTTGAATATGATGTGTTTAATTGATTTCTTGTGTCATGTTAGCCTATGATGCTAAACTAATTGATTTTTGGACATATTGTGCTTAAAAAAAGTAATGAATACCTTAAATATGTTTATAGACTAAGTTTGAATCTCTAGGGTGGATCAGTTAAGTTGTTTTTCACTTCAAATTTCGAGGAAGAAATTTCTTTAACGAGGGGAGAATTTTAACACCCTAAATTTTATGATAAACTATTTTATTAATTAAATAGGATTTTAAATAATTGATTTGATGTTAAAATTATTATAAATTATATGTTAATAAACTTTGTGATTAATTTTTGTTATATGAATGTTGAATGTT
The DNA here is from genome assembly GCF_000331145.2 of Cicer arietinum. Lineage (NCBI taxonomy): Eukaryota > Viridiplantae > Streptophyta > Magnoliopsida > Fabales > Fabaceae > Cicer > Cicer arietinum. The sequence continues at coordinate 14,865,365 of NC_021164.2, read as the reverse complement.
TTCTTTGATGTGCTACTTTGATACACATTATATTAAATGAGCGATATAAATAATAAATATTTTAATTTTATTATATTATATATATTTTTTAAAGTAATAGTATTTTAGTGTAATATTTTGAAGAATAAGATTTTATGCGATTCTACGTGTATATACGCGCATCCAATTAATATAACATTCTTTTATGTGTTTTACTAATATTAAATGTGTACTTAATTATATTTATTTTATTCTAAATATATTTTATTTTAATATTTATTTTTTAAATAATTATCTTGAGATAGTGTTAATATTGTGTTTGATTTTATTTATTTTTATATACTTATTGTAACACCCCGTTTTTTAAAGCGAGGGTATATTTTTTTTCAAAAGTAATTAAAAACGAACAAAGAATTAAATCACGAAATGTCTTTGGATAAATAATTGAGTCATTATAATTTACAAGCAGCGGAAAAGTTTCTCCAATTATAAATCCAAAACATTTACACAACGTCAAATGGTACATGGAACCCATTCGAATAAGAAGTCAAACTGACAAGCCTTTGGATAAATAATTGAGTCATTATAATTTACAAACAGCGGAAGAGTTTCTCCAATTATAAATCCAAAACATTTACACAACAACAAATGGTACATGGAACCCATTCAAGTAAAAAGTCAAACTGACAATATTAGTATAAATACAGTTTTCCAAACTAAAAATACTCCAATCCAAAAAGAAGGACACCTAGTTCCTATACATCATCCTAATCTGATCATCCTACCAAAAAGCTATACACCCTGAGTATCTCCACGCGCCCCGTGAGATCCTCCTAATGTAACTGCAATCACGCGTTCCCATCTCCATTCCCGTCCGTAGGGTACGAACCGGTAGGACCGTCCTGACTCTCATCTGAGGGCAAAGCCCAGATTTCCACAATAATTGTAAAGGGTCACCAACCAAAAAAATAACAGTTAACACATAGCAATTAAGATTTTAAATGCTCAAAATAACTTTTCAACTAGGCATGCACCTTAACAGGATTTTCAATATGCTAAAAGTTCATACAATACTTTGCCAATTAAATGAAAGTAAAATGAGGTTCTCAATCTCCTAATTAACACATAACAAGTCAAGCCATGGATAAGTTAATGAGTAATCAATCATCTAACTCAAACTGAGGATTTTCATTGAGCCAATCGATTGGG
>NC_021164.2:14838243-14862083 GCF_000331145.2 Cicer arietinum | reverse complement strand
TATATATATATATATATATATATATATATATATCTATATATATATATATATATTTAGTATGATTTAGTAATTATAAAGTGTTGATTTTATACTTATTTATTTTATAATTTTGAATATTCTCTAATGATGATAGTATTTTAATGTGAGTATTTTTTTTTTTTTAAAAGTATCATTAGGGTGATTATTTTGAATATGAGAGTTTTGATTATTAATATATTTTAAAAGATTAATTACTTTATTTTATGAAATATTAGTTTGGAAATATTAGCAATATTTAGTAATTAAATTATGTTAAAACATTAGTTTTAGTAGTTATTGGTTTTATTTAAAAATAAATAAAGGGACCAATGGGTTTTACCAACCCTAATTGTTAGTAAAATAAAACAACCAAAAAATAAAAAAGGGAATTGGACGGGTAGCTCTGAAACCAAAAAGGAAACACAACAACAACCTATAGTTTGGCACCAGTGATCGATAACTGTTCCAAAAAAGTTTCTCCGTTTTAGTCCAAATTTCAGTATGTTGCTTTACTCATTTAACTATTCAATTAAACACAATTTTCCAGAACTTAACAAAACGATCGTGTGAAAAGTGAGTATAATATATTGTGAGATGAACGGGAAAACTGTATTTCCCAATGATTCATCCGGGGCTCGCTATGTATAACAGTAGCCCTTTGAGTGATAAATTAATTAATGTGCAAATAATAAAATTGTGAGATTAAAATGTGGAATAGAAATATATATAAGGTGTTGATTGATTTAATTTCCTTAAATGTGTGATATTTGATATTATCGTGATATTTAACATTAATGTGATATTTGATATCATTGTGATATTTGATTTCAAATGAATTTGGTGCATATAAAGGACTATGTCGGGAAAAAAAAAAAGATAAAAGACTAAAACGTTACCTGAAATTAAGTTAAGGGACCACAAATGTAATTTAGCCTTTATTTTATTAACAATTATGGTTCACACATGGGTCAAACCCATTGATCCCTTTATTTATGTTTTTGTTTTACTATTATTATTTTTATTTTTCTAAAATAAAATTAATAATTATTTAATCTCCTATTTAATATTCTTCCAAACACAGTTTTTTTCAAACATTACTAATATTTTATAAATTAGAGTAATTAAAATAATCAATATAAAAAAAATATTACTAATAATTGAAACTCTCACATTCAAAATAATATCTACAATTATACTTATTTCTCAAAATACTCACATTATAATAATACCAGCATATTAGAAAATAGTCAAAATTATAAAATAAATAAATATAACATTAATATTTTATATTAATTACTAAATCATAATAAATATATATAAAATCACAATGTCATAACAAGTATATATAAAAATAAACGAAATCAAACACAATATGAATTCTATCTCAAGATAATTATTAAAAAAAATAACCAAAAATAGAAAATAGTTATAAATAATTGAAATATAACTACGTGCATACTTAACATTAGTCAAGCGCACATAAAAGTATTACATTAATTGGGTACACGTATATACACGTAAAATTGCATAAAATATTTTTCTTTAACATATATATTACACTATAATACTATTATTTTTTAAAAAATATATCAATAATAAAATATAATATTTATTATTTATATCGCTTATGTAATCTAGTATTTATAAAACTAGCACATCATAGAAATCACCTATATAACGAAAATTAGTCAGAAAATTTATCATCATATATTCTAAAATAATTTTAACATTAAATTAATTATTTAAAATCATACTTAATTAATAAAATAGTTTATTATAAAATTTTGGGTGTTACAATTATCCCCTTGTTAAAGAATTTTGTCATCGAAATTTGCAGTGAGTGAACTAATATCTAACTTACTACCCTCAAGATTCAAACTTAGTATATAAACATATTTAAGACATTCAATCTTCAATTAAGCGCATCATGTAAAAATCATCTAACATAGCATGATAGACTAACATGACAAAATAAATCAATTAACACATATAATACTTATCTTTCAATTATGAAATTAAATACCTATGACATTTATCATTCAGTTATGAAATAAAATACCATAGAGTTACTCACTATAATTTTCAAATAAAATATACATATAAATTTTGTCAATTATAACGTAGTTCATTTAGTTTGGTAAAATGAAACATATTCCAAGTACGTTGTCAATTTCAACTATTTCTTTCAAACCAAATGTTACTAGTTTTACTCCTTAAAATAAAGTCTAAATCATATCGCTAAATGTGACACCCTAAACCCCAAAATAATATTAAAATAAATTATATCATATTGAAATTTGCAGCGGATAAATAAAAATCTATTTCCAAGAAAATAAAAACTTTTTTTTTAACTAGGATATCACGTTTCTCAAAAATAAAAAGGAAACTTTAAACTTATTTTCTCCATTAAAATAGTGCAGTCTTGATAAGCTTGATTTAAGTATAATTACTTTATTTAATTTTTAAAAACTTACTAGTACTTCTAAGATTTTTAAAACTCTTATTCCCGATATCACCTATTAGAGCGGAGTTCCTTCCAAACTTGAACTTCGAGACTCATTAACCTGTAATAACTGCGATTTCGCAAACGCATGGTCAAGCTAGTCAAACACAAACAACAATGGAGGTGAGTTTCGAAATCACGATGACAATAAAATACAAGTAAAAAGAACACACAATCATATTAGAACTGTATCATTACACAAAAATTCAATTTAGGAAATATCACATTAAAAAATTAAAATCACTCAAGGAAAATCAATAAATTTTACTATAATATCAAGTCATCTAAGAAAATTATTATCCCTATTGAAACACACCAATCACAACAAAACAATCACAAGGAAATGCAATGTTATGCATGAGCTTAGACTCTACTTCACAATGTGGTACCATTCTAACTCTGAAGTACTTGGTTAGGAGGCTTGATACTATGCCACCATCTCGGTGGATGAACAATTCAAATTGGCCTTGTCCTCATAGATCCCCTCAACATAACCTGAGACACATATACGTGACAATCGAGGTAAAGGTGTGTTGTGTGGTAGCTCCCGACATTTGGAGTGCTACCTCCAAGTCACCTAGGAATTCTGCACCCGTATACCTCCAAGGTCTAACAATATTGCCTTAAGGCTCGATAGCAGACCGCCACGATCAGGCTCATTCAGTTGTACTTCCCCGGAATCACTAGGCTTGTCAGGCCCTACCTATATGATGACAAAAAAAATCTTCACTTTGCAAATTCTCAATATTTATTTTCTCCCCTCGTTGGTCTATGATACTCCATTAAGATCGTCATCTCAAACACAAATTGGAAGCACAATTATTTCACCAAATCCACAACATCACTATCATTAATCATATCTCATCACATAAAATCATCACAAATTTATAGCATCAATCTCATCAATCATACATCATCACATAGACTTATCATAAATTTATAACATCATTATTATTAATTATATATCATCATAATCACATAAAACTTATCAAAATGCATCCACCTTTTATTATCACATCATCGAAACATGTCTAATCAAACATATTCATAAAATTCATTTGACATCCAATATCCCAATAATATCAAATATCACACATTTAATGATAATAAATCAAATATCACAATAATATCAAATGCCACATATTTAACAAAATTAAATCAAATACCACAATAATATCAAATACCATACATTTAACGAATCAATCAACAGCCTATAAGTATTTTTATTCCATATTTTAATCTCATAATTTCTATTTTGCATATTAATTAATTTATCACTCAAAGGGATACTGCCGTACGTAGCGAGCCCTAGATGAATCGTTGGGAAATACGGTTTTCCCGTTCATCTCACAATAAATTATACTCATGAATTCAAACACTCTCTCGCCCCTTACCTTATTTAGACGCTTTCTCAAACACAGAAATCATTGGAAATTATCTTCAGCAACTGCAGATCGACAACGTCCAACGAGCAAGTCAGAATAAATGACGAGTTCACAAAATCATTGACACGCGACTGATAAATTATGCAGAGCATAAAAATAAATGTTGAATAATTAATAATAATTTTAGGTACAAAATTGGAGTCAAAACGATGAGAAAAACTGCAGAAAAAGTCTCACCGACTTGTCGGAGCGCCTAGAAGGGTCTGACGTCAACTTCACCGAAAAATACAAATGAGTACTGCTTCTTGAAGGTTTCGACGAGGGGAATCCAAAAACGATGACATTTCTTTGAGACGACAAACATGGTGATTGAGATCGGTCAAAAACAGCTCGCCCAAGGAAAGAAACGCAACTGTTTCTTATTAAACGGAGCCACGATTGTTAAAATTGATGCCAAATATAGATTCAGTGGCCGATTTTGTGTGGGATAGAGGTTGATATCATTTCAAAACGGCAAGGAATTAGTGGGGATGAATTTTAGGCAAAAAGGGTTTCTTTTGATGATACATGTTTTTCTTGCTGAAGAAGAGAAAGTCTCTTACTGCAGATGGAAGAGTGCATGTAGCAGATGTATAGGTGCATGAGTAAAATAGGCTGTAAGGCCGAACACATGTGAGCCTAGTCTGTGTGTGATGCAGGAATGGAGGTGTAATAAGCAATTCGTTGGTGTAGGAAAGAAAAGGTCCAACCAGTAATAGCCCAAATTAATATGCAGAAGTAGAAAATAGGGGTGTAAACAGTCGTCTGGTCCAAAATTCCTTTTTTTTTTTTTTTTTTGTATTTCTAAAAGCCCTTAATAAATAAATAGTTTATTTTACTTTTCTAGAAACTTTTCTCCAAAATACTCATTTTAACATAATATTATCTATCCTTAACATAGATAAATATATTTTTAAGCAAAACTCTCATATTTAAAATAATAACTATGATTATTACTATAACATCTTTCAAAATAATCACATAAAAATACATTATCTTTATAGAATAGTCGAAATGCTAAAATAAATAAATATAACATCAACAATTTATATTACTTACTAATTAAAAATAAATATGTGCAACTATATAAAAATAAAGAAAATCAATATTAAAATTACTAATATATCAAAATAATTATTTGTAAAATAAATAATTAAAATAACATATATTTATAAATAATTAAATATAATTATGTGTACACTTAACATCAGTCAAACATACAAGAGATTATCACATTAACTGCAAACGCACATATAAATGTATAGTCCCTAAAGTCTTATTCTTTAAAATATCTACACTAAAATACTATTATTTATAGAAAAATATATAAAATAATAAAATATAATATTTGTTATTATATCACTTATTTAGTCAAATATATACAAAATTGTGTATCATAGAAAGCTCCCATATAACGAAAGCTAGTCACAAGATTTATCCACATATATTCTAAAATAATTTTAACACCAAATTAATTATTTAAAATCCTATTTCATTAAGAAAAATATTTATTATAAAATTTGGGGTGTTACACTAAACATTCAACAAATTTAACTTAAGGTATGACAAATAGAGTAATTTTTAAAATATTAAACACATCTAACAACTTAATAACATTATAATAGATTTACAATCAATTACTCTATAAAAAACATACTCTATATTTAATCAAGGAGAAAGAAAAAAAACTAATATAGAGATACTATTTCCCAATAACATATATTTAATAATTAAATTCATTCAATTGATATAAGCAATGAACATGTTTTATCAACTATTTAAAAATAAAATTAAAAGGTACTTCTAACAAAATAATGAGTGATCGTTGTCTCTTTTATTGATGATGACTCATCGGGGTAGCTAGTCCATCCTACTCATGTTGTCAACTACTTAAGGTAACCATAACTGTAGTCATTCAAATTCAAACATGGGTAATTAAAAGTATCTTTAACGTGGTTCAAGAGTGCGAAGGCGGCACCACAACTCCTACTCTTTACTTCAAGTTAAAGATTCACTTACTTACACCTCCACAATAATTTATTTGTAATTTACAACTAGTTACAACAACAAAAGAAAGGACACTAATATCAATATATAACCAATAATTTGATTGAAGAAATATAAAACTATTCCACTTTTAAATGATCTCGACTATTCTAACTCTATACACTAATTCCCAAAAATTAGAACACTTGAAACATACACAATTTCATATTTACATAATCATATACATTTGACTACTCTAACTCTATACACTAATTCCCAAAAATTAGAACACTTGAAACACAAACAATTTCACATTTACATAATCATATACATGCATATAACTAATTCTATAATTGCCATCATGATGTAGAATATCCTCATATAACTACAAATTTATCACAATTAAACTATTAATTAACTTTTCTTTTAATCAATCTTTATCATATAACAAAGATTGAAACGAAGATTTTTCAATTAGCAGGTCAAGTAAGCAACTATTTTTACTCAAAGTTAATATAACAATCATAAAACTAAAATGAATCTCGTAGTACATAAATCATTTTAGTGGTTAATCAATACTCTAACGTTTGATTTCAAACACTTAAATTATTTTAAAATGATCACTAATCTTTTAATACCATAAAATAATATTGCTTCATAATTTCAAACTTTTCCTTAGATTACTTCTTAATAAATATTACAATTTTTTTAACTACTTTTAAAATCAATAAGATTACTAAAATTTCACCAATATCTTAACCACCAAAATATCTCTCAAGATATTTAAGCACTCTTAAAATCATTTTTTTTTTCAACCTATATTTTGAAATCAAATCAAATCATGTATATAGAATTAGATACAAAATTTTCTAATTCACCAAGACTTCTAAAATAGTTATATTCTTTTTTTTTTCCTGATTTCTAAAAACTATTTTTACAACAAATCTTTTAGATTTTTTTTTTTTTTAAAAAAAAAAACAGCACATAGTAAAACTTGATATAAATTATTTTTTCTTGTATGACTAATCTAAATTTTAAATAAAATCATCATATATATATATATATATATATATATATATATATATATATATATATATATATATTATTGTTTTAAGAATCAACACAACTCCAACACAATCTAATTCTCTAAAATAAGTGAACAATAATTCACATATAAAATATTTCCTTTTATAAAATAAATCAAATTTAATCCCTTCACAATTCTTTGTTTCTAAAAGTCTAACTATAAAATTTCAACCAACCTTGAATATTCAAGAATTACTATTGCTAATAAATGAATTTTATACTATTTCAAAATCATGACGAATGTCCTAAATTGATTTCTAAAGCAATATAAAAACATTAATCATTTAGATACAACCATCGATACTTTTAAGTGATTTTAAATTAAAATCCACGCTTTAAAATCAATTTTTTTTTTTACTTTTTTTTTCCTTCTATTTCTCAATTAGTAGACATTTTATCATGTGACCCGCATTTTTTTTTGTACCATTATAAATCACTATTGAGTTCTTAAAATCTAAAACTCTATTATCAAGTTAGACTCTAATGAGTTCATAATATCATAATTAGTCAATCAATCATTCCAAAGGAAATATCTTAACACACTCACTATTCAATATTCACATTACCCCCTCTAAACCAACATAACAACAAATCTTTTTGATTTTCTTAAAAACAACACATAGTAAAATATGGTGTAATTTTTCAACTATTTTAAGTAGTAAATAAAATCAGTAGTATAGAATTATTGTTACTTTATAAACAATAAAAATTCAACTCAATTTAATTTCTCTAAAATAAACAAGAGTAATTCAAACAAAAGTTATTTGCATTTTACAAAATAACTTAACATTAATTCATTCAAATGTAATTTTTTTTATAAAAAATTCTAAGGTCTAATAACCTCTACTATTCAAGAATTAATAATATGAATATCCTAATATTTCACAACTATTATTGACATTCTAAATTGATTTCATTAGCAAGATCAAAACTTCAATAATGACCTTAAAGGCAAGGTCTATCAATAGATATTTAGGATTACGTCGATTAAATTAACAATTTCAAAGATGTAGCTAGTACAAAAAAAATTATTAATAGCTATCCACCGTAACAAAGAGCAAATAATCAAATTTAGACACACAAGCCACAATTTCAATCAAAAGGTAATTAACGTAATCATGTCAACAATTCAAATTAACTCAAATCTTAACAAATACACAATACAAAAAGAACAAACAAACAATTAACGGTTAATAACTATCTTCAAAAATAGAGAAACCACAACAAAACAAGAATAAGCAAGTACTTAAAAACAAACAATAATCTTTCAGTAATCACGTATTGCAATAGAAAAATATATACATCGTAACACAAGTATAATAGGTAAGCATTTCAACACTTAAATGGGAGCATGAGTCAACACAATTGACTCAAGGTTGACAATTCTAACTGACATATAACCCACTCGGCCTTATTGGACATACCTGCTCTGATACCACTAATGTGACACCCTATACCCCAAAATAATATATATAATAAATTATATCATATTCCTTTAAAATTTGCAGCGGATAAATAAAAATATGTTACCAAGAAAATAAAAACTTTTATTTTTAACTTAAGGATATCGCGTTTCTCAAAAATCAAAAGGAACACTTTAAACTTATTTTCTCCATTAAAATAGTTTAATCTCAATAAGCTTGATTTAAGTATTATTACTTGATTTAATTTTAAAACTTACTAGTACTTCTAAGATTTTCCTACAAAAATTCGTTTCAAATTAAATAAGTAAAATACAATTTTAAACCCTTATTCCCGGTGTCACCTATCAGAGCATGGTTCCTCCCAAACATAAACTTCAAGATTGATTAACTTGTAACAACTGCAATTTTGCAAACGCAGGGCCAAGCCAGTCAAACACAAACAACGAAGGAGGTGAGTTTCGAAATCATGACGACAATATAATACAAGTAAGAAGAAATCACTAACAATCATAATAGAACTGTATCATTACACAAACATTCCATCAAGAAAATATCACATTAAAAAGTCAAAATCACTAAAGGAAAATCAACAAATTTCACTATAACATCAAATCATCTAAGAGAAATTATCACCACACACGATACATACTAATCACAACAAAAAAATCACAATAAAAAGAAATGCTACGCATGAACTTAGACTTTACTTCACAATATGGTACCATTCTAACTCTGAATTACTTGGTTAGGAGGCTTGATACTATGCCACCATCCCGGTGGACGGACAATTTAAATTGGCCCTGTCCTCATAGATCCCCTCAACTCAACCTGAGACACATATACATGACAGTCGTGGTAAACGTGTGTTGTGTGGTAGCTCCCGACATTTGGAGTGCTACCTCCAAGTCACCTAGGAATTCTCCACACGAATACCTCCAAGGTCTAACAATCTTGCCTTAAGGCTCGACAGCAGACCGCCACGATCAGGCTCATTTAGTTGTACTTCCCCGGAATCACTAGGCTTATCACGCCCTACCTATATGATGACAAAATAATATCCACTTCACAAATTCACAATATTTATTTTCTCCCCTCGTTGGTATATGATACTTTATTAAAATCGTCATCTAAAACACAAATTGATAACACCATTATTTCATTGACTATGAGGTTAATTCAATACTCTCATCACAATTTAGAACATCACTATCATCATCATTACATAAATTCATCACATATTTATAGCATCACTATCATCAATCAAACATTATCACATAAACTTATCACAAATTTTTAACATCACAATTATTAATCGTACATCATCATCATTACATAAAATTATCACAACACATCCATCTTTTGTTATCACATCACATAAACTCATCTAATCATACATATATATAAATTTGATTCGACACCCAATATCACAATAATATCAATATCACACATTCAAATAAATTAAATCAATCAACACTCTACAAATATTTCTATTCTATATTTTTATCTCACAATTTCCATATCTTCATGTTAAATAATTTATCCCTCAAAGGGCTACTGCCATACGTAGCGAGCCCGAGATGAATCGTTGGGAAATATGGTTTTCCCATTCATCTCACAATATATTATACTCATGAATTCAAACGCTCTCTCACCTCTTACCTTATTTTGACGCTTTCCACCATGAATAGGATTCCACGAGCAAACAACCTTTGTTCATTGACACTTTGTCCATCATCGATCAAACTCGACAGTTTATGGGTAAACGTTAAAAATAAATTATGAGAAGATACTCTAAAAACTAAATTCGAAATTCGGTCAAGTAAAATTACCATAAATCGGAAAACCAATCAGTGGATAATATAGCCACTTCTCACATGGTCGATTTGGCGTTTGTTTCACTCAAATCGGACTTACGGTGAAGGAGAACGGTGCAAAATAACGAATTCTACAAACGGAGAAGTCGGATATTTTAGAGAGAAATTGAGGTTGTTAAAATTCTAGAAAATTATGTTTAATGGACTAGTTAAATGAATGAAATAACATACTCAAATTTGAGCGAAAATGGAGAAAGTTTTATGGACAGTTATCGATCATCGGTGTCAAACGATAGGTTATTGTTGTGTTTCCTCTTTGGTTTTACGACTGTCCTTCCAACTCACTTTTTTGTTTGTTTTATTTTATTAACAATTAGGTTCACACATGAGTCAAACCAATTGATCCCTTTATTTATTATAAAATAAATAAATATAACATCAACAATTTATATTACTTACTAAATCAAAATAAATATGTATAAAATCCTCATACAATAGCAACTATATAAAAATAAAGAAAATCAATATTAAAATTACTAATATATCAAGATAGTTATTTGTAAAATAAATAATTAAAATAATTTATATTTATAAATATTAAATATGATTATGTGCACACTTAACATCAGCCAAACATACAAGAAAATATCACATTAACTACAAACACATGTATACATGTAGAGTCGCCTAAAATCTTATTCTTTAAAATATTTACACTAAAATACTATTATTTATAGAAAAATATATAAAATAATAAAATAAAATATTTATTATTTATATCACTTATTTAGTCAAATATATACAAAATTAGCATATCATAGAAAACACTCACATAACGGAAGTTAGTCACAAGATTTATCGACATATATTCTAAAACAGTTTTAATACCAAATTAATCATCTAAAATTATATTTTATGAAAAAAAATATTTATTATAAAATTTGGGGTGTTACAATTCTCCCCATGTTAAAGAAATTTCGTCCTCGAAATTTGTGGTGAACAACAAGCGAACTAATATCTAACTAAATACCCTCAAGATTCAAACTTAGTACCCAAAGATATAATAAACATACATAATGCATTCACTAGTCATTTAAGCACAATATGTCAAAAATCAATTAAATTGGCCAGATAAGCTAAAATGATAAAATAAATCAATTAAATACATAACGTTTATCATTCAATTATGAAATAAAATGCCTATCACATCTGTCTTTCAATTATGAAATAAAATACTATAGAGTTACTCACTGTAATTTACATATAAAAGATAACATATAGATTTTGTCAATAATAATGTAGTTCATTTAGTTTGGTTAAATGAACCACATTTCAAGTACGTTGTCCATTTCAACTGTTACTTTCAAACCAAATATTACTAGTTTTACTCCTTAAAATAAATTCTAAATCATATCACCAAACATTCAACAAATTTAACTTAGGTCTGACAAAGAGAGTAATTTTTAAAATATTAAACACATCTAACAACTTAATAATATTATAATAGATTTACAATCAATTACTCTATAAAAACGGACTCTGTATATAATCAAGGAGAAAAGAAAAAAAAAACTAATGATCGAGATACTGTTTCCCAATAATGTATTTTTAATAATTAAATTCATTCAATTGATATAAGCAATGAACATGTTTTTTAACTATTTAAAAAATAAAATTAAATAGTTCTTCTAACAAAATTATGAGTTATCGTTGTTTCTTTTATTGACGATGAGTCATCGGGGTAGCTAGTCCCTCCTACTCATATAGTCAACTACTTAAGATAACTATAACTGCAATCATTCAAATTCAAATATAAATAATTACAAGTATATTTAACGTGGTTCAGAAACTTAGAGGAAGTTGGTTCTAACACCATTGAAGGAGTTTTTATCAAGAATCTTTCTTGCAATTCTTATTTAATTTCTATCTTTTGTATCTTTATGTTGAATAACTAAACCTTATTTATTAAGGATGAGTGAAACAAGATGAAACTCTTATTTGTCTGATTTTATTTATAGATATATGAATGAGTTTATTGAATTTTTTTTTCTCTCTATGCTTAAAATGTAAGTGAATTTTACGAATGTTTAAGATGTGAAATTCATGACTTTGTAATCTAGGAATAGATGTAGACACGTGAAACAGATTGTGATATTTGCAAAGGCAATAGAGCAATACCAAAATTCTTGAACATTTAAGAAATTATGAGTTATTTTGGAATTAAAGGTTCTATTACTAAGGAATTAAGGCAAGAGTAGTAAAGAGAATTCGATAATAATTCAATAAAGGAATTTAATAACTAGGATCAAACTAGAAACCAAGGTTGGATTCAAAGTGAAACTCATCCTTGACATTTCTCTTATTATATTTCTATTTTATTACTCTTGTTAGTTTAACAATTATTTAATCCATTGAGAAACTGTTTGTTCAATTTTAGTAATTGAATATAATTCAATAGTATAATGCAATCATTGGGCTAGACAATCGGCCTTACCATTTTATTATTACTTTCAACGATTTAGTACACTTGTGTAACCGCTATCAAATTTTTGGCCCTGTTGTCGGGGATTGCTATATCACCATTGATTTTGAAATTTAGTTACTTGATTGAAATTTTTTGCTCTACAATAAAATGTTTCTTTATTTTTGTTTTATTGCAAACTTTTCATTACTCACGATTTTTCTAATCTTGTATATGAGGCCAGTACTTAGATGAACTTTATTTTTTATCCTGAAATCGAAAAAATTGCAAAAGCAAATCGAAAGGCGGTACAAGAAAAGAGGCAAAGGGAAAGACAATTAGAAGTGGAAGAAGAGGATCTTGGGGAATTATTTATCTTTGAGGACATGGTTGAGCCACCACCACCACTTGAATGTACCCTCGACGAGTATAGGAATCCATATTGAAACTATGCTCAGTTTGCCATCCATAATCAACCAGTTACTGTTAACAAGTTTGAAATAAAACTCAATTTGTACCAAGAGTTGAGGGAGATTAACTTTTCCGGTAAACATAATGAAGATGCCAACTGACATCTCACAAACGTCTTTGAACTATGTGAAATGGTGAAGGTGGATAGTAACTCTAAAGATGCCAGGAGGTTGAGATTATTTTCATTGTTCTTGAAAGATGATGCTATAAGGAGTGGCTGAATTTTTTACCCTCCAATAGTATCACCACATGAAATGACATTGAAGGTAAGTTCTTGGAATAATACTTCCCTCAAGCTATGTTCGTTATAAAAAGGCAAGAGATTTATGGTTATAAACAGAAAGGAGAATCTCTTTGTGATACTTACAAGAGGTTCAAGAGTTTACTAGTAGGGTGCCCCAATCCTGTTTGTGATGACACTGCTCAGATGCAAATATTCTTTAATGGTTTGAGGCCTAACACTAGAATCATATTGGATGTAATAGCATGTGATTCATTGAATTACAAAATTACATCAGAAGTATGAAAAATTATCGAGATCATGACATCAAATGAGCAGATGATGTTGTATGATAAAGGTTATGGGTCAAAAAGTGGAATGTTGGAATTGAAAGTTATGGATGTTGGGTTGGATCAAGGGAAGTTTCTCTCAAAATAGATAGAAGATGTTATCGACTCTAAGATAAAGAAGGGAATGACGACTCTAAATATACAACCTCAAGTAGCCTCTATCAAATTACTATAACATATAGGTTGTGACTTTGGTGGGGGAGCACATAAAAATGGAGCTTGGGAAATTCTAGATGACGATACATAAATACTAGTAGAGGTGAATTTTGTGGGTAATAATGGGAAACATAATAAGCCTTACTCTACTACTTACAATCCGGGTTGGAGAAATCATCTCATTTTTTTATGGAAGGAAAAAAAAGGTGACCCTCAAGGTCAACAAGGAGGTCAATCAAATCAAGCTTCATCTCGTAAGTTTCTTGGGAGATTGCCAATGAGAAGTTAGCAAAGAACACAAGTGCTTTCATTGAAGTGTCATGAGTCATCCAGAAAAATCACTCCACTTCAATAAAGAATATTGAGACCCAAACGGGTCAAATTGCTTAACAGCTGGCATAATAAGCACCTGGACAATTTGCGTAGACACAGAGATCTGAATCTGCAGAATAATATTAATGTCGTGACAACAAGGAGTAGTAAGGTAATTGAACCATGATAGCGTTTCAACAAGTGTATTGAGTGTCGAACGATTGCATTTTACTATCAAATTATATTTAATTACTAAAATTGAACAAAAAGTTCCGAAATTGATTGAAATAATATTTAAAATTAACAACAATAATAAAATTGATCCTTTATAATAAGAAAAATGTCATGGATGAGTTTCACTTTGAATCCAACCTTAGTGTCTAATTTGATCGTAGTTACTGAATTCCTTTATTGAGTTATTACCGAATTCTCTTTATTATTCTTGCCCTAATATCTTAGTTGTAACACCCTAAATTTTATAAGAAACTATTTTATTAGTTAAGTACGATTTTAAATAATTAATTTAATGTTAAAATTATTTTAGAATATATGATGATAAATTTTCTGACTATTTTTCGTTATATAGGTAATTTCTATGATGTGCTAGTTTTATCAATACTAGATTACATGAGCGACATAAATAATAAATATTATATTTTATTATTTGATACATTTTTAAAAAAAAATAATAGTATTTTAGTGTAATATATGTTTTAAAGAAAAAGATTTAGGTGATTTTACTTGTATATGTAGTTTTGATAATTAATATCATATTTCCTTGTGTGTTTGGTTAATATTAAATATGCACTTAATTATATTTAATTATTTCCAAATATATCTTATTTCAATTATTTATTTTATAAATAATCATCTTGAGATAGTAGTAATATTGGGTTTGATTTTCTTTACTTTTATATACTTATTTTGGAATTGTGATTATATATATATTTATTATGATTTAGTAATTAATATAAAATATTGTTGTTATATTTATTTATTTTATAATTTTGAATATTCTCTAATGATATATTATTATATCGTGAGTATTTTGAAAAATAAGTATAATTATAGTGATTAATTTCAATATGGGAGTTTGAGTTGTTAATAATATGTACTTTTTTAAAGGTCAATTATTTTAATTACTCTAATCTATAAGTATTAGTTTCAAAATATTAGTAATTATATTGTGTTAAAAAAAAGTGTTCAAAAAATAACTTGGGTAGTTGTTAGTTTTATTAAAAATAAATAAATAAAAATTAAAATGTATTTCATGCGTAAAGCCCAAGTAAAACCTAATTAAAGAATAAAACAAAAAGAAAATAGGGAGAAAGAGCAAGTTACGCGGCAACGGCTCCCAAGAAGAATTGGAGGAAAAATAGAAGAAAATTGATATCGGCGGTCGACAACTGTCTCAAAAAATTTTCTCCGTTTCCGTCGAAATTTCAAATTCATTATTTTGCACCGTTCTTCTTCACCGTAAGTCGGATTTGAGTGAAACCAACGCCAAAATGATCGTGTGAAAAGTGGTTATATTATCCACTGATTAGTTTTCTAATTTATGATCGATTGAAGGACAAAGAGTCAAAGGACAAAGGCTGTTTGCTCATGGAATCATATTCGTTTGTGAAAGCGTCAAAATAAGGTAAGGGGTGAGAGAGTGTTTGAATTCATGAGTGTAATATATTGTGAGATGAACGGGAAAACCGTATTTCCCAACGATTTTATTGTGATCCCGGTCATCTTTGAGTTTCTCCGTTTTAGTCCAAATTTCAGTATGTTGTTTTACTCATTTAACTATTCAATTAAACACAATTTTCCAGAACTTAACAAAACGATCGTGTGAAAAGTGAGTATAATATATTGTGAGATGAACGGGAAAATCGTATTTCCCAATGATTCATCCAGGGCTCGCTACGTATAACAGTAGCCTTTTGAGTGATAAATTAATTAATGTGAAAATAATAAAATTGTGAGATTAAAATGTGGAATAGAAATATTTATAAGGTGTTGATTGATTTAATTTTGTTAAATGTGTGATATTTGATATTATTGTGATATTTAACATTAATGTGATATTTGATATCATTGTGATATTTGATTTCAAATGAATTTGGTGCATATATTTGATTAAATGAGTTTATGTGAATGCAATGTATAATGTAAGTTTATTTGATGATGATGTGTGATTTATGATATAAATCTGTGATAAGTTTATGTGATGATAATGATGATGTTTGATTGATGATAGTGATTCTCTAAAATTGTGATGAGTTTATGTGATGAGATATGATTAATGATAGTGATATTGTGAATTTGTAAAGAGAATATTGAAGTAACCCCATAGTTGGTGAAATAATGTTGATTCTAATTTGTGTTTGAGATGACGGTCTTAATGGAATATCATAGGCCAACGAGGGGAGGTAATAAATATTGAGAATTTGTGAAGTAGATATTATTTTGTCATCATATAGGTAGGGCCTGACAAGCCTAGTGATTCCGGGGAAGTACAAATGATTGAGGCTGATCGTGGCGGTTTGTTGTTGAGCCTTAAGGCAAGATTTTTAGACCTTGGAGGTATTCGGGTGGGGAATTCCTAGGTGACTTGGAGGTAGCACTCCAAATTTCGAAAGCTACCATGCAACACACGTTTACCTCGACTGTCGCGTATATGTATCTCAGGTTGAGTTGAGGGGATCTATGAGGACATGGCCAATTTGAATTTTCCGTCCACCGAGATGGTGGCATAGTATCAAGCCTCCTAACCAAGTACTTCAGAGTTAGACTGATACCACATTGTGAAGTAGAGTCTAAGCTCATGCATAGCATTGCATTTCCTTGTGATTGTTTTGTGGTGATTGATGTATTTCAAAAGTAATAATAATTACTCTTAGATGATTTGATGCATATTATAATGAGATGATTATTTTACTTTAGTCACTTTGATGTTGTAATATGATACTATTTACTTAAATATTTTGATATATCGCAATGTGATTATGATACGGTCTATTATGATTTTTGGGGTGTTCTTCTTACTTATATTATACTATTAACATGATTTCAAAACTCACCTCATTTGTTGTTTGTGTGTGACTGGCTTGGCCATGCGTTTGCGAAATCGCAGTTATTACAGGTTAATGAGTCTTGAAGTTCAAGTTTGGGAGAAGCCCCGCTCTGATAGGTGATACCGGGAATGAGATTGATAAGTGTATTTTTATTTATTTTATTAGAAACAACTTTTTAGATGAAAATCTTATAAGTACAAGTAAACTTTTGGAATTAAGGAATTATAGTTAAATCAAGTTTATGGAGATTGCATTGTTTTATGAGTGGAAAGAAGTTTAAATTGTTTCTTTTTAATTTTGAGAATTGTGATATCCTAAATTAGTTATAAAAGTTTTTATTTTCTTAAAAACAAATTTTCCTTATCCGCTGGGAATTAAAATTTTAAAAAATTCTTGTATGAATTATTATTTAGTATTTTGGAGTTTAGGGTGTCACATTAGTGGTATAAGAGTATGTCTGTCCAATCAGATCGAGTGAGTTATATGTCAATTAGAATTAACAACGTTGAGTCAATTGTTTTGACCCGTGCTCCCATTTAAGTGTTGAAATGCTTACTTATTATACTTGTATTAAGTGATATGTATTTTTCTATTGCAATACATGATTCTTTAAATATTATTGTTAGTTATTATGTACTTGCTTATTCTTGTTTTGTTGTGGATTCTCTTATTTTTGAAGATAATTGTTAACCGTTAATTATTGGCTTATTCTAGTTGTATTGTGTATTTGTTAAGATTTGAGTTAATTTGAATTATTGACATGATTACGTTAATTACCTTTTGATTGAACTTGTGACTTGTGTTTCTAAATTTGATTATTTGCTCCTTGTTACGGTGGATAGCTATTAATAATTTTTTTAATTGACTAACTATATTTTTGAGAAAATAAAAAGGATTTGTGGTTATGTTGATGTGAATATTGAATCGTGAGCGTGTTGAGATATTTGTTTGAAATGATTGATTTATAATTTATGATATTATGAACTTATTAGAGTTTAACTTGATGTTAGAGATTTATATTTTAAGAACTCAACAGTGATTTATAATGGTACCGTGACACCCTAAACCCGAAAATAATATATATAATAATTTATATCATATTTCTATAAAATTTACAGCGGATAAATAAAAATATGTTTCCAAGAAAATAAAAACTTTTATTTTTAATTTAGGATACCACGTTTCTCAAAAACCAAAAGGAACACTTTAAACTTATTTACTCCATAGTGCAATCTCAACAAGCTTGATTTAAGTATAATTACTTTATTTAATTCTAAAAACATACTAGTACTTATATGGTTTTCATACAAAAGTCGTTGCAAATTAAATAAGTAAAATTCAAATTACAACCCTTATTCCCGGTATCACCTATCAGAGCGGGGTTCCTTCCAAACTTGAACTGGAAGACTCATTAACCTCTAACAACTGCGATCTCACAAGCGCAGGGTCAAACCAGTCAAACACAAACAACGAAGGAGGTGAGTTTCGAAATCATGTTAATAGTATAATATAAGTAAGAAGAACACTCAAACAATCATAATAGAATTGTATCATTATACAAACATTCCATCAAGAAAATGTCACATTAAAAAGTCAAAATCACTCAAAGGAAAATCAACAAATTTCACTATAACATTAAATCGTCTAAGAGAAATTATCACCACACGCGATGCATATTAATCACAACAAAACAATCACAATAAAATGTAATGTTATGCATGAGCTTAGAGTCAACTTCACAATGTGTTACCATTCTAACTCTGAAGTACTTCGTTAGGAGGCTAGATACTATGCCACCATCCCGGTGGACAGACAATTCAAATTGGCCATGTCCTCATAGATCCCCTCAACTCAACCCGAGACACATATACATGACAGTCGTGGTAAACGTGTGTTTTGTGGTAGCTCTCGACATTTGGAGTGCGACCTCCAAGTCACCTAGGAATTCCCCACCCGAATACCTCCAAGGTCTAACAATCTTGCCTTAAGGCTCGACAGCAGACCGCCACGATTAGGCTCATTCAGTTGTACTTCCCCAGAATCTGTAGGCTTGTCAGACACTACCTATATGATGACGAAATAATCTTCACTTCACAAATTCTCAATATTTATGTTCTCCCCTTGTTGGCCTATGGTACTCCATTAAGACCTTCATCTCAAACACAAATTGGAATCCCAATATTTTCATCACAATTTATAGCATCACTATCATTAATCACATGTCATTACAAATACTCATCGCAATCTTATAACATGATTCTCATCAATCAAACATCATC
The DNA here is from genome assembly GCF_000331145.2 of Cicer arietinum. Taxonomy (NCBI): domain Eukaryota; kingdom Viridiplantae; phylum Streptophyta; class Magnoliopsida; order Fabales; family Fabaceae; genus Cicer; species Cicer arietinum. The sequence continues at coordinate 14,842,514 of NC_021164.2, read as the reverse complement.
ACATAGACTTATCACAAATTTTTAATATCGTTATTATTAATTATACATCATCATATTCACATAAAACTTATCAAAATGCAGCCACCTTTTATTATCACATCACCTAAACATGTCTAATCAAACATATACATAAAATTCATTCGACATCCAATATCACAAAATATCAAATATCACACATTTAACGATAATAAATCAAATATTACAGTAATATCAAATGTCACACATTTAACGTAATTAAATCAAATATCACAATAATATCAAAAGCCCAACATTTAACGAAATTAAATCAAATTTCACAATAATATTAAATACCACACATTTAACGAATCAATCAACACCTTATAAGTATTTCTATTCCATATTTTAATATCACAATTTCCATTTTGCATATTAATTAATTTATCACTCAAAGGGCTACTGCCGTACGTAGCGAGCCCCTGATGAATCGTTGGAAAAATACGGTTTTCCCGTTCATCTCACAATATATTATACTCATGAATTCAAACGCTCTCTCACCCCTTACCTTCAATCGATCTAACTTGACAGTTTATGGGTAAATGTTAAAAATAAATTATGAGAAGATACTCTAAAAACTAAATTCGAAGTTCGGTCAAGGAAAATTACCTAAAATTAAAAAACTAATCAATGGATAATATAGACACTTTTCACACAGTCGTTTTGACGTTGGTTTCACTCAAATTGAACTTACGGTAAAGGAGAACGGTGCAAAATAACGAATTCTACAAACGGAGAAGTCGGATATTTTAGAGAGAAATTGGAATTGTTAAAAATCTTGAAAATTATGTTTAATTGACTAGTTAAATGAATGAAATAACATACTCAAATTTGGGCGAAAATGTAGAAAGTTTTCTGGAACAGTTATCGATCATCGGTGTCAAACGATAGGTTCTTGTTATGTTTCATTTTGGTTTTACGGGTGCCCTTCCAACTCCCTTTCCTTTTTTGTTTGTTTTATTTTATTAACAATTAGGGTTCACACATGAGTCAAACCCATTGGTCTCTTTATTTATGTTTTTGTTTTACTATTATTATTTTTATTTTGCTAAAACAAAATTAATAATTATTTAATTTCCTTTTTAATATTCTTCCAAACACAGTTTTTCAAACATTACTAATATTTTATAAATTAGAGTAATTAAAATAATCAATATAAAAAAAAAACATATTACTAATTATTGAAACTCTCACATTCAAGATAATCTCTACAATTATACTTATTTCTCTAAATACTCACATTATAATAATACCAGCATATTAGAAAATAGTCAAAATTATAAAATAAATAAATATGACATTAATACTTTATATTAATTACTAAATCATAATAAATGTATATAAAATCACAATGTCATAACAAGTATATAAAAATAAACGAAATCAAACACAATATCAATTCTATCTCAAGATAATTATTTATAAAAAAAATAATTAAAAATAGAAAATAGTTATAAATAATTGAAATATAACTATGTGCATGCTTCATATGAGTCAAACGCACATAATAATATTACATTAATTTGGTACGAGTATATACACGTAAAATCTTATAAGATCTCTTTCATTAAAATATTACACTAAAATACTATTTAGAAAAATATATAAAATATAATATTTGTTATTTAGATTGTTCATGTAGTTCAAATATGTATAAAAGCAGCACATAATCTAAAGCACACATATAACAAAAACTAATCATGAAATTTATTAACATGTATTCTAAAATAATTTTAAAACCAAATTAATTATTTAAAATCATATTTCATTAATAAAATAGTTTATTATAAAATTTGGGGTGTTACAATTCTCCCCTCCTAAAAAAAACTTTCGTCCTCGAAATTTGTATTGAATAGTACACAACTAATGTCTGATTGATCACCCTCAATATTCAAACTTAGTCTATAAACATTTTTAAGGCATTCACTACTTATTTAAGCACAATATGTATAAATCAATTAGTTTAGCATAATAGGCCAACATGATACCCTAAATCAATTAAACACATCATATTCAACAACAACATACCATATTCAGTTGTATCAAATAACATATATATCAAATACGCTTTCAAGTTCAACTAACTCCTCAAACAATATTGTATTAGTTTTACTCTTCTTAAAGAATGTCTTAAGCCAAACAATAATTACTCTACAGGTTTCCCAAAAGTTAGACATATAGAAGAATATTTAAAATATTTCCCACCTTCAAGAATTACAAGTAGAAATGCATATAACAACTTAATAACATTGTCGCGTTCAGTTTGTCCGCGAAAAAAGAAGTCGCCACCAATTTTATTTTTATTAAAGGAAAAATTGGATAAAACCTAAAATAATGATTTTTGAACCAAAAATGTAGATTCGGGAGTCGATTACGGATAGGGAAAATAATATTACCCTGCATCGTCCGTTTCATGTTGTTGTCTGCCTTGTATTATAAACAACCTTTATTCTCAAGTTATAGTTAGATCCATATTGTTGATCATGTCCTTTTGAATATATATTATTTGTTTTTGCTGTTGTTTTTCTTCTTCTCCCAAGTTACCCTTTCAGGTTTTCAACCTAGTAGATATTTATTATATTTTTTTTATACCCTAATTTTTGTCGAAGTCGCCTTTTCAAGTTTTCAACCTAACGGGTATTCATTATTAATATTTTTGTACCCTAATTTTTGCCTAGGTTGCCATTTTCAGGTTTTCAACCTAGCGGGTATTCATTATTTAAGTGATATTTTTTTACGGCGTCTGAGTTTACAGTAAGGATTAAATCTTTTATATCCATATTCGTGAGGATAAAAGCCCTACCTAAGAAAGCTTTCTTCACGACGTATGGGCCCTCATAGCTAGGGGTCCATTTCCCATGATAATCCTTTTGAATGGGTAAGATTTTTTTTAGCACCAGGTCTCCTTCCCAGAATTCTCGAGGACGTATTTTTTTATTGTACACTTTTTTCAGCCTTTTCTGATATAATTGCCCTTGGCATAAGGCCGCCAACCTTTTTTCTTCAATTAAAATCAACTAATCAAAACGTATTGGTACCCATTCTGACTCCTCTAGTTTGACTTCCATTAATACTCTTAGCAAGGGGATTCTTACTTCAATGGGTAGCACAACCTCAATCGCATATACTAGGGAAAAAGGGGTTGCCCCAGTTGAAGTGTGTATCGAGGTGCGATACCCGTGTAGTGCAAATGGCAACATCCCACGTCAATCTTTGTATGTTACAACCATTTTCTGAATAATTTCTATTTTATGTTTTTTATGTTACATTTTTCGTTCCACACAACTGTTTGATTTTTTTCGTAAAAGTTTAAAGGTCAATTCACAAGTGGCAGTTAGTTGTGATATAAATCTTGAAATATAATTTAGTCTCCCAAGAAAACCGTGAACCTCTCTCTCTTTGTACTTTGGGGAGGCATTTCCAAAACGGCTCGAACTTTCTCCAGGTCGACCTCTATTCTTTTCTGACTAACCACAATTTCTAACAATTTACCCGACCGTACGCCTAAAGTGCATTTAAATGGGTTAAATTTTATCTTGAACTTTCTTAATCTTTCAAAGAGTTTCTTTAGATCAATCACATATTTTTCTTCTGTTTGTGATTTAGCAATCATGTCATCTACATAAACTCATATCTCTTTATGTATCATCGAATAGAGTTACCATAGCTCTTTGGTAGGTTGCCCCATCATTCTTTAGACCAAAAGGCATTACCTTGTAACACAATGTTCCCTAAGATGTGATGAAAGTTGATTCTTACATATCTTCGACTGCCATCTTGATTTGGTTATATCTTGAGCAACCATCCAAAAAGGAGAAAAAGTGAATGGTGAGCCATATTGTTATCCAAAATATCGATGTGAGGTAACGGGAAATCATCTTTAGGATTGGCTTTGTTAAGGTCCTTATGGTCGACACACGTTCGAACTTTTCCATCCTTTTTCAATACCGGTACAATATTGGTTGTCCATTGGGGATAACTTGCCACCGCGAGGAACCAAACATCAAAATTTGTTTACCTCTTTCATGATTTTTAATGACATATTGGACTTTATTCGCCTTAATTCTTGTTTGACCGAAAAAAATCGGGTTTTAAGGGAAATTTATGCTCCATTATGCTAGCATCCAATCCATACATATCCTGATATGACGAGGCAAAAATATCTTTGAATTCGTGTAAGATTTGGATTAGTTCATGATATACTTCTTTCTTTAAGATAATATCGACTTTAATTTCCTTCTTATTTTCGTCTTTCC
>NC_021164.2:14826774-14838200 GCF_000331145.2 Cicer arietinum | reverse complement strand
TTAGCTTCTTGTTTTACCGATTTTAACAATTCTAGGGGAAATTAAAAATCTTCTTCATTATCTTTTATGGCCAGATTAGTAAGATGGTCAAAGTTATGTGGCGGGATTTTAGTACAATCATTTGTTAATGGATTATTCTCAAATATGGGATTGAATACTATAGGCAACTTGATTGTCTCCCCATTATTGATTTCTGCTTTTGCATCATATGGACGAACCCAATTAGCATCACCAATCAAAAGATCATCTCCGGCTATTGCAATATAAGTCTTGTTTGTCTTTCATGCACTTTGGAAACTATGTTCAATGTCACAGATGGGAATCATTTCGGTTCTAGGGTATCAATTTTAAATCCGAGCTAACTTTTTTTGTGTGGCTAATCTTTGCTTGTCAACTTTGGTTGGTTCGTATTCTAAACCCCATTTATATCTATTCTCAGGAAGTTTTATCAGTCCTTTGAGAAGTTCTTCATTCTTCCCCAAACCATGTCATGGATGATGCCCTCTGCTTAACATGAATCTAACAACCATAATAGTTGTGTTTGATAAATGTGGTTCTATTTTGTCGTTTCGATGTAAGCAGTGCCCACAATTTCTAGTGTTTGGAAGGAGGCCTCCAGAGCTTACTCTATTATCTCAACATATAGTGTGGTGGAAAACTTACTCACCAACGAGTCTTCCTCTTCTGACACGATTATCAGCTGGTCATATACCATATGCTTTAGCTTTTGATGTAGGGTTGATGGCACCACATCGGTAGAATGGATCAATGGTCTCCTCAATAAGCAGCTATAAGCAGGTATGATATCCATCAAATGAAACGTGATTTCAAAAGTGACCGGACCTATTTGCATTGGGAGTTCAATTTATGCCATCATTTCTCTACGACTCCCATCGAAAGCTTTAACAAGGACTCCTTATATCATATGATCGAGGCACATTACTGATACGTGCAAGGCTTTGTTATGGTCTCTCTTCGACAAGCAGTTCGTCATCTATGAAGGTTAGATGACTGTTAGTAGTAATGTTATTTACAATGCCTCCAAATTCGTCAAAAGTGATATCTTGAGTGACGTGGGCTTAATTTAGTATTTTCAGTAATAGCTTCCTATGGGACTCAAATTCATCAGCAAATATATTAATCAAATTTTTGTGGGGGCAACTTAGTTCTTAAATTAGAGGTTGAAGGCCAGTCATTCCAGCTCTTAAATCAGAGGATGAGGGCCAGTCGTCCCTACTCTTAAATCAGAGGATGCGGGTCAATGTCCCGTCTCTTAAATAATAGGGTGTGGGTTAGTATCTCAACTTTAAATTTAACCACTAAATATGAAATGTCATGAATGCATTTAATGAATGAACAGTTTCCTTCATTTTCATCTGTTTTTTTTTATTCAGCTAGTTGATTATATTGTTGAGGGACATGATGGAAAATGACTTCAACTTTTAGACATTTGTCTAATATGTACATATAAATAATCATCTTCTTATCCCAAATTTTACATTTTTGATTCAATTGGTTGATGATTAGGTCAAATCCCAATATGCTTTCAACATTTCACTTTTGATTTTTAGGCTGCTAGAGTAGTCATGGTACAAACTTCAAATTCCTCCAAGTGATTGGTATATTCAAAGTACAATTAGATAATGATAAAGATAAAACGACTTCTCTAGTGGATTAAAATGACGTTAATTACATGTCCCAACATATTGAGGTCCATCCAAATAAGGGATTTTATTTTTATCGTTCTCATCCCCTTTAGTGGAATTAATAGCATGACTAAAATTATGTAATGAAATATTAGCAAACTTATTTATGAATGAACTACTTACAAATAAGTATGGTACATGGTTAGAATAAGAAAAGACATATAATGTTGGGTAATTAATGGTTAAATATATGAAGGGTAGAAAGGAAGAGACAACAAAATGCATTTAGTGATATTCATAATATTAAGGAAACAAGAGTGTGTCAATATAATAAAGTACCGTAAGACTTTATACTTAGCAATATTACCGGTGCCTCATAATCAAATTAAAAATTCACGACAGAACGTGATAATATCTTCATTGTTGACTTTGCCCCTTGGATAAAGTCAGAAACTATATGCAACATCGTCAATGTTTTCAACATAATGTTTAGTCGAGGTTTTTTCAATTTTCCTTAAAGGTTCATACAAGATTTGATATTTTTCTTTAGATTGGTGAATTTTGTTCATGCACATTAAAGTAGTAAGCGATAATGATGAAAGTTCAACATAGACGACCTAACTTCTAAAGGTTCACATGTTGTGAAAAGTCAAAAAAGTATGTCCATGACTTAGAAGTAGGGGGTGGAGGATGAAGATGAATCTCATTAGTATCATGTTTAGATCTTGTAGACAAGTTACTTGAGGTAGACCTAGACTAAAGGTAAATATTGTTAGACTTATGAAATCAAGGGGTAAACATGAGTTCTACGTATTCATCCATGATTCAGATAATCTTGTTAGACTTATTGATGTTCATCCATGATATAGACATATGGTCTTTCAGTTGATCCAGATAACCTTTGTATGCTTCTATTCATCCATGATTCAGATAATCTTGTTAGACTTATTGATGTTCATCCATGATATAGACATATGGTCTTTCAGTTGATCCAGATAACCTTTGTATGCTTCTATTCATCCATGATTCAGATAATCTTGTTAGACTTATTGATGTTCATCCATGATATAGACATATGGTCTTTCAGTTGATCCAGATAACCTTTGTATGCTTCAATTCATCCATGATTTTAGCCTGAGAACATGTTCGGTAAGGGTGTCATGATACTTTTTTTCTTTTTATTTTGCCATTTTTTTATTTTTTTTTTCTTGAAGGAAAATGGTATGAGAATTTAAGAAAGTGAATGCAATGATTATGCATTTAATTGAAATATTTTACTACCTCCTAATATGCAATCACTTTTTCTAAAAAAATGAAGAGAAGAAGAAAAACATGTTGTAAAATAAAATAAAAGATGAAACATGCATGATTATGCAATGCATTATGATAAAAATTAGATATAGCTAGAGTAAGTTTTTTTCCATATATACATGTGCCCTACATGTTTCTTTTCTTAATTGATAGATTTTTATTGTGAACATGTACTATGGGTGGCTCTATAGTTCTAAATTGATTCCTAGAGCACACAACTCAATTCTAAAATATTAAACCAATTAATAGGTAAACTATTAAAATGGAAATATTCTAGAAAAGGTCAACTCTAGGTGAAACTTTCATGACAACCAAACAAGATGTACATCTAGAACATTATCATTACACAGTCTCTAACTTATCTTAAGCTTGCACTCAGCCCGTGTATAGAACTCACTCATAAGTGTGTAGTCGTGTTAGGATAGTGTATAGAAAAATAAATAAAATAAAAAAATCGTTACAGTGCAAATAAATTAACATGACACATATAATTATATTCACAATATAAGACAATGAATAAAACAAATAAAACAATAGGGGTAATATAAATAAAATAATAAATAATTATATACAATTAATTAAATTGCCCCCGACTCTCAAAAGTTCCTAGTGAAGTCGCCAGCTGTCGCTTCCGGTTTGTCCTCGAAAAAAAGAAGTCGCCACCAATTTTATTTTTATTAAAGGAAAAATTGGATAAAACATAAAATAATGATTTTTGAACCAAAAATGTAGATTCGAGAGTCGATTACGAATAGGGAAAATAATATTACCCTACATCGTCCATTAAAACGGTTACCCTATAATTAATTGTACATAAATTATTTATTTTAACCCCTAAAAGAATAAATAAATAAAAAGAAAATAAATTATTTATATTATTAAAAGAAAAAATATATTTTTTTTATTAATTTGGTTTGACAAGGGAAAAAACCATGCTCCTACGTATTCCCAGGTTCAATAGGGAAATCCAAACACACGTAGTTCTTGGGTAGAAAATATTTATGTGTTAGATCGATTTTATTATTAATTTTTCTTTATATATATATATATATATATATATATATATATATATATATATATATCAACATAAATTAACAACATAATGTTGATAATAATAGTAATAATGATAATAATAATAATATGAGTGATGGGTTGTATATTGATTTGTGTATCGTTTTATTTTAAAGAAAACATTTTTACTACTTTTTTATTTTTATAAAGTATAAAGGATAAAAATTCAAGAGCAGATCCGCGAGTCGGCGACAAATATGTGGCGCAAACCGATGGCGGTAATAATAATAGAATTTAAGATCTAATGCACAATAAAGATGAGAGATCACGAATTTGATAAAGAAATAAACGATTATACAACAATCAAATTGATTTTTATTAGTTGCTTCCAAAACTTCTCGTGAAATCAAAAAAATTATTGTTTATATCATACATGCATAGAATAGTAAAAAAAAAAAGCTCTATAACAATAATAATGTAAAAAAAAAAAAAAAATAGACAAGAAGAAAAAAGAAAAATAAGTGTTTACCGCACTGGAAAAGCTCTTTACTAGCTCGTTCCAATTTTTCTTCTCTCTTCTCTTTTATTTTTTTGTGCTCTCAATTGTGTTCCCTCTTGTCCCCCGAATTGTGCTCCCAATTCCCCCCTATTGTCCTCTTGTGGTAGACTATTTATAGACTTTTTGGGTGTAGATTACAAAAGACTAGATAATAATTGTCAATGAATTACCATTAATCTATTTCTTTCGGTTTCTTTTCATTTAATTGACCACAATTATACTGATTTTTATTATCATTGATTCATTTATTCGGTTTCTTTTCTATTCAATTGATCACCATTATACTAATTTTTAATACCATTGATTTATTTCTTTACGGTTTCTTTTCATTCAAATGATGACCATTATAATAAATTTTTTTACCATAAATTCAATTTAATTAAATACGTTTGTTTTTATTTTTTAATTAGAAAATAGTAAAAGTTTCTAGAAAGCAATCAGAGTCAAATAGAACCAAACACGATCCATGATTTTCTAAAAATCTAACAATTTATTTTTATTATTATTTTCATCGTTATTTGTTTTTTTATTATTTTTTAATATATTTATTAAAAATCATAAAGTAACGGACAAAATTAGGTGACAACAAACATTATAATAGATTTACAATCAATTACTCTATAAAAACATACTTTGTATATATAATCAAGGAGAATGAAAAAAACTAATATAGAGATACTATTTCCCATTAACATATATGTAATAATTAAATTCATTCAATTGATATAAGCAATGACATGTTTTTTTTTAACTATTTAAAAATAAAATTAAAAGGTACTTCTAACAAAATAATGAGTTATCGTTGTCTCTTTTATTGACGATGAGTCATCGGGGTAGCTAGTCCTTCCTACTCATGTACTCAACTAGTTAAGGAACTATAACTGTAGTCATTCAAATTCACACATGGATAATTAAAAGTATCTTTAATGTGGTTCAGTAGTGCGAAGGCGGTGCCACAACTCCTACTCCTTACTTCAAGTTAAAAACTCACTTAATTATACCTCCACAATAATTTATTTGTAATTTGCAACTGGTTACAACAACAAAAGAAAGGACACTAACATCAATATATAACCAATAATTCGATTGAAGAAATATAAAACTATTCCACTTTGAAATGACCTCGACGACTCTAACTCTATACACTAATTCCCAAAAATTAGAACACTTGAAACGCAAACAATTTTATATGTACATAATCATATACATTCGACTACTCTAACTCTATACACTAATTCCAAAAATTAGAACACTTATAACACAAACAATTTCATATTACATAATTATATACATGCATATAACTAATTCATTAATTGACATCACGATGTAGAATATCCTCGTAGCAATCCAATAACTACAAATTTATCACAATTAGATTATTAATTAACTTTTCTTTTAATCAATCTTTATCATTTAACAAAGATTGAAACAAAGAGTTTTCAATTAGCAGGTAAAGTAAGCAACTATTTTACACAAAGTTAATATAACAATCATAAAACTAAAATAAATCTCGTAGTACATAAAGAATTTTAGTGGTTAATCAATACTCTAACATGTGATTTCAAACACTTAAATTATTTTAAAATGATCACTAATCTTTTAATACCATAAAATAATATTTCAAACTTTTCCTTTGGTTACTTCTTAATAAATATTACGATTTTTTTAACTACTTTTAAAATCAATAAGATTACTAAAATTTCACCAATATCTTAACCATCAAAATACCTCTCAAGATATTTAAGCACTCTTAAAATCATTTTTTTTTTCAACCTATATTTTGAAATCAAATCAAATCATGTATATAGAATTAGATACAAAATTTTCTAATTCACCAAGACTTCTAAAATAGTTATATTCTTTTTTTTTTTTCCTGATTTCTAAAAACTATTTTTACAACAAATCTTTTAGATTTTTTTTTTTAAAAAAAAACAGCACATAGTAAAACTTGATATAAATTATTTTTTCTTGTATGACTAATCTAAATTTTAAATAAAATCATCATAAATATATTTTTTTATTTCTATTTTAAGAATCAACACAACTCCAACATAATCTAATTCTCTAAAATAAGTCAACAATAATTCACACATAAAATATTTCCTTTTATAAAATAAACCAAATTTAATCTCTTCACAATTCTTTGTTTCTAAAAGTCTAACTATAAAATTTCAACCAACCTTTAACATTCAAGAATTACTATTGCTAATAATATGAATTTGATACTATTTCAAAACCATGACGAATGTCCTAAATTGATTTTAAAAGAAATATAAAAACATTAATCATTTAGATACAACCATCAACACTTTTAAGTGATTTAAAATTAAAATCCACGTTTTAAAATCAATTTTTTTTACCCCCTTTTTTTTTCCTTCTCTTTCTCAATTAGTAGACATTTTATCATGTGACCCCCATTTTTTTTGTACCATTATAAATCACTATTGAGTTCTTAAAATCTTAAACTCTAATATCAAGTTAAACTCTAATGAGTTCATAATATTAGACTCAGTCAGTCAATCATTCCAAACCAAATATCGCAACACACTCACTATTCAATATTCACATCAGCCACTCTAAACCAATAAAACAACAAATCTTTTTGAATTTCTTTAAAACAACACATAGTAAACTATGGTGTAAATTTTCAGCTATTTTAAGTAGTAAATAAAATCAGTAGTATAGATTATTGTTACTTTATAAACAATAATAATTCAACTCAATTTAATTTTTTAAAAAATAATCAAGAGTAATTCAAACAAAAGTTATTTTTCATTTTACAAAATAAGTCAACTCTAACTCCTTCACCTTTTTTTTAACTTCTAAGTTCTACCACCTCTAATATTCAAGAATTATTATTATTAATAATAGGAATTTCCTAATATTTCAAAATTACTGTTAACTTTCTAAATTGACTTCATTAGAAAGATCAAAACTTTAATAATAATGTAATGACCCTAAAGGCAAGGTCTATCAATCGATAATTAGTATCAAATTGATTAAATTCATAATTTCAAGCATATAGTAGCCGATCAAAAGAAAAATTTATTTCTAACTATCCACTACAACAAAATACAAAAAAAAAAAAAAAATCAAAGTTATAAATACAAATCCAATCAAAAGGTAATTAACTCAATCATGTCAACAATTCAAATCAACTTAAATTTTAATAAATAATTTCATATTAAATTTAATCACTTAAATAGGAACTTTGAATTCATACCGCAACACAATTAGAGTAAGAAGATAGTAAATAGTTAATTAGTAACTTAAAAAAATATTTACAATTATACAAAAAGATACATCACATAACACAATAATATAACGGGAAAAAAACATGATAGTGAAAATAATTAATACACAAGAAAACACAATTGACACGACTGACATTTGACTCACATTGAGCCGACACTCAATCCACTCGGCCTGATTGGACAGACCTGCTCTGATCAATACCACTAATGTGACACCCTAAACCCCAAAATAATATATAATAATTTATATCATATTTCTATAAAATTTGCAGCGGATAAATAAAAATATTAATCCAAGAAAATAAAAACTTTTATTTTTAATTTAGGATACCACGTTTCTCAAAAAAAAAAAGGAACACTTTAAACATATTTTCTATATTAAAATAGTGCAAACTCAATAAACTTGATTTAAATATAATTACTTGATTTAATTTAAAAAACGTACTAGTACTTCTAAGGTTTTCATACAAAAATTCGTTCCAAATTAGATAAGTAAAATACAAATTAAAACCCTTATTCCCGGTATCACCTATCAGAGCGAGGTTTCTCCCAAACTTGAACTTCAAGATTCATTAACCTGTAACAACTGCAATTTCGCAAACGCAGGACCAAACAAGTCAAAGACAAACAACGAAGGAGGTGGGTTTTGAAATCATGTTAATAGTATAATATAAGGAAGAAGACCACACAAATAATCATAATAGAACCGTATCATTACACAAACATTCTTCAAGAAAATATCACGTTAAAAGTCAAAATCCCTCATGAAAAATCAATAAATTTCACTATAACATCAAATCTTCTAAGAGAAATTATTACTGTAACACCCCCATTTCTCATTACCCTATTTACAATAGTATAATGATACGATACTATTTTTTTATGAGTGTTAATATGTGTTCTAATTTCTTTAGGTGTGTCTGTGTGTTTGCCTTAGTAATTGATTTAAATCATTAATATTAACTATATTTAACTTACAAAATAAATAAATAAAATAAAATAAATAAATATATATATAGATATAAATAAAATAATACAAGGAGTGAATTTGTGTTGTTACACTAGTTGTTACCTTTAGCTCTAATAGAATGGGATAATAATATTAATAATAATAATAATAATAACCTAGGCTATTATGTAGTATATATATATATATATATAGCCTTCCAACCAAGTCGCAATTCCAATTTCCATCTAATACCAATTTCCATCTGATTCCAATTTCCATTTCTAATTCCAATTTCCAATCCCAATTCCAATTTCCAATCCCAATTCCAATTCTAATACCAAACCACATAAGGTATGTTATTCCTTCTCTCCTTTTTCTGAGTTCGGGCATGCAATAAATTATTATAACAACAATATATATATCCTTGCAAATTTAGACAACAAACAAAAAAAAAAAGAAAAAAAAAATGAAGGATTCATAAAATAATTTTAGGCCAGAAATTGTGTATTCAAGGAGGATCTCGTTTTAAATGTTTCAAAAGGAAATGATAGATTTTTAGGATATATTGTGGTTGATTCCTAATTTTACGAATTCTATGTAGTCAGATGTTCGTGGCATTTCCTTCTCTTCCTTTCGTAAAATATTTTCATATTTCATGTCGTCGTTCTTACTCTTACGCCTTTTGTACCCTCTGCAGCTTATTATGTGATTTTGTGTTAAAATGGTCATCTTATATCTCTTCTAGTCCCTGTGTTAATTCTTATAATTTTTATTTTTATACAAAATTATAGTAATATTGTACATGTGTTCCTTTTATTTTTAATTTTTGTATTTTAATAATAGCTCTGATACGACTGAAATACATTAATACTGAGCAGGTATCCGACAATACTTTTACGTCTAAAATACTTCATTTTATTTTAGTTATAATTAAAGGTTGTCACATTATTGATCAATTTAAGTAAAATATAAGTACTATTAGTTTTGTTACAGAGGGCATATTGCTTACCTACTTTTAACATTAGACTATAGATATACGCCATAATTATTTAAATATGAGATTCTATCTTACTTTAATTAAAATTAGAAATTGTTTTAGGTTAGTATACTAATTCGTATATTTTGATGATATTAAATATATTTCTGGGTTGTAGTACAAATAGTAAATAATTTATTTATTTATTTATTTATTCCATTATTTATTTATTCATTTACTTATTTACTATTAATTTTATTATTTATTTGTACATTTACTTATTTATTTTATTATTTATTCATTTACTTATTTATTTATTTATTATTTATTTTATTATTTATTTATTCATTTACTTATTTATTATTTTATTATTTATTTATTCATTTACTTAATTATTTATTTATCGATTTATTTATTTATTATATTATTTATTTATTCGTTTACTTGTTTAGTTGTTTATTTTATTATTTATTTATTCATTTACTTATTTATTTATTTGTTATTAATTTTATTATTTATTTATTTATTCATTTACTTATTTATTTATTTATTATTTTATTATTATTTATATATTCATTTACTTATTTATTTATTTATTTTATTAATTATTTATCCATTTATTTGTTTATTATTTATTATATTATTTATTTATTCATTTACTTATTTATTTTTTATTTTATTATTTATTTATTCATTTACTTATTTATTTATTTATTTTATTAATTATTTATCCATTTATTTATTTATTATTTATTATATTATTATTTTTATTCATTTACTTATTTAGTTATTTATTTTATTATTTATTTATTCATTTAACTATTTATTTATCTATTTATTTATTTATTTTATTAATTATTTATTCATTTATTTATTTACTCATTACTTATTTAGTTATTTATTTTATTATTTGTTCATTTACTTATTTATTTATTTTGTTATTTATTTATTTATTCATTTATTTATAGTAAGTAATCTATTTGTATTTGGTGGTTGTGTGGCTGTAATTCTCTCACGAACTATTAGAGACGACGACCGACAAAGAGACGACCCGTTAGCAGATCAGATTGTTGGACTTAAGTCCCCTTAATCCTAATTTTGCCATAATTAGCAAACATACAATGTCCATACATTATGTGATAAATCTAACATTTTAACTGAGTAAGATTTCAGGAACAACAATTCAACCCTACATACTTGAGACAATTGCTTGGAACTCAAGGAATCAACAAAAGTTGGAAAATCTACTGAGCAAATCGATTGGGCAATCGATTCTGTAAAAGGGTTGTATGAAAGTGTGTAGTCTGTGATTAAACAATCGATTAGGCAATCGACGGGCACAATCATTGATAAAAATAGTGCAAGTCAGAGGCAAGCCTTTTAGCATGTTAATCGATTGGCACATCGATTGTTCAAATCACAAAGACTAAAGCTGATTGAATACATCGATTGACAAATCGATTGTGCAAGTCATAGGGCCAAGCCATTTAATACGCTAATCGATTGGCAAATCGATTTCGTAAATAAGATTTCATAAGGAACATGGTCTGTGACAAACACAATCGATTGGACAATCCATTGTGAAAAATTCCATTGAAACAAGTTTTGTATCAATCGATTAGGCAATCGATTGAACTGAACAAACTGGTAAAATCATTTTTCAGGAACATAACACTTAATCGATTGGCACATTGATTTACTTGAAATAAGCTAAATCCCT
>NC_021164.2:14823972-14826107 GCF_000331145.2 Cicer arietinum | reverse complement strand
TTCTGAAAAGTATATTAAAATAATCGATTAGGTAATCGATTAGTTTATGTAGTTTCAAGATTCAAGAAAAACAAGACTTGCGATAATCGATTGGCAAATCGATTGAGCCGGTTTTATTACATTAATGAATCGATTGGGTAATCGATTTATATGTTGTTTTTCAGAAACTATATAAACGATTTTCAATCACTTTCTCTAATAACTTTTGATAACATTTGATTAACCTTTGATATTGCTTTTTCAGACCCATAACCAATGATTATTCATAATCAATAGAGAGCTAAAAAAGACCTCTTGAGAAAAAAAAAAGAGAATGATCTCACAAACACTCAAATGGACAAACAACTTCTTGTGTAAGATTCATTGCAAGTGATTGAAACCAAATTCTGTATATCTTTTATATTTTCTGTAACAAAGATTTTGTAAAGAAAGAACTGATAAAAATCCAGTAGTGAAACTGGTAGTTATCTTCATTGTTGAGAGGGCTCATCAAGAAGAAGCTTTACTATGATCTTGGAAGAGTTTGTAGAGAAACTTTGGGATACAGTGGTTGCCAAATAGAATAGAGAGAGAGTTTTAAGATTGATACGCCGGGAGCGCTGGAACATCTGTAAAACACTCTAAAAGATTCTATTGAAAAAGGCCTAAATGGTTTAATTTCGGGACTGGACGTAGGTCGTCAGATAAACGGCTGAACCAGTATAAAAATCGTGGTGCACTACTCTCTATCCCTTACTCTTTATTTCCATCTTGCATTGTTTCATTGTATGATTAATCTTGATTGCATGCTTGTATCTTGATTAATTTGTAGAACAATTACTGTATGTGCTGAACTAGTAATTAGTCAATACATGTAAGTGTGAACCTTCGCTTAGAATCAATTCCTTGGGACCGTGATTGATCATTAGTTTAATAAAAGTGTTCTTTTGTTAAATTGATTATCAATCTTGTTGCTTTTTTTTAAAAACCGTCATATACCTTTTCAGACATTAGAGGTCATATTTTACAACAATTGGTATCAGAGCCTACCTTCTTTAGAGTAACTCTCATAGAAGTACATGGCCTCAATATGTTAATATTTCTAGAAGCTAGTCGTATTGATATTCTAGATGATGTAGAAAATGGACCCTTCATACCTACAATAGCTGGGACTGGTGATTCACTAATCCCAAAACCCAGATCTGACTGGTCTGAGGATGATAAGAAGAAAGTAGGATATAATGCTAAGGCTAAGAACATAATAACCTCTGCATTATCAGCTGATGAATTTTTCAGGGTCTCAAACTGCAAGACTGCTAAAGAGATGTGGGACACTCTTCAACAAACACATGAAGGAACTACTGATGTGAAAAGGGCCAGAACAAATACTCTCATGCATGAGTACGAACTGTTTAGCATGAAGAAAGATGAATCCATTAATGACATGCAGACAAGATTTACTCACATAGTCAACAACCTAAATGCTCTAGGTAAGGAGATTGACAATGATCAGCAAATCGGCAAGGTAATGAGGTGTTTAACTAGAGAATGGCAGCCAAAGATCACTGCCATTGCAGAATCAAAAGATCTTAGCAGCCTGTCTATTGCAACACTGTTTGGAAAACTGAGAGAGCACAAGATGGAGCTTCATAGACTGAGTGAAGCTAAACAGACTGACAGGAAAAGAAAAGGATTGTCTTTGAAAGCCCAAATGCACCAATCAAAGTCTGAACAAGAAAGCCTGTCAGATGAGTCAAGCAGTGAGATTGACGAAGAGCCTGAGATTGGTTTACTTGTCAAAAAGTTTAAAAAATTTCTGAAAAAGAAAGACAACAAGTTCAGAAAGCCATCAAGTTCTAAGACTAGTGACAGCAAGACAATCACCTATTATGAGTGTGGTAAAACAGGTCATATAAAGTCTGAGTGTTACAAGTTGCAAAACAAAAATAGGACTGCAAAGACTAAAGGCAAGGAACCAGCTCCCAAAACTAGAAAAGCATATATTGCATGGAATGGCAACGAAGAATCCTCTGCCTCTTCAGAAGAAGAAGCAAATCTATGTCTTATGGCAAACACAAATTCAGAATCTAAAAGTGAGGTAAGTTCTCAATCTAATCCATCTTATGATGAACTACATGAAGCATTCAATGAACTGC
>NC_021164.2:14822551-14823784 GCF_000331145.2 Cicer arietinum | reverse complement strand
ACTAGTAGTAAAGATAAACTGAATGTCATACTTAGCAACCAGAGACATGTTAATGAAAAATCTGGTCTTGGATATAAACAAAATATGCATGTTAAAAGGAATAACACTAGATGCGGTATTGGTTATATGCAAAACAGAAATGTCAAACATAGTCAGAAATCTGTTATTTCAAGGAATATGTATGACATCTTTACTAAATCAAATCAACGTTCATCCTTTGCTAGTTCATGTCATTTATGTTGCAGAAAGGGACATTTTGTTTCTAATTGTAAACTAAAAAAACTAGCCAACAGAGGATGGAAACAGATTTGGATAGCAAAGACACAAAAATTTGAAACTGACCTCCCAGGACCCAATTTAAATTGAATACCTAAAATCAAATTTTGATTGTGTGTTGCAGGTGTGCTTGACATCCAATAGGCATTCTTGGTACCTCGATAGCGGATGTTCAAAGCAAATGACAGGAGACAAGTCTAAGTTCTTGTCTCTAACATTAAAGGAAGGAGGATTTGTCAAATATGGTGACAACAATAAAGGAAAGATAAGTGGTGTTGGTGACATAGGCAATGAGTCAACTGCAGTAATCAAAAACGTCTTGTACGTAGAAGGGCTAAAACACAATCTGCTAAGTATAAGCCAACTATGTGATAAAGGCTTCCAGGTAAGTTTTTCATCACAATCTTGTATAATTGAGCATAAAGATGACAAAGGTATAAAGTTAGTTGGTGATAGAATTACTAACATTTATATGTTAGATTTTAATTCTTTGCCTAGTATTATCTGTTGTTTGTTATCTAATTCAGATGAAACTTGGTTATGGCATAAACGTATAGCGCATATTCATATAGATCATTTAACTAGACTGGTTATTAATAAGTTAGTTATAGGACTCCCTAACAGGAAATTTACTAAGGATAGGCTTTGTGACTCCTGTGAAAGAATTAAGCTAGTTAAAACTTCTTTTCCCTCTATAGATATGGTCAAAACCAATACGGTTTTGCAGTTGGTACATATGGACCTTTTTGGTCCTTCTCAAGTGAAGAGCTTTGGAGGAAACCTGTATGGATATGTGTTGGTAGATGATTACTCTAGGTTTACTTGGACATATTTTTTGACTCACAAGAGTGAGGCATTCTCAACTTTTAAGAAATTTGCTACTTTGGTTCAAAATGAGAATAACCAGAAAATTATATCCATCAAAAGTGATCATGGAGGTGAATTCCAAAATGATTC
>NC_021164.2:14779870-14822180 GCF_000331145.2 Cicer arietinum | reverse complement strand
TCCCTATGAGTTGTACAAGGGTAGAAAACCAAACATTTCCTACTTTAGAGTCTTTGGTTGTAAGTGCTTTGTTTTAAACAATGGCAAAGAACATCTAGGAAAGTTTGACCCTAAGGCAGATGAAGGTATTTTTCTAGGATACTCTCAAACCAGTAAGGCCTATAGAATCTACAACAAAAGAACAAAAACCTGGTTTTGAAAATCCTGATTTTCCTAATCATGTCTACAAGCTATCAAAAGCCCTCTATGGGTTGAAACAAGCTCCAAGAGCTTGGTATGAGAAGCTCAGCAATTTCCTTATTCAACAAAACTTTTTAAGAGGAAATGTTGACAAGACCCTTTTCACAAAAACTACTGGAAATGATATCTTGCTGGTCCAAGTATATGTTGATGACATAATATTTGGATCTACAAACAATAAGTTGTGCAAAGATTTTGAAAACTTAATGAAAGGTAAATTTGAAATGTCAATGATGGGTGAACTATCTTACTTCTTGGGATTTCAAATTAACCAAAGCAAGCAAGGCATTTTCATTAGTCAAACTAAATACTGTAATGATTTGATAAAGAAATTTAGTTTTGATAACTTTAAGTCCATTGATACTCCCATGAGTCAAGGAAATCACTTCGATAGAGATGAGAAAGGTAAACCTGTAGATGTTACAAGGTTTAGGGGAATGATAGGATCCTTGCTATATCTTACAACAAGCAGGCATGACATCATGTTCAATGTCTGCATGTGTGCAAGATACCAATCCAATCCAAAAGAGTCTCACCTTAGTGCAGTAAAGAGGATATTTAGATATCTAGTGGGGACTAAGAGTCTAGGCTTGTGGTATCCTAAGGGATCAACCTGCACTTTAGTTGGGTATTCAGATTCAGATTTTGCCGGATGCAAACTAGATAGGAAAAGTACTTCTGGTACTTGTCACTTACTAGGAAACTCCCTTGTGTCTTGGTTTAGCAAGAAGCAAACCAGCATTGCTCTATCAACAGCTGAAGCTGAGTACATTGCCGCTGGTAGCTGCTGTGCACAGATCCTTTGGATGAAACAACACTTATCTGATTTTGGTGTTGACTTAGGGACTGTACCTATCTTGTGTGATAACACAAGTGCTATCAGCATTACTAAGAATCCAGTGATGCATTCTAGGACCAAGCACATAGAGGTAAGGCATCACTTTATAAAGGACCAATTTCAAAATGGGATCATTAAGCTGGAATATGTCAATACAGCTGATCAGCTGGCTGACATCTTTACCAAAGCTTTGCCCAAAGAAAGCTTCCTTTATATTAGGATGAAACTAGGGATCTGATCTTTGTACCAAATCACAGGAAGCTTCTGGTGCTTGAACTATTTCCAGTCCAATCAATTGGGTAATCGATTGCTAGCTTGGTATATAGTTTAAAGAATCGATTGGAACATCGATTGCGTTGGCCCCAGACTTCAAAAACTGGAACGTTTTCCAAACTCTAGCCCGAGCGTCGATTTGGAAATCGACTAGTTCAATATTTTTTCTCCACTTTAACGAAATCGATTTAGACATCGATTGAGTAAATAAAGGACATCGATTTGGGAATCGATTCACGTTATGACCGTTGTGACTCACTTTTACTAGCCGTTAGATGCAATTACTACTAAATCGATTGTGCTTCTCCAACAACAGTAACATAATCGATTTGGACATCGATTGTCGCGTCTGAAGGTTTAAAAAGGAACAGTTACCAATCGATTTCTTCTCAACTTTTTCCAGTTTTTCTCAAACCTCTCTGCTATTTCTCAATACTCTGTTTTTCCCAACCATCCCTGACTTATCTCTGCATTCAAACACATATCATCTCCTACAATGGCTCGTGTTAAACAAACCAAACCTAGAACTCCATCACCATCTTCATCTTCTAGTGGGCCAACCCCTTCTCCCCCACCAACCATGTTAAAACGGGTTCCCATCCCTACCCACAAAATACTTGCCAAAGACAAAGGCAAAGCTGCTGCTATTGATCAAGGAAAATCAAAGAAACGAACGGAGCCCCCTACTGAGAAGCTCATGGCTGATGCTATGAAGGAGGTTACTCAGAAAAAGAAGAAAACAGTTTCTTCTCCTCCTCCAAAGAAAACTCCTTTGTCTAAGGATAAAGCTGCAGAATTTGTTATCCCACCTGATTTTCTAAAAAGAAAAATCCATGAGGCTAGGACTCTGGATTTCTCCTATTTTGATTCAGATGGTTTTACTTTCCAAGACCATTTGAGGTTTCATGGTCTTGAAAACTTTCTCTCCTCCTCACTTGACACTTATCCGAAGTTAATAAGAGCTCACTGATAATGGCTTCAAGGCTGAAGTCAAAGGCAAGAGGATCACCATGTCTTTTGAAGATTTCTCAACTCTGTCAGGACTGCCCTTCCATGGGAAATCAATTGATGGCAGTTCTGAGGCTGAAACTGCGGATGAAGGCTGGGAAGTTTCTTTTGATAGACACACTGTTGTGAAAGACCTAATGGTCGAAGGCTTTGTCGAAACTATTTCGCTGCCGATTGGTCAAATGAAGGTCCATCATCGGATGCTTATGTACACTTTAACCCAGATGCTGGTGCCCCGACCCGGAAACCATGTCGTCATCCAGAAGCTGGACATACTGCTGTTGTGGGGACTGTCCAAAGAGCTCAAGATGAGCTGGACATGGATAGTGCTAAAGCATATGATGGAAGCATCGCAAACCAAGCTGGTGTTGCCCTATCCCCAGTTAATCACCAAGATTCTGAGACATTTCAAGGTGTCACTTGTCGATGAAGAATCTTCAAAAACTACCCTTGTTTTTGGTGAATCAATTGTCAATCAAATGCAATTGAAAAGGGTAATTGGTATCTTGATAAGGCCTCTACCAAATGTTGAACCTGTTCAGCCTACTACACAACAAACTGCTGAGCCAGTAGCAACCCCTCCTGAGTACTTCACAAAGATGCTAGAGTTTATGGAAGCTCAGACGGCTCATAACGCTAAGATGCAAGAGTCAAATGCTCGAATGGAAGCTACTTTGAAGACACTCCAGGCATCTCTGAACTCAGTTGTTCAGGATGTTGATGCGATACAAGTTCATTTAGGCATTAAGCTACCTTTTGAAGATATTGCAGATATCGGCCGGCAAGCAACATAGGAACAAAATCCCACTCCCCTAGATAGTTCTAAACCTCACGTTGAGGAGACACCTGCTGAGGGTAATACATCGGTCTCTACCTCTCCCTTGGCTAATAGTGAGGAACAGCCTAGTTTAGGTGATTAGGTTTTTAGGTTCTTTGTTGTGATGTAATGTCTTGTTATTGTTGTACTATTCTCTTCAATTTATGACATATGAGCACGTTTATTCAATTGTTCTCTGATCTATTGCCATAATCTGTTTATTCTGCATATGTTTTTGCTCTGATACACTGATATTTGTTTGCTCTTACACCATAATTATCCCCAATGCTTATGTTTACTGACATAGGGGGAGAAATTTGTTTTTTGCTGCTCTCTCTTCTTACTGCTTTTTGCATTAACTGACAAAAGGGGAGAGACATTATAACTTGTGGTAACTTTTACATGCTATTTACATGATACTTATGTTGCTTCTGTACTGCGAATTGCTGCTCTGATGACTACTTAAATTACTCAGATATTGGTAAATAGTATTGGTACTTATGCTCTGATATTATGCTCTGTTACTGGTACCTATTTTGGTAAATTCCTTGAAATGCTAAACTCAAGTTAAAATTGTATGCTTGTCACTTATGAAAAAAGGGGGAGATTGTTGGACTTAAGTCCCATTAATCCTAATTTTGCCATAATTAACAAACATACAATGTTCATACATTATGTGATAAATCTAACATTTTAACTGAGTAAGATTTCAGGAACAACAATTCAACCCTACATACTTGAGACAATTGCTTGGAACTCAAGGAATCAACAAAAGTTGGAAAATCTACTGAGCAAATCGATTGGGCAATCGATTCTGTAAAAGGGTTGTATGAAAGTGTGTAGTCTGTGATTAAACAATCGATTAGGCAATCGACTGGCACAATCATTGATAAAAATTGTGCAAGTCAGAGGCAAGCCTTTTAGCATGCTAATCGATTGGCACATCGATTGTTCAAATCACAAAGGCTAAAGCTGATTGAATACATCGATTGACAAATCGATTATGCAAGTCACAGGGCCAAGCCATTTAATACGCTAATCGATTGGCAAATCGATTTCGTAAATAAGATTTCATAAGGAACATGGTATGTGACAAACACAATCAATTGGACAATCCATTGTGAAAAATTCCATTGAAACAAGTTTGGTATCAATCAATTAGGCAATTGATTGAACTGAACAAACTGGTAAAATCATTTTTCAGGAACATAACACTTAATCGATTGGCACATTGATTTACTTGAAATAAGCTAAATCCATGTTTTAAACCAAATCGATTGGTAAATCGATTGAAACAAAAATGTGAGTTACAGGGAACACTCAATATATGGCCAAATCGATTATGTGTATTAATAAATCGATTATGTGACTTAATGAATCGACTGGGTAATCGATTGTTTTGATCTCGTTGTTGGAACAAAACACCTTAAATCGATTATGCAATCGATTCAAATATAAACTACACATAATCTTCTGAAAAGTATATTAAAATAACCGATTAGGTAATCGATTAGTTTATGTAGTTTCAAGATTCAAGAAAAGCAAGACTTGCGATAATTGATTGGCAAATCGATTGAGCCGGTTTTATTACATTAATGAATCGATTGGGTAATCGATTTATATGTTGTTTTTCAGAAACTATATAAACGGTTTTCAATCACTTTCTCTAATAACTTTTGATAACATTTGAATAACCTTTGATATTGCTTTTTCAGACCCAAAATCAACGATTATTCATAATCAATAGAGAGCTGAAAAAGACCTCTTGAGAAAAAAAAAAGAATGATCTCACAAACACTCAAATGGACAAACAACTTCTTGTGTAAGATTCATTGCAAGTGATTGAAACCAAATTCTGTATATCTTTTATATTTTCTGTAACATAGATTTTGTAAAGAAAGAACTGATAAAATCCCAGTAGTGAAACTAGTAGTTATCTTCATTGTTGAGAGGGCTCATCAAGAAGAAGCTTTACTATGATCTTGGAAGAGTTTGTAGAGAAACTTTGGGATACAGTGGTTGCCAAATAGAATAGAGAGAGAGTTTTAAGATTGATAGGTCGGGAGCGCTGGAACATCTGTAAAACACTCTAAAAGATTCTATTGAAAAAGGCCTAAATCGTTTAATTTCGGGACTGGACGTAGGTCGTCAGATAGACGGCTGAACCAGTATAAAAATCGTGGTGCACTACTCTCTATTCCTTACTCTTTATTTCCATCTTGCATTGTTTCATTGTATGATTGTATGATTAATCTTGATTGCATGCTTGTATCTTGATTAATTTGTAGAACAATTACTGTATGTGCTGAACTAGTAATTAGTCAATACATGTAAGTGTGAACCTTCGCTTAGAATCAATTCCTTGGGACCGTGATTGATCATTAGTTTAATAAAAGTGTTCTTTTGTTAAATTGATTATCAATCTTGTTGCTTTTTAAAAAAAATCGTCATATACTTTTTCAGACATTAGAGGTCATATTTTACAACACAGATTTGTTGTACGAAATCTTCAGTCGAGGTAAGGGGTGAGATGAGGTTCGATTTTATGAGTATAAAATAACGTGAGATGAACGGGAATACTGAAATTCCCAGATGTTCATTCGGGGCTTACTACGTACGGTTGAGCCCTATTGAGTAATAATAATTAATTAATAAAATGTGAATGGTAATAGTGAGGATTAAAATATAATTTAGCAACCTATAGAATTGTCGTGAATTTATTTATATCAAGATTGTATGCCGTCTGATTTTATGAATATTATGTTGATTGTTACTCTGTGAATGATATGTACTGGAGTATTCTTGCTACTTAAATGAAATTGTGATATCACTTGAATATGCCACCTGTTTGATCTTTTATTTGTGATTGATAAGACTGAATGATGCATTGTGAGTAGTGCAAACCAAAATATTGGATTTAATTGTGATTGACTGATGTATATACATAATGATAAATGTTGTGAAGTCAAACTGAAATTTGTTGAGTTGTGATTTTGGAGTTAGAACTATTTTGTAATTATATAGGGAGGGTTTGACAAACCTAGTATTTAAGGGAAGTACAACTGAATGAGCCTGATCGTGGAGGGCTACAGTCGAACTGTAAGGTAAGACTGATAAACCTTGGGGGTACCTCTAGTGGGGAATTCCTAAGTGGATTAGTGGGTTATTCCCTAAGGTCGGGAGCTACCGTGCAACACAAGAGTACCCCGACCGTCGCGTATATGTGTCTCGGGTTGAGTTGAGGGGATCTATGAGGACTTGGCCATTCATGAATTATCCGTCCACTCTTGTAGTGGCATAGTATCAGGCCTCCTAACCAAGTACTTCAGAGTAGAATGGTACCAAATGATCAGTATAGAGTATAGGACATGCATCGCATTTCATCCTTGTCACTATCTTATTGTGAATGAATTTGATAAACCATTGATATTATACACTTGATTGTTTTTGAGGTTGTGATAATTTGATTGCTTGTGTGTTCTCCTCGTGTATTTTATACTGTTGCATAATTTCGATACTCACCCCTCGTTGTTTGTGTTTGGCGTTTGCGATGGACGCATACGAGTTGTAAGTTGCAGGTGATGACTAATATCATAAGGAGAGGCGGAAGCCATCATGTCTTGGAGACCCTTCTTATTATGCATTGTGTTGATGTTATTTTGAGTATTTTTATTTTGGGAATTCCCACTCTGATAGTGACATCGGGTTGAGACTACATTTGCACTTAATTTAATACATATGTGTACTTCAAAAAAGATTTTGTTGTCTGATATTGTGATTTCAAGTTGTTAAGTTTGATGGAACCTTTGAATTTATTCGACGCGTTCGTGATTATGTGATACTTTTTACCTTAAAAAAAATGTTTGAAAGTTTATATTTATTTATTTGTTTCGAAATAATTTCATTGTTTAGAAAATAAGGAAATAAAAATAATTTTTTTGGGGTTTAGGGTGTCACAATCACCACACACGATACATATTAATCACAATAACAATCACAATAAAATTCAATGATACGCATGAGCTTAGACTCTATTTCACAATGTGGTAGCATTCTAACTCTGAAGTACTTGGTTAGGAGGCTTGATACTATGCCACCATCCCGATGGACAGACAATTCAAATTGGCCCTGTCCTCATAGATTCCTTCAACTCAACCCGAGACACATATACGTGAGAATCGAGGTAAACGTGTGTTGCATGGTAGCTCCCGACATTTGGAGTGCGACCTCCAAGTCACCTAGGAATTCCCCACCCGAATAACTCCAAGGTCTAACAATCTTGCCTTAAGGCTCGACAGTAGACCGCCACGATCAAGCTCATTCTGTTGTACTTCCCCAGAATCACTAGGCTTGTCATTCTGTTGTACCTCTCCACTTCACAAATTCTCAATATTTATTTTCTCCCCTTGTTGGCCTATGGTACTCCATTAAGACCTTCATCTCAAACACAAATTGGAATCACAATATTTTCATCACAATTTATAGCATCACTATCATTAATCACACGTCATCCCATATACTCATCACAATCTTATAACATCAATCTCATCAATCATACACCATCACATAGATTTATCACAAACTTATAACATCGTTATTATTAATTATACATCGTCATAATCACATAAAAACTTATCAAAATGCATCCACCTTTTATTATCACATCACATAAACATGTCTAATCAAACATATACATAAAATTCATTCGACATCAAATATCACATTAATAACAAATATCACACATTTAATAAAAATAAATCAAACATCACAATAATATAAATACCACACATTAAACGAAGTTAAATCAATCAACATCTTATAAATATTTATATTCCATATTTTAATCTCACAATTCCCATATTTTTACGTTAATCAATTTATCACTCAAAGGGCTTCTGTCGTACGTAGCGAGTCCCGAATGAATCGTTGAGAAATACGGTTTTCCCGTTCATCTCAAATTATATTATACTCGTGAATTCAAACACTCTCTCACCCCTTACCTTAATTTGACGCTTTCACACACGAATATGATTTAACGAGCAAACAGCCTCCGATCAATCTAACTCGACAATTTATGAGTAAACGTCAAAAAGAGATCATGAAAAGACACTCTAAGAATTAATTTCGAAATTCGGTCAAGGAAACTTACTATAAATTAGAAAAAAAAATCATTGGATAAAATAGCAATTTTATACACGATCGTTTTGGCGTTGGTTTCACTCAAATCGGACTTACGGTGAAGAAGAACGGTTCAAACTAAGGAATTTTATAAACGGAGAAGTTGGGTATTTTAGAGAGAAATTTGGATGGTTAAAAATCTGAGGAAGTATGTTTATTTGACTACCTAAATGAATAAAACGGCATACTGAAATTTGGACGAGAACGGAGAAACTTTTCCGGAACAATTATCGATCATCGGTGTCAAACTATAGATTATTGTTGTGTTTCTCTTTGGTTTTACGGCTGCCTTCCAACTCCCTTCCTTTATTTTTTTTATTTTTTTATTTTATTTTATTAACAATTAGGTTCACACATGGGTCAAACCCATTGGTCTCCTTTTAGGTTTTACTAGTTTTATTTTTTTTTAAACACAATTTCATTAATAAAACATTATTAATATTTCAAAACTAATCATTTATAAATAAAAATAATTAATCTTTTAAAATAGATTAATAACCAAAACTCTCATATTCAAAATAATCTCTATAATAATATTTATTTTTCCAAATACTCAAATTAAAATATTACCATCATTAGAGAATAGTCAAAATTATAAAATAAATACATATAAATAAATCTTAATAAATATATATAAAATCACAATGTCATAACAAGTATATAAAAAATAAAGGAAATCAAACACAATATCACGACTATCTCAAGATAATTATTTATAAAAAAAAAAAAAACTAAAAATAGAAAATAGTTATAAATAATTGAAATATAACTAAGTGCATACTTAATATCAGTCAAGCGCACATAAAAGAATTACATTAATTGGGTACACGTATATACACGTAAAATCGTATAAAATATATTTTTTTAAATATATATATTACACTAAAATACTATTATTTTTAAAAAATAGGTCAAAGAATAAAATATAATATTTATTATTTATATCGCTCATGTAATCTAATATTTATAAAACTAGCACATCATAGAAATCACCTATATAACGAAAAATTAGTCAGAAAATTTATCATCATATATTCTAAAATAATTTTAATATTAAATTAATTATTTAAAATCGTACATAACTAATAAAATAATTTACTATAAAATTTAGGGTGTGACATATAAAGGGAAATATTTTTTCATAGGTAATAAAAAAATTTATACTTAATTTGAGATATCACATTACTCAAAATTCAAAATGAACACTTTAATTTTTTTTTCCTCTTATAAAATTAAAATAATGCAATCTCCATAAACTTAGATTTAACTAGAATTTCTTAATTTAATTCCAAAAGTTTACTAGTAATAATAAGGTTTCATACAAAAAGTTGTTTCTAATTAAACAAATAAAAATACAACCTATTACTCTCATTCCCGGTATCACCTATCAGAGCGGGGCTTCTCCCAAACTTTAACTTCAAGACTCATTAACATGTAATAATAGCGATTTCGCAAACGCATGGTCAAGCCAGTCAAACACAAACAACAAAGGAGGTGAGTTTTGAAATCATGTTAATAGTATAATATTAGTAAGGAGAACACGTAATTAATCATAAATAAATCGTATCATTACACAAATATTCTTCAAGGAAAAACATAACATTATAAAGTCAAAACCACTCAAGGAAAATCAATCTATTTCACTATAACATCAAATCATCTAAGAAAAGTTATTATCGCATACGACACATATTAATCAAAAGAAAAGGAAATGTTATGCATGAACTTATACTCTACTTCACAATGTGGTACCACTGGAGTATTAGTTTAGGAGGCTTGATACTATGCCACCATCCTGGTGGGAGGACAATTCAAATTGGCTTTGTCCTCATAGATCCCCTTAACTCAACCCAAGACACATACGCGACATTCGAGGTAAACGTGTGTTGCATGGTAGCTCCCGACATTTGGAGTGCTACCTCCAATCCCCTATGAATTCCCCACCCGAATACCTCCAAGGTCTAACAATCTTGCCTTAAGGCTCGATAGCAGACCACCACGATCAGACTCATTCAGTTGTACTTCCCCAGAATCACTAGGTTTGTCAGGCCCTGCCTATATGATGACAAAATAATCTCCACTTCACAAATTCTCAATATTTATTTTCTCCCCTCATTAGCTTAGACTACTCCACTAAGAGCATCATCTTTAGGAATCATCACTATTTCATCAATTATGGGGTACTTCAATATTCTCATCACTATCATCAATCAAAAATCATCATTATCATCACGCAAACATATATCATACCATGCATTCATATTTTATTATCACATCACATAAATTCGTTTAATCAAACATATGCACCAAATTTATTTGAAATCAAATACTACAATAATATCAAATACCACACATTTAATGAAATTAAATT
Organism: Cicer arietinum; assembly: GCF_000331145.2. Lineage (NCBI taxonomy): Eukaryota > Viridiplantae > Streptophyta > Magnoliopsida > Fabales > Fabaceae > Cicer > Cicer arietinum. Next base: position 14,811,455 of record NC_021164.2, on the reverse strand, counting down.
AATCAGCACCTTATAAATAACTCTATTCAACATTTTAATCTCTCAATTTTCATATTTGCACATTAATTAATTTATCACTCAAAGGGCTATTGCCGTACGTAGCGAGCCCCTAATGAATCGTTGGGAAATACGGTTTTCTCGTTCATCCCACAACATATTATACTCATGAATTCAAACGCTCTCTCACCCCTTACCTTATTTCGTCGCTTTCACAACGAATATGGTTCCACGAGCAAACAACCTTTATTCTTCGACTCTTTGTCCTTTAATCGATCGAACTCGACAATTTATGGGTAAACGTTAAAAATAAATTATGAGAGGATAGTCTAAAAACTAAATTTCGAAATTCCTTCAAGGAAACTTACCATAAATCAGAAAACTAATTAATGGATAATATAGAAACTTTCGCATGATTGTTTTGGCGTTGGTTTCATTCAAATCGGAGTTACGGTGAAGAAGAATGATGCAAAATAAGGAATTTTATAAACGGAGAAGTTGGGTATTTATAGAGAAATTGTGAGCAAGTATGTTGATTTGACTCCCTAAATGGATAAAACAACATACTGAAATTTGACGAGGACGGAGAAAATTTTCTGGAACATTTATTGATCGCTTGTGACATCCTAAACCCCAAAATAACATTTATAATAATATATGCTAAATTATTTGAAGAAAACTTGCAGCGGATAACGAAAATCATTTAAAGAGAATAAAAACTTTAATATCTAATTTAGGATATCACGTTTCTCTAAATACACATGTAACAATTCAACTTTGTTCCTCAATTAAAACAGTGGAATTTCAATGAACTTGATTTAACTATAATTTCTTGATTTAATTCACAAGACTTACTCGTACTAAGTTTTCATATAAAAAATCATTTGTAATAACATAAGTAAAATACACATTACAACTCTTAATTCCCAGTATCACCTATCAGAGCAGGGTTTCTCCCAAACTTGAACTTCGAGACTCATTAACCTGTAATAACTGCGATTTCGCAAACGCAGGGCCAAGCCAGTCAAACACAAACAACGAAGGAGGTGACTTTTGAAATCCCGTTGATAGTATAATGTAAATAGGAGGAACACGCAATTAATCATCAATAAATTGTATCATTACACAAACATTCTTCAAGGAAAAACATCACATTATATAGTCAAAATCAAAGAAAATCAATACACTTCACTGTAACATCAAATCATCGCAAAAATTATTATCACACATAATACGTAGTAATCACAACAAAACAATCACAAGAAAATGCAATGCTATGCATGAGCTTAGACTCTACTTCACAATATGGTAGCATTCTAACTCTGAAGTACTTGGTTAGGAGGCTTGATACTATGCCACCATCCTGGTGGACGGACAATTCAAATTGGCTTTGTCCTCATAGATCCCCTCAACTCAACCCGAGACACATATACGTGACAGTCAAGGTAGACGTGTGTTGCGTGGTAGCTCCCAACATTTGGAGTGCTACCTCCAAGTCACCTATAAAATCACAATTCCAAAAGAAGTATATAAAAATAAAGGAAATCAAACACAATATTGCTACTATCTCAAGATAAATATTTATAAAATAAATAACTAAAATAAGATGTATTTAGAAAAAATTAAATATAATTAAGTGCACATTTAAAATTAGTCAAACACACAAGAAAATATCACATTAATTACCAACTCACAAATACATGTAAAATCTCCTAAATATTATTCTCTAAAATATTTACACCAATATACTATTATTATTAGAAAAATATATAAAATAATATAATATAATATTTATTATTCATATCACTTATTTTGTCAAATATGTACAAGATTAGCACATCATAGAAAACACACCTACAAAGAAAATTAATCATAAAACTAATCAACATATATTCTAAAATAATTTTAACACCAAATTAATTATCTAAATTCCTATTTAATTAATAAAATAGTTTATTATAAAATTTGGGGTATCTAACTAACCTCACTCAAGATTCAAACTTAGTCAATAAACTTATTTAAGATATTCACTACTCATTTAAGCATAACATGTCAAGAATCAATTAGCTTAGCATGCTATGCTAACATGACACAATGAATTATTTAAATAATTGCAACTAATATTTCAATCTTGCACGAAATACCGCAATTACCCACTATAATTTGGGAAGGAAACAAAACAAATAGATTTAGTAAACACAAACTTACTACCTCATGTGACACCCTAAACCCCAAAACATAATATTATATAGTCAAAATCAAATAAAATCAATACACTTCACTGTAACATCAAATCATCACATAAATTATTATCACACATAATACATATTAATCACAACAAAACAATCACAAGAAAATGCAATGCTATGCATGAGCTTAGACTCTACTTCACAATGTGGTACCATTCTAACTCTAAAGTACTTGGTTAGGAGGTTTCATACTATGCCACCATCCCGGTGGACGGACAATTCAATTTGGTCATGTCCTCATAGATCCCCTCAACTCAACCCGAGACACATATACGTGACAGTCGAGGTAAACATGTGTTGCATGGTAGGTCCCGACATTTGGAGTGCTACCTCCAAGGTCTAACAATCTTGCCTTAAGGCTCGACAGCAGACCGCCACGATCAGGCTCATTCAGTTGTACTTCCCCGGAATCACTAGGCTTGTCAGGCCCTACCTATATGATGACAAAATAATCTCCACTTCACAAATTGACAACATTTATTTTCTCCCCTCGTTGGTATATGATACTCCATTAAAATCGTCATCTCATACACAAATTGAAATCACCATTATTTCATCAACTATGAGGTTAATTCAATATTCTCATCATGGTTTAGAACATCACTACCATCATCATCACATAAAATATGAGAAGATACTCTAAAAACTAAATTCGAAATTCGGTCAAGAAAAATTACCATAAATCAGAAAACCAATCAGTTGATAATATAGCCACATTTCACACTGTCTTTTTGGCGTTGGTTTCACTCAAATCGGACTTACGGTGAAGGAGAACGGTGCAAAATAACGAATTCTACAAACGGAGAAGTCGGGTATTTTAGAGAGAAATTGGGGTTGTTAAAATTTTGGAAAATTATGTTTAATGTACTAGTTAAATGAATGAAATAACATACTTAAATTTGGGCAAAAATGGAGAATTTTTTTTGGATATTTGTCGATCACCGGTGCCAAACGATAGGTTGTTCTTGTGTTTCCACTTTGGTTTCAAAGCTGCCCGTCCAATTCTCTTTTTTTTTTTTTTTTGTTTTATTTTATTTACAATTAGGGTTCACACATGGTTAAAACTCATTGGTCCCTTTATTTATTTTTAAATAAAACAAATATTTAATAAAACTAATGTTTTAACATTTTTTTACATAATTTAATTACTAAATATTGCTAATATTTCCAAACTAAAATTTTATAAAATAAAGTAATAAATCGTTTAAAATATATTAATAATCAAAACCTTCATATTCAAAATAATCACTCTAATGATACTTTTTTTTCTAATAGTCACATTAAAATACTATCATAATTAGAGAATATTCAAAATTATAAAATAAATAAGTATAAAATGAACACTTTATATTAAATACTAAATCATACTAAATATATATATAATCACAATATCATAATAAGTATATAAAAATAAAGAAAATCAAACACAATATTACCACTATCTCAAGATAATTATTTATAAAGTAAATAATTAAAATAAAATATATTTAGAATTAAATAAATATAATCAAGTACACATTTAATAATAATAGTCAAACGCATAAAAGAATGATATATTAATTGGGTGTGCATATATACACGTAAAATCATATAAAATCTTTTTCTTTAAAATATATATTACACTAAATACTATTATTTTTTTAAAATATAGCAAATAATAAAATATAATATTTATTATTTATATCGCTCATGTAATCTAGTATATATAAACTAGCACTTCATAAAAATCACCTATATAAAGAAAATTAATCACAAAGTTTATTAACATATATTTTATAAAATTTAGGGTGTTATACCTCAAGTTCAATGAAGCGAAAATATGGCAAATGTTTCTTAAGAATTTCATACCCTTAAGAATTTCAAATAGAGACACACATAAGAATTCGTATCATGGCCAATTTTTTAGAAATCAAGAACTAGAGGACATAATCGAAGTGGAAGAGGACAAATATTTTCACATAGTTTCAAAATACACTCCAACCTAATATGCACGTCACTAATTAGTTATTAGCATTCAATATTGATGTTACATAAGACTCATAATTACTCAAAGTTGTATAAGAGATGAACATGGTTTCTAACTATTTTCAAAATAAAATTAACAAGTATTTATAACAATAATAACAATGGGTTATTGTTGCCTCTTTTATCGACGACGAGTCATCGGAGTAGCTAGTCCCTCCTACTCATGTAGTCAACCACTTAAAGTAACCATAACTGTAGACATTCAAATTCAAGCATGGGTAATTAAAAGTATCTTTAACATGATTCAGGAGTGCAAAGACGGCGCCACAACTCCTACTCCTTACTTCAAGTTAAAAATTCACTTAATTACACATTCACAATAATTTATTTGTAACTTACAAGTAGTAACAACGACACTTACATCAATATATAATCAATAATCTGATTGAAGCAATATACAACTATTTGACTTTTAGATGCTCTCGACTACTCTAACTCTATACACTAATTCTCAATAATTAGAACACTTGAAACACAAACAATTTAACATTTACGTAATCATATACACATTCACATAATTAATCCAAAAATTACCACCAAAATTTTACGTTCATCTCATAACTCCAACGATGTAACCTATCCTCATAGAACTCTAACTGCTCCAAATTGATCACAATTATATTTTCTTTGAATTAATCCTCATCACTTAAAGGTTACAATAAACTAAAGCACATATTTTCCAAGTAGCAAATAGGATAAATAATCATCTACTAGAAGATACAACACATTATCAAACCAAATTGAATTAGGTAGTGCATGAACCAATTTCAAGGTTACACATCATTCTAAAAATTGATTTCTAGACTTAAATTATTATAAAAAGTGGCACTAATCATTTAGCGCAAAAATAAAAAATCATTGAGAATTCAAAACTTTTTCTTCAATTACTTTTCAATAATTCATGTCTAAATAAAACAACTAAAATAAATCACATTTCTAAATACAATTAAAATAAAATAAATCACGTGTATTTTTAAAATCTATAAGATTTCTAAAATTTCACTCGTACTTTAATCATCCAAAACACATTTCTAAATAATTAATCACTATAAAAATTATTATTTTCAACTTATATTTTAAAAGAAGATTTAAATTATATATATAGATAGATAGGAAATTTTCCAATTAATTAACACTTCCAAAATAGTTCCAATTTATTTTCTCAAAACTTACAAAAAAAAAATAGTATATTTATATACATTAAAATAGTGCACATGACACAAAGTATAAGGCATACTTGGTTATGATAATGAATTACACTAATTGATAAATCTACAAAATAGCAACTTATAGATACATCCCCAATTTCTATCAAGCCACAAAATTGGTCTAAAGCATAACACACCAGCAATTTTAAACATTTTAGAGGCTTGCTCTAATCTTAAAAATTGGGTCCCTAATAACAAAAATCAATTTTATAATTGAAAAAAATTGGTAGAATAAATTTTAGTCTCTATACAAAAACTATTAAACTAGTCTACATGATGCACTTTACACATACCAATCTACATGATGCATACCATTTTATTAGGTTAATTCATGTAAAAAGAAAAAATGTACAAACAACATGCCAACTTCTCATATTAAACTCAAATATACATTTCAACAATGATAACACAACAACTATAATTCTACTAAAGAAAGCATTCTACTCATAAAATACATCGATTAGAGAATCCAAAATCTAGATAACTTTTCAAAAAGAGTTTTATTATTGAGATAATTCTTTTAAAAACTTTATTTTTTTCTTATGTTTCGTTATCTTTCTCATTAATTAATATACATTTTATCATTTGACCTTGTTTTTATTAGTACCATTATAAATCACTAATGAGTTCTTAAAATCTAGACTCTAACATCAAGTTAAACTTTAATGAGTTCATAATATCAGAATCTGTAAATCAATCATTTCAAATAAATATACTAACACCCTCATGATTTAATATTCACTCTAGCACCTCTAAACCAACAATACAACTACTCTTTTTGATTTTCTTAAAAATAAGATCTAGTAAAATATGGTATAAATTTTCAGCTATTTTAAATATTAAATAGAATTAGTAGTGCAAAATTATTTTTATTTTATAACTCAACAAAAATACAACTCAATTCAATTCTTTAAAATAAATCAACAATGATTCAAACATAAAATATTTCCTTTTATAAAATAAATCAACTTTAACTCATTCACAATTTGTTTTCTAATAAGTCTAACTTTAATATTCAACCAACCTTGAATATTCAAGAATTACTATTGCTGATAATTTGAATTTCATACTATTTAAAATCATGATGAACGTTCTAAATTATTTTAAAAAACAATATCAACACTCTAATCATCTAGATACAATCATCGACACTTTCAAGTGATTTAAAATTAACATTCACGGTTTAAAGTTGATTTTTTTCTTCACACAAGGCAACTTAAAATCAAAATAAGAATTTTCTAGTCAAAACTAAAACTTTAAACATAAGAGACTTATTTCCTATCTAACTCAAAGTTTAGAACAAAACAATTTTTTTTTTCTTCTAAAAATTGAGTTTCAACAAAAATAATAATAATTTGTACCTAGTAAAAGTCAATACTGGAAGTTTAAACACATAGTTCATACGGAAATCAATATTTCAATCAATTAGTTATTAGATCAAACACTTTAAAAAGATTCATATCAAGACTAAATATTTTAAATTGATTAAGAGTGAAAATGGAACTTTAAAACAACTAACAGGTGAGGTATGACATTCGGTAACTAAGATTTCGTCAATGAGATTAATAACTTCAAACATACAGTTGGTCAATCAAAATTATTATTTCTAACTATTAACATAAAACAAGAGTGCAAAATTCATAGTTCGGTAGACAAGCAACAAGAAACAAGATCATTCAACAAGTAACTAACATAATCTTGTCAACAATTAAAATTAACTCAAATCTTAACAAGTAATTTCATGGTTTATTTACTCACTTACGTAGGAATTTAGAGTCCATAACACAATCAGGGTAAGCAAATAATAAATAGCTAATTAGTAACTTCAAAAAATATGTATAATTATACAAAAGCATATAACAGTTAACACAATAATATAACAGGAAAAACATGATAGTGAAAGTAATTATTACACAAGAAAACACAATTGACATGACTGACATTCGACTAACACTAAATCGACATTTGACCCACTAATGTGCACCCTAAACCCTAAAATAATATATAATAGAATTATTAACTTTAATTCGCAGCGGATAAAGGAAATATGTTTTCAATGAAATAAAAAAATTTATACTTAATTTGAGATATCACATTACTCAAAATTTCCAAATGAACACTTTAATTTTTTTTCCTCTTATAAAATAGTGCAATCTCTATAAACTTTGATTTAACTAGAATTTCTTAATTTAATTCCAAAAATTTACTAGTAATTATAAGGTTTCATACAAAAAGTTGTTTCTAATTAAACAAATAAAAATACAACTTATGACTCTCGTTCCCGGTATCAACTATCAGAGTGGGGCTTCTCCCAAACTTTAACTTCAAGACTCATTAACATGTAATAACTGCGATTTTGCAAACGCAGGGCCAAGCCAGTGAAACATAAACAACGAAGGAGGTGAGTTTTGAAATAATGTTCATAGTATAATATAAGTAAGGAGAACACGCAATTCATCATAAATAACCCGTATCAGTACACAAACATTATTCAAGGAAAAACATAACATTATAAAGTCAAAACCACTCAAGGAAAATCAGTACATTTTACTATAACATCAAATCATCTAAGAAAAGTTATTATCGCTTTTGAAACACACCATTCACAATAAAATAATCACAATAAAATGCAATGCTATGCATGAGCTTAGACTCTACTTCACAATGTGGCACCATTCTAACTTTGAGGTACTTGGTTAGGAGGCTTGATACTATGCCAATGGACGAACAATTCAAATTGGCCCCGACCTCATACATCCTCTCAACTCAACTCGAGACACATATATGTGATAGCCGAGGTAAATGTCAAAATTATAATAATACCATCATATTAGAAAAGAGTCAAAATTATAAAATAAATAAATATAACATCAATATTTTATATTAATTACTAAATCATAATAAATATATATAAAATCACAATACCATAACAAGTATTTAAAAATAAAGAAACTCAAACACAACATTACTAATATCTAAAGATAATTATTTATAAAGTAAATAATTAAAATAAGAGATACTTAGAAATAATTTAAATATAAATATGTGCACACTTTACAAATAATCAAACATACAAGAAAATATCACATTAATTACCAACTCACATATACACTTAAAATTGCATAAAATCTTATTCTTTAAAATATTACACTAAAATACTATTATTTTTAGAAAAATATCTAAAATAATAAAATAAAATATTTATTATTTATATCGCTCACTTAATATAACATGTATCAAACTAGCACATCAATAAAAGCATCCGTATAACGAATATTAGACACAAAATTTTTCAACATATATTCTAAAATAATATTAATCTTCAAACTAATTATTTAAAATTCTATTTAATTAATAAAATAGTTTATTATAAAATTTGGGGTGTTACACATTCATATTTTATTATCACATCACATAAATTCGTCTAATCAAACATATGCACCAAATTCATTTGAAATCAAATACCACAATAATATCAAATACCACATATTTAATGAAATTAAATCAATCAGCACCTTCTAAATATTTATATTCCACATTTTAATCTCACAATTTTAATATTTGCAAATTAATTAATTTATCACTCAAAGGGCTACTGATGTACGTAGCGAGCCCCGGATGAATTAATCGTTCGAAAATACGGTTTTCCCGTTCATCTCACAATATATTATACTAATGAATTCAAACGCTCTCTCACCCCTTGCCTTATTTTGTCTCTTTCACACACGATTCCACGAGCAAACAACCTTTATTCTTCAACTCTTTGTCCTTCAATCGATCTAACTTGACAGTTTATAGGTAAACATTAAAAATAAATTATGAGAAGACACTCTAAAAACTAAATTTCGAAATTTGGTCAAGGAAACTTACCATAAATTAGAAAACCTATTAGTGGATAATATAGACACTTTTCACATGATCGTTTTGGCGTTGGTTTCATTCAAATCGAAGTTACAGTGAAGAAGAACGATGCAAAATATGGAATTTTATAAACGGAGAAGTCAGGTATTTTACAGAGAATGTGTGGTGGTTAAAAATCTGGGGAAGTATGTTTATTTGACTACCTAAATGGATAAAACAACATACTGAAATTTGGACGAGGACAGAGAAAATTATCTAGAACATTTATTGATCGCCAATGCCAAACGATAGGCTTGTTGATGGGTTTACTCTTTTGCTTATATACAGCTGCTGCAACTCCTTTCTTACTTTTCTTATTTTTATTTTATTAACTTAATTAGGGTTAACATAAATGGGTCAAGCCCATTTGTCTCTTATTTAATTTATGTTTTACTATTATTATTTTTATTTTGCTAAAACAAAATTAATTGTTACTTAATCTCATTTTTTTAATACTTTTCCAAACATCATTAAATTTTCAAAACATTACTAATATTTTCATAATTAATATATGATAAATTAGAGTAATTAAAATAATTAACCTTTAAAAAAATACATATTATTAATAACCCAAACTCTCATATTCAAATTAATCACTATAATTATACTATATTTTTTTAAAATACTCATGTTATAATAATACTATCATTAGAGAATAGTCAAAATTATAAAATAAATAAATATAAAATTAATATTTATGTTAATTACTAAATCCTAATATATATATATATATATATAATCACAATTCCAAAAGAAGTATATAAAAATAAAGGAAATCGAACACAATATTGCTACTATCTCAAGATAATTATTTTTAAAATAAATAATTAAAATAAGATGTATTTGAAATAATTAAATATAATTAAGTGCGCATTTAAAATTTGTCAAATACACAAGAAAATGTCATATTAATTACCAACGAACATATACACGTAAAATCGCCTAAATCTTATTCTCTACAATATTTACACTAACATACTATTATTTTTTAAAAAATATATAAAATAATAAAATATAATATTTATTATTCATATCACTTATTTGGTCAAATATGTACAAAATTAGCACATCATAGAAAACATACCTGTAAGGAAAATTAATCATAAAACTAATCAACATATATTCTAAAATAATTTTATCACTAAATTAATTATATAAATTCCTATTTAATTAACAAAATAGTTAATTATAAAATTTGTGGTGTTTTAGGTGCAAAATAAAAAAATTTACAAACGGAGAAGTCTGGTATTTTAGAGAGAAATCAGGGTTTTAAAAATCTGGAAAATTGTGTTCAATTGACTAGCTAAATGAATTAAACAACATACTCTTTTAGGTAGGTTTACTTCTTTCTCTTTTCAATTAAATTTGTTTTTATAATTATTTAATTAAGTTTTACTCTTGTATATGGGCCTAACTCATAACGCATATTTTACTCCGGTCTTTTATTTTATTTTTTAACTAAATACAAAAATTACCAAAACTAATTTTTATTTACACTTTTTTTAAACACAATTTAATTTCTAAAATATTGCTAATATTTCAAAACTAATATTTTAGAAAATGAAGTAATCAAAGTAATTAATAACCAAAATCTTCATATTCAAAATAATCACTATGATAATACTTATTTTTCCAAATACTCATATTAAATTATTATCATCATTGGAGAATAATCGAAATTATAAAATAAATAAATATAACATCAACACTTTATATTAATTATTATATTATATTATATTATATTATATTATATTATATTATATTATATTATATTATATTATATTATATTATATATATATAATTACAATGTCATAACAAGTATATCAAATTAAAGGGAATCAAACACAATATTTCCATTATCCCAAGATAATTATTTATAAAATAAATAACAAAAATGATTTTAACACCAAATTAATTATTGAAAATTTTATTTCATTAATAAAATAGTTTATTATAAAATTTGGGGTGTTATAGAGAGGTTTTCCAAATAAATAGTAAAACATTAAAACAAAAGTAGATAAAAGTCAAATTACTTGCTTTAGGTGCAACAAACTAGAACATTACAAAACTGAATGTCGTATATATATAAGGTCAAATATAACCCAAATAGACTACAATTTAATAGCTGAATAGCAGCCACACTTGGAGAAGAAGAACCAGCTGCATTTGGAGGAAAAGAATAGAAAATTGACACTGAAAACTTTCTTTGTTTTCACCCAAATTTGAGTATCTTGTTTCTTATATTTAGTTAGTCAATTAAACATGATTTTCTAGATTTTTAACAACCCCAATTTCTCTCTAAAATATTCGACTTCTCCGTTTGTAGAATTCATTATTTTGCACCATTCTTCTTCACCGTAAGTCCGATTTGAGTGAAACCAACACCAAAACTACCGTGTGAAAAGTGGTTATATTATCCACTAATTGGTTTTCTGATTTATAGTTATTTTCCTTGACCAATTTTCGAATATAGTTTTTAGAGTATCTTCTCATAATTTATTTTTAACGTTCACCCACAAATTGTCGAGTTAGATCGATTGATGGACAAAGAGTCAAAGAACAAAGAGGGTTTGGTCATGGAATCGTATTCATAGGTGAAAACGTCGAAATAAGGTAAGGGGTGAGAGGGTGTTTGAATTCATGAGTATAATATAATTTGAGACGAACGGGAAAACCGTATTTCCCAACGATTCATTCGGGGCTCGCTACGTACGGCAGTAGCCCTTTGAGTGATAAATTGATTAATGTAAAAATATGGGAATTGTGAGATTAAAATATGGAATAGAAATATTTATAAGGTGTTGATTGATTGATTCGTTAAATGTATGGTATTTAATTTTATTGTGATATTTGATTTAATTTCGTTAAATGTTCGACATTTGATATCATTGTGATATTTAATGTAATTTTGTTTAATGTGTGTCATTTGATATTATTGTGATATTTGATTTAATTTCTTTAAATGTGTGGTATTTGATATTATTGTGATAATTGTTGTTGATTTAATTTTATGCAATATGTTTGATTAGATGGGTTTAAATAATGTGATAACAAAAGATGGATGTGTTGTGATAATTTCATGTGACGATGATGATGTACGATTAATAATTGTGATGTTATAAATTTGTGATAAGTTTATGTGATAATGTTTGATTGATGATAGTGATGCTATAAATTTGTTATGAGTTTATGTGATGATGATGATGATTTATGATTAATGATAGTGATGTTCTAAATTGTGATGAGAATATTGAATTAACCCTATAGTTGATGAAATAATGGTGATTTCAATTTGTGTTTGAGATGACGATTTTAATGGAGTATCATATACCAACAAGGGGAGAAAATAAATATTTTCAATTTGTGAAGTGGAGATTATTTTGTCATCATATAGGTAGGGCCTGACAAGCCTAGTGATTCCGGGGAAGTACAACTGAATGAGCCTGATTGTGGCGGTCTGCTGTCGAGCCTTAAGGCAAGATTGTTAGACCTTGGAGTTATTCAGGTGGGGAATTCCTAGGTGACTTGGAGGTAGCACTCCAAATGTCGGGAGCTACCACGCAACACACATTTACCTCGATTATTACGTATATGTGTCTCGGGTTGAGTTGAGGGGATCTGTGAGGACAGAGCCAATTGGAATTGTTCGTCCACCGTTATGGTGGCATAGCATCAAGCCTTCTAACCAAGTACTTCAGAGTTAGAATGGTACCACATTGTGAGGTAGAGTCTAAGCTCATGCATAACATTGCATTTTATTGTGATTGTTTTGTTGTGATTAATATATATCGTGTGTGGTGATAATTTCTTTTAAACGATTTGATGTTATAGTGAAATTTATAGATTTTCATTGAGTGATTTTGACTTTTTAATGTGATAATTTCTTGATGGAATGTTTGTGTAATGATACGGTTCTATTATGATTGTTTGTGTGTTCTTCTTACTTGTATTATATTGTCATCATGATTTCGAAACTCACCTCCTTCGTTATTTTTTTTTGACTTGCTTGGCCCTGCGTTTGCGAAATCCAGTTATTGTTTGACTTACTTGGACCCGCGTTTGCGAAATCGCATGTTTGGGAGGAACCACACTCTAAGAGGTGATACCGGGAATAAGAGCTTAAATTGTATTTTACTTATTTAATTTGAAACGAATTTTTGTATGAAAATCTTAGAAGTACTATTAAGTTTTTAAATTAAATCAAGTAATAATACTTAAATCAAGCTTATTGAGATTATACTATTTTAATGGAGAAAATAAGTTTAAAGTGTTCCTTTTATTTTTGAGAAAAGTGACATCCTAAGTTAAAAACAAAAGTTTTTATTTTGTTGAAAACATATTTTTATTTATCTGCTGCAAATTTTATAGAAATATATAATTATTATATATATTATTTTGGGGTTTATGGTGTCACACAAAGCATATAAGAATCTCATTTTTTTAAAACTGAAGAACTGAAAGTCAAGAATGTTTTACGACTCCAAAATGAAATTGAATACCTCAAAAATGACGTGTCAAATTTTATTAAATCTATTGAAACCTTCCATAGAGTTATTGGATCCCAAGTAGGAATATTTGATAAAGCTGGACTTAGATTTGACAAAACCCAAAAACAAAAAATTAATGAAAATTTTTTGTTTCTGAAAGAAAGGAACACAAGTGTAAATGAAATGTTCCTACTACAGTAAAATTGGACATTTTGAGTATGCCTGTTATTTTAAAACACATGATGGAAAATTCAAAACAAAAAGGAAGAATGTTTTGCAATAAAATATGAACCTTCTCCGAGAACAAGAAGGAAATGCTCGTATTATTGAAAAATAGGTCATAATGCAAGTTGGTTCTCAAAATGTCAAGAAAAAGCCATGGTACTTGGACAATGGCTTCTTGAGACATATTACTGGAGATAAACAATGATTTATGTCCTTTGCCAAAAAAATATGATACAAAGTCAAGGCTCTGATAAAACTCAACACTCTTAAGAAGACAAATTTGTTCATCATCTACTCCATATTGTTTGGAAGTCTGTATGACATACTTTGATCAGGATATCCTCGGCTCTTTTTGTCTTCGTATCAAGATTCGTAGAATCAATTACAACAAGCTCAACAAGCTACAGTCCAGGCTCAATGCATGCGCAGAAGGACTAGAAGGAGGAAACAGGTGTTGCAACGAGAGGACTGACTCCAATCCGTAGACAAGATCTATAGATCAATTGGAAGTTAGAATGGCAGGAATGTGGTACTTGTGACACCCTAAATTCCAAAATAATATATATATTAATTTATACAAGAACTTTTAATTTCTTTCGCAACAGATAAATAAAATCAGTTTTCAAGGAAATAAAACTTTTATAATAAATTTAGGATATCAAAATTCTCAAAATTCAAAGGGAACACTTTAAAATTTTTCCTCTTATAAAACAATAATGTTTTCATACAAAAAGTTGTTTCTAACTCAATAAATAAAATACAACTTTTGACTCTCATTCCTGGTATCACCTATCAGAGCGGAGTTTCTCCCAAACTTGAACTTCAAGACTCATTAACCTGTAACAACTGTGATTTTGAAAACGTAGGGCCAAGCCAGTCAAACACAAACAACGAAGGAGGTGAGTTTCAAAATCATGTTGATAGTATAATATAGGTATGAAGAACACGTAAACAATCATAATAGACCGTATCATAATCACATTACGATATATCAAAATATTTAAGTAAATAGTACCATATTATAACATCAAAGTCACTCAAGTAAAATAATCATCTCATTATAATATGCATCAAATCAACTAAGAGTAATTATTATTACTTTTGAAACACATCAATCACAACAAAACAATCACAGGGAAATGCAATGTTATGCATGAGCTTAGACTCTACTTCCTAATGTGGTATCATTCTAATTATGAAGTACTTGGTTAGGAGGCTTGATACTATGCCACCATCCCAGATGACGGACAATTCAAATTGGCCATGTCCTCAAAGATCCCCTCAACTCAACCCGAGACACATATACGCGACAGTCGAGGTAAACGTGTATTGCATGGTAGCTCCCAACACTCGGAGTGCTACCTCCAAGTCACCTAGGAATTCTCCACCCGAATACCTCCAAGGTCTAACAATTTTGCCTTAAGACTCAACAGCAGACCACCATGATCAGGCTCATTCAGTTGTTCATCCCAGGAATCACTAGGCTTTTCAGGCCCTACCTATATGATGAAAAAATAATCTCCACTTCACAAATTCTCAATATTTACTTTCTCCCCTCGTTAGCTTAGATTACTCCATTAAGAGCATCGTTTTTAGGAACCATCACTATCTCATCAAGTATGGGGTACTTCAATATTCTCATCACAATTTTATATCATCACAATCATTAATCACACATCATCATAATCACATAAACTCATCACAAATTTGTAGCATCACTATTATCAATCATACATCATCACATAAACTTATCACAAATTTATAACATCACAATTATTGATCATACATCATCATCATCACATAAAATTATCACAATGCATTCATTTTTTTATCATCACATCACATAAAATCATCTAATGAAACATATACATTAAATTCATTCGACATCCAATATCACAATAATATTAAATACCACACATTTACAGAAATTAAATCAATCAACACCTTACAAATATTTCTATTCTGTATTTTAATCTCACAATTTTCATATTTGCATATTAATTACCTCAAAGGGCTTTTGTCGTACGTAGAGAGCCCCGAATGAATCGTTGGGAAATACGGTTTTCTTGTTCATCTCACACTATATTATACTCATGAATTCAAACGTTGCCTCACCCATTATCTTATTTTGATGCTTCCACACACAAATGCGATTCCATGAGGAAACAATTTTTGTTCTTTGACACTTTGTCCTTCAATCGATCTAACTCGACAGTTTATGGGTAAACGTAAAAAATAAATTATAAGAAACTACTCTTAAAACTAAATTCGAAATTCGGTCAAGGAAAATGACAATAAATCAGAAATCCAATAAGTGGATTGTATAGGCACTTTTCACATGATCGGTTTGGCGTTGGTTTCACTCAAATCAAACTTACGATGAAGAAGAACGGTGCAAAATAACGAATTTTAGAAACGGATAAGTATTTTAAAAATCTGAACAATTGTGTTTAACTGACTAGCTAAATGAATGAAACACATACTCAAATTTGGGTGAAAATTGATAAAGTTTTCTAGAACAGTTATTGATCACCGATGCCAAATGATAGGCTTGTTGTTGGTTTCTATTTGGTTTTACGGTTGCAGGCTTACTGAAGCTCCCTTTGTTATTCTTTTATTTTATTTTATTAACACAATTAGGAAATTAAATACTGTATACACATGGATCAAGCCCATTAGTCTCCTTTTATGTTTTATTATTACTCTTTTTATTTTATTTTTTTAAACCACAATTTCATTAATAAAACATTATTAATATTTCAAAACTAATATTTTATAAAATAAAATAATTATCCTTTTAAAATACATTAATAACCAAAACTCTTATATTCAAATTAATGACTATAATTATACTTATTTTTCCAAATACTTACATTAAATTACTATCATCATTAGAAAATATTTAAAATTATAAAATAAATAAATATAACATCAACACTTTATTTTAATTACTAATTCAAAATAAATAAATATAAAATCAAAATGCCATAACAAGTATATAAAAATCAAGAAAATAAAGTACAATATTACTACTATCTCAAGTTAATTATTTATAAAATAATAACTTAAAATAGGAAATGTAACTCCCCGTTTTTCAAAGCGAGAGTATATTTTTTCCTAGTTCCTATACATCATCCTAATCTGATCATCCTACCAAAAAGCTATACACCCTGAGTATCTCCACGCGCCCCGTGAGATCCTCCTAATGTAACTGCAATCACGCGTTCCCATCTCCATTCCC
This sequence comes from Cicer arietinum, assembly GCF_000331145.2. Classification (NCBI taxonomy): domain Eukaryota; kingdom Viridiplantae; phylum Streptophyta; class Magnoliopsida; order Fabales; family Fabaceae; genus Cicer; species Cicer arietinum. Next base: position 14,794,123 of record NC_021164.2, on the reverse strand, counting down.
GTCCGTAGGGTACGAATCGGTAGGATCGTCCTGACTCTCATCTGAGGGCAAAGCCCAGATTTCCACAATAATTGTAAAGGTCACCAACCGAAAATAACAGATAACACATAACATTTAAGTTTTAAATGCACAAAATAACCTTTCAACTAAGCATGCACCTTAAAAGGATTTTCCATATGCTAAAAGTTCATATAATGCTTGCCAATTAACAATGAACTCAAAATGAAGTTCTCAAACCATCAAGTAATACATAACTGACCAAAGCATTGATAAATCAATTGAGCAATCGATTATCTAACTCAAAATGAGGACTTTTGCTGAGCCAATCGATTGCCAAATCGATTTGGTCAGTTCTGCTGAGTTTTTGCATGACCAAATCGATTTCTAAGTCGATTTTGTCAGTTCTGATGAGTCCCTGTGTTGCCAAATCGATTTCCAAATCGATTTCGGCAGTTTTGCTGAGTTCCTGCCTCTCTGCCAATCGATTTCCAAATCGATTTCTTAAAAGATTTTGAAAGATATATTTATACAATCGATTGGCAAATCGATTAGGTCAAAATGGTGAACTTCCTGCAACTCATCCAATCGATTGGGAAATCGATTTCCCTGATCGTTTTTCCAAAAATTCATGCATTTACTCAAGTCATTCCTAATCAAGTTCACAACCTAACACTTAGCAATTCCTACGCGATTACCACGGCAATTGGGATCTCGATAACCATCATACTTACACACAACAATCAACACATAACACTTAGCATTTTCAACGCAATTACCACAACGACTCAAATTCAAATCACTTGATCATAAACTTAAATCAAACACGACTCGCGTGCCAAGCACCCTAATGCAATGCGTATATGCCAAAATGCATGGACTCGGAATTCCAAACCAAAACCCTCCTCGAAGGGCCGTAAATCATAATTGTACCGCCTATCGCAGACCAAAGTACCAATTACCGAGGTGCCACCTATCACGGGTCTGCACGATTTACTAAAAAGCGTAAACCATAAACGTACTGCCTATCACGGGCCCGTATCGTTTACCGAGGTGCCACCTATCACGGGTCTGCACGGTTTACTAAAAAGAACTTAAATTGTAATTGTACCGCCTATCACAGTCCAAAGTACTATTTATCAAGGTGCCACCTATCACGGGTCTGCAAAATTTACAAAAAAGCGAAAACCATAAACGTACTGCCTATCACAGGCCCGTACCTTTTATCGAGGTGCCACCTATCACGGGTCTGCACGGTTTTCAAAAACGTAAATCATAAATGTACCGCCTATCACAGGCCAAAGTACTATTTATCAAGGTGCCACCTATCACGGGTCTGCACGATTTACAAAAAGCATGAAAATGCATGAACATATACCGACTTCATTCACAACAGACGTTAAGCAAATGCAGATATTAAAAGATTCCCCATTTTTAATACTCATTTAACTTAAACGACTTTCACAACAAACATTAAGTAACCAAGACATTAAGAGATTCCCCATTCTTAACGCCCAGTTAACTTAAACGATTTTCAAAACAACATTAAATAAATAAGACATTAAGAGATTCCCCATTCTTAACGCCCAGTTAACTTAAACGATTTTCAAAACAACATTAAATAAATAAGACATTAAGAGATTCCCCATTCTTAACGCCCAGTTAACTTAAACGATTTTCAAAACAACATTAAATAAATAAGACATTAAGAGATTCCCCATTCTTAACGCCCAGTTAACTTAAACGATTTTCAAAACAACATTAAATAAATAAGTCATTAAGAGATTCCCCATTCTTAATACTGATTTATCTTAATGATTTTCAAAACAAAACGTTAAGCAAACAGACATATCAAGAGATTCCCCATTCTTAATATACTTTTGACTTAAACGATTTCCACACAAAACATTCAGTAAACAAGACATTAAGAGATTCCCCATTCTTAATACTCATTTACTGAAACGATTTTCAAAAAAACAAACATTAAGTAACCGAGACATTAAGAGATTCCCCATTCTCAACGCCCAGTTAACTTAAACATTTTCCTCAAACGCACATTAAGTAAACCGAGGTATTAAAAGATTCCCCATTTTTAATACCCATTTAACTTAAACGACTTTCACAACAAACATTAAGTAACCAAGACATTAAGAGATTCCCCATTCTTAACGCCCAGTTAACTTAAACGATTTTCAAAAAACAAATATTAAGTAACCGAGACATTAAGAGATTCCCCATTCTTAACGCCCAGTTAACTTAAACGATTTTCAAAAACAAATATTAAGTAACTGAGACATTAAGAGATTCCCCATTCTTAACGCCTAGTTAACTTAAACGATTTTCAAAAACAAATATTAAGTAACTGAGACATTAAGAGATTCCCCATTCTTAACGCCTAGTTAACTTAAACGATTTTCAAAAACAAATATTAAGTAACCGAGACATTAAGAGATTCCCCATTCTTAACGCCCAGTTAACTTAAACGATTTTCAAAAACAAATATTAAGTAACCGAGACATTAAGAGATTCCCCATTCTTAACGCCCAGTTAACTTAAACAATTTTCAAAACAAACGCACATTAAGTAAACAAGACATTAAGAAATTCCTCATTCTTAATACTCGTTTAACTCTATTGGTTTTCAAATTCCACACCGAACAAACTCAAAACATATTATCAGATCCAATCCACAATCCACACCAAAACCCATCAAATTTCATCGGCATTAACTGAGAACACGTCAAATACGACGAACACAAATCAACACAATCTACCACTCAAACACAACAAGTTACATTTACTCAAAATCATACATAAACGAGTTTAAATTCATTTTCCCACGAAACATTTGTTGATGTAACCAAAACCTAACTCTAACATTTTAACCATAAAGCCTTAGATTCATTTTCCCCCAAATCAATACTCCAACCCTAACAAAATTCTTTTCCACACAACCGCATATAAGTCCCTAAATGCAAACTAAAAGTTTGGAAGGAGCCCTTACCTTCACGTTAGCTCTAACGTGCGATTACGGTACCGCGAGTAAATCCGGTAAAATCTTTGCTCGCAGTGTCGCTTCCAAAGTTGGTTCCCTAGCACCGTAGCGTGGTAGTGAACAACTTTCCCTTCTATCTCTTTGCGAAACGAAGCTTAGATCTAGATGAAACGGGGAGGTTTGTGTTTGACGGTTTTGAAATCCCTAACACCGTTTTTCTTCGTTTTCGAATCAACGAGGGAGAGTGAAGTTAAGAAATCCTTATCCTATCACTCACCAAGCTGTGGGTTTCTAATCTTGAAGAAAAAGGAAGCACAAAAATGAAGAAGAAGGAAGAAGAAGAGAATGGGTTCGCGATGGAGGGGAACGTGTTTTTCTTCCTCTGTTTATGTTTTTTTCCTTTCTTTTCCTCCATTCTAAAATATATATACATATGTTACTTTATATTAATTATATATATATATATATATATATATATATAAAATTATAATTAACAAATATCTCAAAATATCTAGATATTTGTTAATTTACCATTTCACCCATAACGCATAAAATTCTCCGTAAAGGATTCACCGCACTTAATTTAATTTATTCATCGACGAGTAATTCTAAACGGCCTCGAAATATCTTTTTGATCATATAAACTCCAAAATATTATTAACTTTGGCTAAAAAGCCTTCGAGCCAAAATCCAAAATACACAAAAATACATAAAGTATACTTTAAAATTATGGGTCTTACAGGAAATAGTTATAAATAATTAGAATATAACTACATGCACACTTAACAACAATCAAATGCATTGTAAAATATCACATTAATTTGGTACGCATATATACACATAAAATCGCCAAAAATCTTATTCTATAAAATATTACACTAAAATATTATTTTGAAAAATATATAAAATATAATATTTGTTATTTAGATTACTCATTTAGTCCAATATATATAAAAGTAGCACATCATCTAAAGCACCCATATAACGAAAACTAATCACGAAGTTTATCAACATGTATTCTAAAATAATTTTAACACCAAATTAATTATTTCATATAATATTTCATTAATAAAATAGTTTATTATAATAATTTGGGTGTTACAATACTTATCTCCCAAGTACCAGGTTTGATTCCTACAGAAGGAAAAGAACTTGCTATTTCCAACTAGGGGAAAGGGGGCGAGAAGGTCGTGACTAATAGTGCCGATAACAGTAAGGGTCGGGCTGTTACACTTGGCAAACTTCTAAGAATTTTCATCACATGATTAGCAGTAGTATAACTCTTTTTAATAACCTTTAATCCTAAAACCATAGTCTGGAATATGAAAAACATTGTTTCAATGTCTTCATCTTCTTCCATCTAAAATAGTTCATATTTTCTAACTAGGAGGTTGGCTTTTGCTTCTTGAACTTGCTTGCTTTCTTCATAAGTCAGAACCAAATTGTCAAAGATGATCTTTGTGGTTTCTTTGTCAATGCATTTGTCAAACTCCTTAAAGGTGATTGCATTTATCATGAAGGTACTGAACTTGTGATGCATCTTGTACATCTTCTTCTATTTAACATCGATCTATTTCTTTGGAATTTCAATGCCATCAGTAGTTGTTGTAACATTATAGCCATCTTCCACTAAGTCCTTAAGTTGAGACTTTTGTGAGATAAAAAAGCTTGTAAGTTTGTCCTTCCAGTACTAAAAATTTTCTCCATCAAACAGAGGCGACCTGTTGATTTTTCCACCAAAGGCTTCTCCATCAAATCCATACATGTTGAATCCTTGAATCATTCCACAAACACTGTAAATTGCTTAACCTTGAGGGGGGTTGAATTGTGTTTTTCTTAGTTTGATTCTTTTTAATTATTTATTCAATAACTAGTTCAGGTTTGTGATTTTAACTAAAACAACGACAGTAGCAATCAGGCTTAAGTAATTAGAGGCAACGGTAAAGTAAAGAGTGCAGAAGTAAAGTGACACAAGAAAATTTATCCTAGTTCACCACCAACTTGATAGCTACATCCAGTCCCTTCACTTAGAAAGATTTAACCATCAATTCAAATCCTTGAATTACACAATATTGACCATACAAGTGAGTCTTCTCAAAACAACTTGACACTTTGTGGCTTCACAATCTGAGTCTTCTCAAACCAATTTTGTGGCTTGATAGAAACTGAGGGATGTATCTATAAGCATGTTAAGTAGTTAGTGTGAGAGGAGGCTACTATTTTGTAGATTTATGAATTAGTGTAATTCATTATCATTATCATATGTCTTATGTTTTGTGTCATGTGCACTACTTTAATGTATATAGATATACAATTTTTTTTTTGTACGTTTGATAAAATAAGAAAATAAATTGGAACTATTTTGGAAGTGTTAATTAATTGTAAAATTTCCTACCTATCTATATATATACTTTAAATTTTATTTCAAAATATAAGTTGAAAATATTAATTTTTACAGTGATGAACTATTTAAAAATGTGTTTTTGATGATTAAAATATGAATGAATTTTTATAAATCTTATAGATTTTAAAAATATATGTGATTTATTTTATTTGTATTGTATTTGGAAACGTGATTTATCTTAGTTGTTTTTATTTAGACTTGAATTATTGAAAAATAATTTAAAGAAAAATTTGGAATTTCAATGAATTTTTTTTGGGTGTTAAATTTTTTTAAATAATAATTTAAGTCTATAAATTAATTTTTAGAATGATGTGTAACCTTGAAAGTGGTTTTTGCACTACTTGATTCAATTTGGTTTGGTAATGTATTGTATCTTCTAGCAAATAATTATTTATCTTATCTTCTACTTGGAAAATCTATATATGCTTCCATTTGTTGTAACTTATAAGTGATGGTTAACTCAAAAGAAAATTTAATCGCGATCAATTTGGAGCAGTTAGACCTCTATGAGAATATGTTTCATTTTTTGAATCATCGTTTGAGTTATGAGATGAACGTAAAATCTTGGTGTCTTATATATGGATACTAGTATCATTTCCTTGTTGTTGTAACTAGTTGTAAATTACCAATAAATTATTGTCAATGTGTAATTAAGTGACTTTTTAACTTGAAGTAAGGAGTAGGAGTTGTGGCGCCACCTTCGCACTCCTGAATCATGTTAAAAATACTTTTAATTACCTCTGTTTGAATTTGAATGACTACAGTTATAGTTCCTTAAGTAGTTGACTACATGAGTAGGAAGGACTAGCTATCCCGATGACTCATCGTCGATCAAAGAGGCAACAATAATCCGTAGTTATTATTAGTATATATACTTGTTAATTTTGTTTTGGAAATAGTTAGAAACCATGTTCATTTGTTATACAACTTTGAGTGATTATGAGTCTTATGTGGCACCAATCTTGAATGCCTAAAAACTGATTAGGTGACGTGAATATTATGTTGGTTGTGTGTACTTAAATTAAACATTAAATTAGGTATATTTGATCTTCTAAGTAACATGCTTAAAATTAATAAGTGCATTGTGTTAGTGTCTCTTTTTTGTTGTATATTGTCTGATTTGATATGGACCTAGAACTATTGTAAGAGTTCTATAAATGATTTTTGTGTAACATTTTAAAATTAAGTTAGACTTTGGGTGTGTTTGAAACTATATGTGAAAAAAATTGTTCTATTCCACTATAATTATGCATGTTAGTTTCCTTTTAAAAAAACTTAAGTGATTGTAGAACATTGAGTTGTTATATGCATTTCTATTCGTAATTCATGAAGGTGTGATATATTTTAAATATTTCTCTATCTATCTAACTTTGTGAAACTTATAGAGTAATTGTATTTAGGATTTAAACACCCTTTTAGGAGAGTAAAACTAGTAGAATATTGTTTGAGAAGTTAGTTGAACTTGAAAACATATTTGATATGTGTGTTATTTGACGTAACTGAATGTAGTAAGTTGTTATTGACTAAAATTCACATGCTTAGTTTTATCTATATATGATACTGAATAATCATGATCATGATATTCGCTTCATAATTAAATTGTTGAATGTGATGTGTTTAATTAAATTGTTGTGTCTTGTTAGCCTATCATGTTAAGCTAATTGATTTTTGACATGGTGTGCTTAATTAAATAGTAAATGTCTTAAATACATGTATAGACTAAGTTTGAATCTAGAGGGTGGTAAGTTAGATATTAGTTCAATCACCACAAATTTCGATGACAAAATTTCTTTAACGAAAGGAGAATTGTAACACCCCAAATTTTAAAATAAATATTTTCTTAAAGAAATAGGATTTTAGATAATTAATTCGATTTTAAAACTATTTTAGAATATATGTGGATAAATCTTGTAACTAACTTTCGTTATATGGAAGTTTTCTATGATACGCTAATTTTGTATAGATTTGACTAAATAAGTGATATAAATAACAAATATTATATTTTATTATTTTGTATATTTTTCTATAAATAATAGTATTTTAGTGTAAATATTTTAAAGAATAAGATTTTAGGTGACTCTACATGTATATGTGTGTTTGCAGTTAATGTGATATTTTCTGGTATGTTTGACTAACGTTAAGTGTACACATAATTATATTTAATTATTTATAAACATATTTTATTTTAATTATTTAGTTTACCAATAATTATCTTGATATATTAGTAATTTTAATATTGATTTTCTTTATTTTTATATAGTTGCACACATTTATTTTTAATTAGTAAGTAATATAAATTGTTGACGTTATATTTATTTATTTTATCATTTCGACTATTCTATAAAGATGATGTATTTTTATGTGATTATTTTGAAAGATGTTATAGTAATAATCATAGTTATTATTTTGAATATGAGAGTTTGGTTAAAATTATACTTATCTATATTTAAGATAGATGATATTATGTTAAAATGAGTATTTTAGAGAAAAGTTTCTACGAAAGAAAAATAAATTATTTATTTATTAAGGGCTTTTAGAAATACAAAATTATTTACACCTTTATTTTCTACTTCTGCATATTAATTTGGGCTATTACTGGTTGGACATTTTCTTTTCTACACCTACTAGTTGTTCATTACACCCCCATTTCTGCTTCAGACTGGACTCCCATGTGTTGGGCTTATAGACTGTTTTACTCCTGCACCTGTACATCAGTCATCTACACCCCTCAATCTGCAATTAAAAACAGAAAGATCAAACAGCACGCATACCTCTTCCTCTCAATTTCGTCCCATCAATTCCTTGCCATTTTGAAACAATCCCAACCTCTATCCCACACAAAATCGGCCACTGAATCCATTTTTGGCATCAATTTTATCAATCGTGACTCCGTTTAATCAGAAACAGTTGCGTTTCTTTCCTTGGGCGAGCTGTTTTTGACCGATTCCGATCACCACATTTGTCGTCTCAAAAAACCGACGTCGTTTTTGGATTCCTCTCGTCGAAACCTTCAAGTAGCACTACTCATTTATATTTTCGGTGAAGTTGACGTTTGACCCTGTCGGCGCTCCGAAGAGTCGGTGAGACTTTTTCTGCACTTTTTCTCATCGTTTTGATTCCAATTTTGTTCCTAAAATTATTACTAATTATTTAACATTTATTTTTATGCTCCGCATAATTTATCAGTCACGTCTCAACGATTTTGTGAACTGGTCGTTATTCGGATTCGCTCGCTATACGTTGTCGATCTGCAGTTGCTGATGAAAATTACCATTGATTTCTGTGTTTGAGAAAGCGTCTAAATAAAGTAAGGGGTGAGAGAGCGTTTGAATTCATGAGTATAATATATTGTGAGATGAAAGGAAAACTGTATTTCCCAACAATTCATCTGGGGCTCGCTACGTACAACAGTAGCCCTTTGAGAGATAAATTAATTAATATGAAAATATTGGGATTGTGAGACTAAAATGTTAAACAGAAATTTTTATAAGATATTGATTGACTTAGTTTTGAATAATTGTGTGGTATTTGATATTGTTGTGATGTTGGATGTTGAATGAAATTATGTGCATGTGTTTGATTAGACGAATTTATGTGATGTGATAATAAAGATGGATGCATTGTATGACATACGTTTATCTGATGATAATGATGATGTTTGATTGATGATAGTGATGTTATTAAATTGTGATGATTTATATGATGATCATTATTATGTATGATTGACGATGTTATAAAATTGTGATGAAAATATTGAAGTACCCCATGGTTGAGGAGATAATGATGATTCCTAAAATCGATGCTCTTAATGGAGTAGTCTAAACTAACAAGGGGAGAAAATATATTGAGAATTTATGAAGTGGATATTATTTAGTCAACATATAGGTAGGGCCTGACAAGCTTAGTGATTCAGGGGAAGTACAACTGAATGAGCTTGATCGTGGCGGTCTGCTGTCAACCCTTAAGGCAAGATTGTTAGACCTTGGAGGTATTCGGCTGGGGAATTCTTAGGTGAATTCGAGGTAGCACTCCAAATTTCGGGAGCTACCATGCAACACACGTTTACCTCGACGGTCACGTATATGTGTCTCAGGTTGAGTTGAGGGGATCTATGAGGATAAGGCCAATTTGAATTTTCCGTCCACCAGGATGGTGGCATAGTATCAAGCCTCCTAACCAAGTACTTCAGAGTTAGAATGGTACCACAATCTGAAGTAGAGTCTAAGCTCATGCATAGCATTGCATTTTCTTGTGATTGTTTTGTTGTTATTAATATGTATTACGTGTGATAACAATTTATGCGTTGATTGATGTTACATTGAAGTGTATTGATTTTCTTTGATTTTGACTATATAATGTGATGTTTTTCATTGAAGAATGTTTGTATAATGATATGGTTTATTAATGATTAATTGTGTGTTCCTCTTATTTATATTATACTATCAAATGATTTCAAAACTCACCTCCTTCGTTGTTTGTTTTTGACTAGTTTGGCCCTGCGTTTGCGAAAACGCAGTTATTACAGGTTTATGAGTCTCGATGTTCAAGTTGGGAGAAACCCCGCTCTGATAGGTGATATCGAAAATTAAGAGTGGTAATGTGTATTTTACTTATGTTATTACAAATGACTTTTTATATCAAAACTTAGTACGAGTAAGTCTTGGGAATTAAATCAAGAAATTCTAGTTAAATCAAGTTCATTGATATTGTACTATTTTAATTGAGGAACAAATTTGAATTGTTCCATGTGGATTTAGAGAAACATGATATCTTAAATTAGATATTAAAGTTTTTATTCTCTTTAACAGATTTTCTTTATCCGCTGCAAGTTTTCTTCAAATAATTTAGTATATACTATTATAAATGTTATTTTGGGGTTTAGGGTGTCACATTGTGATTCTGGGGAAGTACAACTGAATGAGCCTGATCGTGGCGGTCTGCTGTCGAGCCTTAAGGCAAGATTATTGGACCTTAGAGGTATTCGAGTGGGGAATTCCTAGGTGACTTGGAGGTAGCACTCCAAATGTCGGGAGCTACCATGCAACATACGTTTACCTCGACTGTCACGTATATGTGTCTCGGGTTGAGTTGAGGGAATCTATGAGGACAGGGCCAATTTGAATTGGCCGTCATCTGGGATGGTGGCATAGTATCAAGCCTCCTAAACAAGTACTTAATAATTAGAATGATACTACATTGTGAAGTAGAGTCTAAGCTCATGCATAGCATTGCATTTCCTTGTGATTGTTTTGTTGTGATTGATGTGTTTCAAAAGTAATAATAATTACTCTTAGTTGATTTGATGCATATTATAATGAGATGATTATTTTACTTGAGTGACTTTGATGTTATAATATGGTACTATTTACTTAAATATTTTGATATAACTTAATGTGATATTTTCTTGATGGAATGTTTGTATAATGATAACTTAATGTTTGTATAACTTAATGTTTTGTTGTGATTAATATGCATCGCGTGTGGTGATAATTTCTCTTAGACGATTTAATGTTATAGTGAAATTTGTTGATTTTCCTTTGAGTGATTTTGACTTTTTAATGTGACATTTTCTTGATGGAATGTTTGTATAATGATACAATTCTATTATGATTGTTTGAGTGTTCTTCTTACTTGTATTATACTATCATCATGATTTCGAAACTCACCTCCTTCGTTGTTTGTGTTTGACTGGCTTGGCCCTGTGTTTGAGAAATCGTAGTTATTACAGGTTAATGAGTCTTGAAGTTCAAGTTTGGGAGGAACCCCGCTCTGATAGGTGATATCGGGAATAAGAGTTTTAATTTGTGTTTTACTTATTTAATTTGAAAAGAATTTTTGTACGAAAATCCTAGAAGTACTAGTAAGTATTTAAAATTAAATCAAGTAATTATACTTAAATCAAGCTTATCGAGATTGCACTATTTTAATTGAGAAAATAAGTTTAAAATGTTATTTTATTTTTGAGAAACGTGATGCCCGAATTAAAAATAAAAGTTTTAATTTTCTTGGAAATATATTTTTATTTATCCGCTGCAAATAATTTTCTTGTCAACTTGATCAATGATTTCCTTCAATTATAATTTTGAGTCATATCTAATCTCATATTGTGTTCAAAAACTTATTCATGTGAATCTTCCTTCATATTCATGATTGATTGGAGCGGGAATGAATTACAGCTTGTTCTTCAATATTTAGAAATTCTAATTTGGTTAAGTCTTTTCTTTAAAATGAATTCTTTCAATCAGAGTTGCTGACTTTCCTTTAGAGCCATTGACTTTCTTGTTGGAGTGTGATGCTTTGTTTATTGGATAATAAAAGTTTGAGGTAGAATTGTGTAACTTATAATTAGTGGCTTTGGGAAAATCAGATTGGTGAATCATTAGAGGATGCATATTAGAGGCATCATTTTAAGTGTTCTGCAACTTTTGATTAGCAGAATATCAGCTTTGAATTCATAGCTTGAACAATCTATTTAGAGTTAATGATAGCTTGATATAAACTCTTTAGAGACATACTAAGTTTAGGCACATCAGAAGCATGCAAGGGCTTTAGTAGCATGAATCAAATTCAGTCTCAATCCGTCTTTAGAGGTAGTCTTTAGACCGAGTTTCAGAGCCAATCTTCATAACAAATTTTTAGACCCAAACTACAGAGTCAAACATCAGAGGTAGTCTTCGTAACCTTCAGAGGCATGTTGCTTTCAGAGGCAAACACTTAAGCTTTAGCGTTCCTCTAATCTCATCTTCTGGTCACTTCCTCTAGTACCTTCCTATAATTTTCTTGTTCTAATTGTTGCACACTTGAAGAAGCCATTAGTCCAAACAAATTGTTCTCATAAAATACCTTTTTTAACATTAAAATAACAAGAGGAAAATGAACTAGGTTCCAACGTTTTGTGTTTTATATTCCAACATTCAACTATTCGAGCACTTTGTAAATCATCATAATAAGGAAACATAAATTTCATAAAATGATCGGTGTATCTCCTTTAGACATTGTAAATCTACGATGAAGGTTATTCTTGCAAATCGCCAAAACTAGTTTATATTCATCTTCTCGAGTTTTGATAGTGAGGGTCTACTTTTTGATGCAGAGTTTTGGTAATTGACTCAAGCGAATGATACATGAATTCTGGAGAGCTCGGGGCAAATATTTAATTATGGGCTGTAGAGTATTGATCGACACAACTATGTTGGTTGGAAGAGTTTTTGTGACAATCCTTGCAGGCAAATTCATGAAGAACATATTATATGAGTCGTTTATGCATGACAACAATTGACGCGACAACCATTATGTCAACCCCAACAACAACCGACAACTCAACAACAATGACAACCAGAAACCAAATGCAAAACAAATTGAACCAGCAATTAGATTAAGGAAACCAAATGCGAATTAGAAGCCAAACGTGAATAGAGTGACCAAACATGAATCAAAGGCCAAACATGAATCATAATCCATACTCGAAAACAAAGACCAAATGTTGATAGGAAGATAAATGCAAAAATAGTTTCAATGCATGATTTGAATCACATATTTAACTCGAGTTAGATTGACAATAAATGAAAACAAAGTTAATAATATTTTTATCAAATTATCCTTATCGTACATTGCTGTGTTGACCATTAATAGAAATGTCACTACAAGAAATCCTCTAATTTGTGGCCAACTTTACAAATATTTTTTGGCTGAAAAAAACCCTCACAAATTAGTGACCAAAAAAGCCCTCACAAATACAAAAATTGAAATTGGTCTTTATTTGTGGCTGAAAAAGCCCTCACAAAAGCTTAAAAATGTAGGTAGATTTTGTTGCTGCCTAAGCCCTCACAAAATCACATTGTGATTTTGTGAGGGCTTAGGCAGCCACAAAATCCACCTAAATTTTTAAGATTTTTGTGAGGGTTTTTTCAGCCACAAAATCAACCATTTGTGAGGGTAAAGGCCGCCACAAAATCCCAAAGTGACGTTACCTTTTGTGGCTGCAAAGGCCGCCACAAAATCCCAAAGTGACGTTGCCATTAGTGGCCGCCCAGGCCTCCACAAATGGTTATAGCCGTTACCTTTTTTGGCTGCAAAGGCCGCCACAAACTCCAAAAGGACCGTTGCCATTTGTGGCCGCCTAGGCCGCCACAAACGCATGCCTTTCTTACCGTTTTGGCCGCCACAAAACCCATGCCTTTCTAACCGTTTTGGCCGCCACAAAAGACATATATCCGTTGCTCATTGTGGCTGCTTTGGCCGCCACAAAGGATCAACCAAATTCTATAAATATCACTCAACTCCTTCATCGTTTTTCACTTCTACCTTGTCTCTACAAAAATTATTCCTCCAAGCTTGCTTGAATTTTGGTAAGTTTATATTATATATTTAGTGTAGTACCCCAATTTTGTCCATTTTTTTTTAAAATAAATCAAAAAGGAAAAAATATATTAAAAAATGAAGTAAATATATTTACAATAAGTAGGCTCATCAATTTACAATGCCAAACCAAGTTATAATTTTTAAATTACAATCAAATTGCAACCATAAATATTAAATCAAATTAAATTACAATAAGATTTAAACCAAAATAAATTAAGCCTTTGGCTCTGTTTTGTTGCTGCCTTTTTGTTTCAGATGCAGTGTCGTTGACCTTTGCTTTGTAACTAATTAGAGAAACATAAAAACATAATTTATAAGTCAGTATTTGTACACATTATGCAGAGCTAAATGACAAATTTTTGAGTTTTAAAAAAAGAAACTAAAAGACAAATAAAAGCTCAGCAATGAACAGATCAGAACAAATAATCTAAAATTATGAAGACATCAAAGGTGTAGAAAAATGCAGATGATGAACAAAGCAATCAAAACATCAAACA
>NC_021164.2:14778432-14779454 GCF_000331145.2 Cicer arietinum | reverse complement strand
GACTAATCATAGGGAAGAGTCTCCAGCGGCGCCTAATACTAGTACATGTGTGGAGAATAACATAGGTCCTTCAAGTAGTACTAACATGTTAGGTATAGATTATTATAACTATCAACACTTTGAGGTGATGAATGATATGATTTCGGATGCTGTTGGGGTTAATTTGTCATTCAATGAAGATCAATATGATGATACCGATGGACTTCCGAATGAAGAAGCTCAGAGATTTTATGGTCTTTTGAAAGAGACAAATAAACCGTTGTTTGGAGGATCTCCAAACTCAAAGTTATCAATGTGTATTAGACTATTAGGTCTAAAGTCTCAATTTCATGTTCCTGATTTAGCTTTGGATTTGATGACTAAAATGATGCTAGACGCAACACCTGTTAGAGATGGTTTGCCGCAAAGTTATAATGATGCTAAACGGTTAGTGTCACCGCAAAGTTATAATGATGCGAAACGGTTAGTGTCAAAGTTAGGATTAGGTGTCAAGAGGATTGATTGTTGTGTTAAAGGATGCATGTTGTATTATGACAATGAATTTGGTATGAATGATGCTAACTTAGTTGAATGTAAGTTTTGTCAACAACCAAGGTATCACCAAAGGAATAACTCTAGGGTAAGTAGGGGAAAATCAATTCCAAGGAAAGCAATGTTTTATCTACCTATTGTATCAAGATTGCAGAGAACGTTTGCATCAATACAAACTGCAAGAAAGATGTTGTGCCATTATGAGATTAGAAGAAATTCAGGTGACTTGCGACATCTGTCTGATGGTCAGGCATGGAAATACTTTGATCAAAATGCATCCAGATTTTGCGTCAGATCCACACAATGTAAGACTTGGATTATCCTCAGATGGATTTACGTCTTACATACAAGCATCGTCTACTCCTTATTCTTGTTGGCCGGTTATTGTTACTCCTTACAATCTTCCTCTTGATATGTGTATGTCTAAACCTTATATGTTCTTAGCTGCTGTGATACCAGGTCCTTCTAATCCTACAACTGATATTGATATT
>NC_021164.2:14768775-14778050 GCF_000331145.2 Cicer arietinum | reverse complement strand
CAATATAAATAATAAATATTATATTTTATTATTTGATATATTTTTTTTAAAAAATAATAGTATTTAGTATAATATATATTTTAAAGAAACAGATTTTATACGATTTTACGTGAATATACGAACACTCAATTAATATATCATTTATTTATGCGTTTGACTATTATTAAATGTGTAATTAATTATATTTATTTAATTCTAAATATATTTTATTTTAATTATTTATTTTATAAATAATCATCTGGAGATAGTGGTAATATTGTGATTGATTTTCTTTATTTTTATATACTTATTATGATATTGTGATTATATATATATATATATATATATTTAGTATGATTTAGTATTTAATATAAAGTGTTGATTTTATACTTATTTATTTTATAATTTTGAATATTCTCTAAGTATGATAGTATTTTAATTTGAGTATTAAAAAAAAAGTATCATTAGGGTGATTATTTTGAATATGAAGGTTTTGATTACTAATATATTTTAAACGATTTATTACTTTATTTTATAAAATATTAGTTGTGAAATATTAGCAATATTTAGTAATTAATTAGATTAAAAAAAATGTTAAAACATTAGTTTTATTAATTATTGGTTTTATTTAAAAATAAATAAAGGGACCAATGAGTTTTAACCATGTGTGAACCCTAATTGTTAATAAAATAAAACAACAACATAAAAAGGGGAATTGGACGAGCAGCTTTGAAACCAAAGTGGAAACACAACAACAACCTATCGTTTGATACCGGTGATCGATAACTGTCCAGAAAACTTTCTCCATTTTCGCCCAAATTTGAGTATGTTATTTCCTTCATTTAACTAGTCCATTAAACATAATCAGAATTTTAACAACCCCAATTTCTCTCTAAAATACCCGACTTCTCTGTTTGTAGAATTCGTTATTTTGCACCGTTCTCCTTCACCGTAAGTCCGATTTGAGTGAAACCAACGCCAAAACGACCGTGTGAAAAGTGGCTATATTATCCACTGATTGGATTTCTAATTTATGGTAATTTTCCTTATGCATATGTTTGATTAGATGAGTTTAAATGATTTTTTAATAAAAATGGACGTGTTGTGATAATTTTATGTAATGATGATAATGTATGATTAATAATGGTGATGTGATAAATTTGTGATGAATATATGTGTTGTTGTATGATTGATGATAGTGATGCTATAAATTTGTGATGAGTTTATGTGATGATGATGATGTGTGATTAATGATAGTGATGTTATAAATTGTGATGAGAATATTGTGATTGCAATTTGTGTTTGAGATGAAGGTCTTAATGGAGTACCATAGGCCAACGAGGGGAGAAAATAAACATTGAGAAATTGTGAAGTCAAGATTATTTTGTCATCATATAGGTAGGGCTTGACAAGCCTAGTGATTCCGGGGAAGTACAACTGAATGAGCCTGATCATGGCGGTCTGTTGTCGAGCCGTAAGGAGAGATTGTTAGACCTTGGAGGTATTCGGATGGGGAATTCCTAGGTGACTTTGAGGTAGCACTCCTAATGTCGGGAGCTACCACGAAACACACGTTTACCTCGACTGTCACGTATATGAGTCTCGGGTTGGGTTGAGGGGATCTATGAGGACAGGGCCAATTTGAATTGTTCGTCCACTGGTATGGTGGCATAGTATCAAGCCTCCTAACCAAGTACTTCAGAGTTAGAATGGTACCACATTGTGAAGTGGTGTATAAGGTCATGCATTGCATTGCATTTTTGTGTGATTGTTTTGTTGTGAATAATATGTATTATGTGTGATAATAATTTATGCGATGATTTGATGTTACAGCGAAGTGTATTGATTTTCTTTGATTTTGACTATATAATGTGATGTTTTTCCTTGAAGAATGTTTGTGTAATGATACAGTTTATTGATGATTAATTGCGTGTTCCTCTTATTTATATTATACTATCAACATGATTTCAAAACCCACCTCCTTCGTTGTTTGTGTTTGACTGGCTTGGCCCTGCGTTTGCGAAATCGTAGTTATTACAGGTTAATGAGTCTCGATGTTCAAGTTTGGGAGAAACCCTTCTCTGATAGGTGATACCGGGAATTAAGAGTTGTAATGTGTATTTTACTTATGTTATTACAAATGACTTTTTATATGAAAACTTAGTACGAGAAAGTCTTGGGAATTAAATCATGAAATTCTAGTTAAATCAAGTTCATTGATATTGTACTATTTTAATTGAGGAACAAATTTGAATTGTTACATGTGTATTTAGAGAAACGTGATATCCTAAATTAGATATTAAAGCTTTTATTCTCTTTAACAGATATATTTATCCGCTGCAAGTTTTCTTCAAATAATTTAGTATACATTATTATAAATATTATTTTGGGGTTTAGGGTGTCACATTAGTGGTATCAGAGCAGGTTTGTCCAATCAGGCCGAGTGGGTCGAATGTCGATTCTGTGTTATGAATGTCAGTCCTATCAATTGTGTAATAATTATTTTCACTGTGATGGTTTTCCCGTTATATAATTGTGTTAATGATTATATGCTTTTGTATTATTATACATATTTTCGAGATTACTAATTAACTGTTTATTAATTGCTTACTCTGATTGTGTTATGGATCCTAAATTCCTACTTAAGTGAGTCAATAAACCATAAAATTACTTGTTCAGATTTGAGTTAATTTTAATTGTTGACAAGATTATGTTAGTTACTTGTTGCTTATTGCTTGCCTACCTAACTATGATTTTTTCACTCTTGTTTTATATGAATAGTTGGAAATAATAATTTTGATTGACCAACTGTATATTTCACCCTTAATCAATTTAAAATATTTAGTTTTGATATGTATCTGTTTAAAGTGTTTGATTTAATAACTAATTGATTGAAACATTGATTTTCCGTATGAATTATATGTTTAAAAATTTAAGTATTGACTTTTACTAGGTATAAATTATTATTATTTTGTTGAAACTCAATTTAGAGAAAAAAAGATGTTTCGTTCTAAACTTTGAGTTAGATAGGAAATATGTCTCTTACGTTTAAAGTTTTAATTTTGACTAAAAAAAATTATTATTTTAATTTTATGTTGGCTTGTGTTAAGAAAAAAATCGATTTTAAATCGTGAATGTTAACTTTAAATCACTTGAAAGTGTTGATGGTTGTATCTAGATGAGTAGAGTTTTGATATTGGTTTTGAAAACAATATAGAATGTTCGTCATGATTTAGATAGTATGAAATTCATATTACTAGCAATAGTAATTCTTGAATATTAGAGGTAGGTAGAACTTAGAATTTTTTAAAATTGACATTTAGAAGGAGTTAAAGTTTACTTATTTTATATGATGAAAATAACTTTTGTTTGAGTTACTCTTGATTATTTTAAAGAAATTAAATTGAGTTGCATTTTTGTTGATTTATAAAATAACAATAATTCTATGCTACTGATTTTATTTAATGTTTAAAACAACTTAAAATTTACAACATTTTACCCTGTCTTGTTTTTAGAAAATTGAAAAGAGTTGTTGTTATGTTGGTTTAGGGGCTGGTGTAAATATTGAATCTTTAGGGTGTTGGGATATTTATTTGAAATAATTGATTTTTTTTATTATGATATTATGAACTCATTAGAGTTTGACTCGATGTTAGAGTTTTAGAGTTTAAGAACTCTCCAGTGATTTACAATAGTACTAACGATAAAATGTATACAAATTGAGAAAGAGAAGTAAAAAGAAAGGGAAAAAAAGTTTTTGAAAATCTTCCAAACAGTGAAATTCTTTTTGAAAAGTTATCTAATTTTTGGATTCTACAATTGATGTATCTTACAAGTAGAATTTTTTTATGAATTAACCTAACAAAATGGTATGTGTATAGTGTATCATGTAGATTGATATGTGTAGAGTTACTCATGTAGATTGGTATGCGTATAGAAACTAAATTTTATTTTATCAATTTTTTTTTATTAATTATAAAATTACAATTTTTATTTGAGACTCAATTTTTAAGATTAGAACAGAAGTCCAAAATCTTTAAAATTGATGGTGTGTTATGTTTTGGACCAATTTTGTGGCTTGATAGAAACTGATGGATGTATCTATAAGTATGTTAAGTATTTAGTGTGAGAGGAGGCTACTATTTTGTAGATTTATGAATTAGTGTAATTCATTATCATTATGATATGTCTTATGTTTTGTGTCATGTGCACTACTTTAATGTATATAGATATGCAATATTTTTTTGTAAGTTTGATAAAATAAGAAAATAAATTGGAACTATTTTGGAAGTGTTAATTAATTGTAAAATTTCCTATCTATCTATATATAGTTTAAATTTTATTTCAAAATATAAGTTGAAAATAGAAATTTTTACATTAATGAACTATTTAAAAATGTGTTTTTGATAAAAATATGAATGAATTTTTAGAAATCCTATAGATTTTAAAATATCCGTGATTTATTTTATTTGTATTGTATTTAGAAACGTAATTTATCTTAGTTGTTTTTATTTAGACTTGAATTATTGAAAAATAATTTAAAAAAAAATTTGGAATTCTCAATGAATTATTTTTGGGTGCTAAACGGTTAGTAATAGTTTTTTAATAATAATTTAAGTCTAGAAATTAATTTTTAGAATGATGTGTAACCTTGAAAGTGGTTTTTGCACTACCTGATTCAATTTGGTTTGGTAATGTATTATGTCTTCTAGTAAGTAATTATTTTTCTTATCTTCTACTTGGAAAATCTATATATGCTTCCATTTGTTGTAACTTTTAAGTGATGGTTAACTCAAAAGAAAATTTAATCGTAATCAATTTGGAGTAGTTAGACCTCTATGAGAATATGTTTCATTTTTGAATCATCGTTTGAGTTATGAGATGAACGTAAAATCTTGGTGCTAATTTTTGGATTAGTTATTTGAATGTGTATATGATTATGTAAATATTAAATTGTTCGGGTTTCAAGTGTTCTAATTGTTGGGAATTGGTGTGTAGAGTTAGAGTAGTCGAGAGCATCTAAAAGTGAAATAGTTCTATATTTCTTCAATCGGATTATTGATTATATATTGATACTAGTGTCATTTCCTTGTTGTTGTAACTAGTTGTAAACTACCAATAAATTATTGTCAATGTGTAATTAAGTGAGTTTTTAACTTGAAGTAAGGAGTAGGAGTTGTAGCGCCGCCTTCGCACTCCTGAACCACATTAAAGATACTTTTAATTATCCATATTAGAAATAGAATGATTGCAGTTATAATTCCTTAAGTAGTTAACTACATGAGTATGAGGGACTAGCTACCCCGATGACTCATCGTCAATAAAAGAGAAAACGATAACTCATTATTTTGTTAGAAGTACCTTTTAATTTTATTTTTAAATAGTTAAAAAACATGTCCATCGCTTATATCAATTGAACGAATTTAATTATTAAATATATGTTATTAGGATATAGTATCTCTATATTAGTTTTTTTTCTTTCAACTTGATTATATACATCGCATGTTTTTATAGAGTAATTGATTGTAAATCTATTATAATATTATTAAGTTGTTAGATGTGTTTAATATTTTAAAAATAGCTCTCTTTGTCATACCTAAGTTAAATTTGTTGAATGTTTTGTGATATGATTTAGACTTTATTTTAAGGAGTAAAACTAGTAATATTTGGTTTGAAAGAACTAGTTGAAATTGACAACATACTTGGAATGTGTTTCATTTAACCAAACTAAATGAACTACGTTATTATTTGCAAAATCTATATGTTATGTTATGTTTTATATGTTAATTACAGTGAGTAACTCTATGGTATTTTATTTCATAATGGAATGATAAATGTGATATTCTATTTCATAATTGAATGATAAATGTTGTGTTTAATTGATTTATTTTGTCATGTTATTCTATCATGTTATGTTAGTTGATTTTTTAAATGTTGTGCTTAATTAGAGATTGAATGTCTTAAATATGTTTAAAGACTAAGTTTGAATCTTGAGGGTGGTAAGTTAGATATTAGTTCACTCACCGCAAATTTCGAGGACGAATTTCTTTAACAAGGGGAGAATTGTCACGCTCTAAATTTTATTATAAACTATTTTATTAATTAAATAGGATTTTAAATATTTAATTTGATGTTAAAATTATTATAAAATATATGTTAATAAACATTGTGATTAATTTCTGTTATATAGGTGATTTTTATGATGTGCTAGTTTTATATATACTAGATTACATGAGCGATATAAATAATAAATTTTATATTTTATTATTTGATATATTTTTATAGAAAATAATAGTATTTAGTGTAATATATATTTTAAAGAAAAACAATTTATACGATTTTACGTGGATATACGCACACTCAATTAATATATCATTCATTTATGCGTTTGACTATTATTAAATGTGTACTTAATTATATTTATTTAATTATAAATATATTTTATTTTAATTATTTATTTTATAAATAATTATCTTGAGATAGAGGTAATATTGTGTTTGATTTTATTTATTTATATATACTTATTATGATATTGTGATTATATATATATATTTAGTATGATTTAGTATTTAATATAAAGTGTTGATTTTATACTTATTTATTTTATAATTTTGAATATTCTCAAAGTATGATAGTATTTTAATGTGAATATTAAAAAAAAGTATCATTAGGGTGATTATTTTGAATATGATAGTTTTGATTATTAATATATTTTAAACGATTTACTACTTTATTTTATAAAATATTAGTTGTGAAATATTAGCAATATTTAGTAATTAATTAGATTAAAAAAAATGTTAAAACATTAGTTTTATTAATTATTGGTTTTATTTAAAAATAAATAAAGGGACCAATGAGTTTTAACCATGTGTGAACCCTAATTGTTAATAAAATAAAACAACAACATAAAAAGGGGAATTGGACGAGCAGCTTTGAAACCAAAGTGGAAACACAACAACAACCTATCGTTTGATACCGGTGATCGATAACTGTCCAGAAAACTTTCTCCATTTTCGCCCAAATTTGAGTATGTTATTTCCTTCATTTAACTAGTCCATTAAACATAATCAGAATTTTAACAACCCCAATTTCTCTCTAAAATACCCGACTTCTCTGTTTGTAGAATTCGTTATTTTGCACCGTTCTCCTTCACCGTAAGTCCGATTTGAGTGAAACCAACGCCAAAACGACCGTGTGCGGGGAAGTACAACTGAATGAGCCTGATCATGGCGGTCTGTTGTCGAGCCGTAAGGAGAGATTGTTAGACCTTGGAGGTATTCGGATGGGGAATTCCTAGGTGACTTTGAGGTAGCACTCCTAATGTCGGGAGCTACCACGAAACACACGTTTACCTCGACTGTCACGTATATGAGTCTCGGGTTGAGTTGAGGGGATCTATGAGGATTGGGCCAATTTGAATTGTCCGTCCACTGGAATGGTGGCATAGTATCAAGCCTCTTAACCAAGTACTTCAGGGTTAGAATGGTACCACATTGTGAAGTAGAGTCTAAGCTCATGCATTGCATTGCATTTTTTGTGTGGTTGTTTTGTTGTGATTAATATGTATTATGTGTGATAATAATTTATGTGATGATTTGATGTTACAGTGAAGTGTATTGATTTTCTTTGATTTTAACTATATAATGTGATGTTTTTCCTTGAAGAATGTTTGTGTAATGATACGGTTTATTGATGATTAATTGCGTGTTCCTCTTATTTATATTATACTATCAACATGATTTCAAAACTCACCTCATTCATTGTTTGTGTTTGACTGGCTTGGCCATGCGTTTGCGAAATCGTAGTTATTATAGGTTAATGAGTCTCGAAGTTCAAGTTTGGGAGAAACCCCTCTATGATAGGTGATACCGGGAATTAAGAGTTGTAATGTGTATTTTACTTATGTTATTACAAATGACTTTTTATATGAAAACTTAGTACGAATAAGGCTTGGGAATTAAATCAAGAAATTCTAGTTAAATCAAGTTCATTGATATTGTACTATTTTAATTGACGAACAAAGTTGAATTGTTACATGTGTATTTTGAGAAACGTAATATCTTAAATTAGATATTAAAGTTTTTATTCTCTTTAAGAAAATTTAGTTTATCCGTTGCAAGTTTTCTACAAATAATTTAGTATATATTATTATAAATATTATTTTGGGGTTTAGGGTGTCACAGTGGAGTGGTGTCTTGACATATGATATTGCTCAGAGAGAAAATTTTATGATGAGAGATGCATTGATGTGGATCATTAATGATTTCCCCATTTCTGGGATGTTGTCAGGATGGGGCACCCATGGTAAATTAGCTTGTCCTATTTGTATGGAAGATACAAAAGCATTTACTTTAAAATTTGGCGGGAAGGCATCGTGGTTTGACTCGCATCGTAGGTTTTTACCTGCTGATCATGCATTTAGAAGGAACAAAGCTGCATTTATGAAGGGCTATGCAGAAAGTCTAGGACCCCCGCTTAAATTGACATCATAACAAGTTTGGAATAAAGTAAAAAATATGCCAAAGGTACATGTTGTTAATGGTGTGGCTTGTAAACCACAAGGTTACGGACAATGGCACAAATGGACAAAAAGATGTATTTTTTTGGATCTACCGTATTGGAAAGATAATCTTTTGAGACATAATCTCGATGCTATGCATATCGAGAAAAATTTCTTTGACAACATATTTAATACTATGATGAATTTGAAAGGGAAAACAAAAGATAATGACAAAGTTAGAAAAGACACAGGTATATATTGCAGACGACTAGATTTGTTGTTGGTGGAACAAAAAGGCAAGACCCTAAAATCTCGTGCGAATTACACTTTACCTACTGATGAAGCCAAATCGGTTTATCGTTGGATCAAAGATGTGAAGACGCCTGACGGTTATTGTTCTAATTTGGCAGGATGTGCTGATGTGGAAAATTGGAGGATGCATGGGATGAAAAGTCATGATTGTCATATATTTTTAGAGTGTTTACTTCCTATTGCCTTTAGTGCTTTACCAGCACATGTATTGAACCCACTTATTGAAGTGAGTCGATATTTCAAGAATTTGTGTTCTTCAACACTCATTGATAAAGATCTCATCAAGATGGAAAATGACATTCCGATGATTCTATGTAAGTTGGAGAAAGTATTCCCTCCTGGGTTTTTTTATTCCATGGAGCATCTCTCAATGCATCTTGCAAGTGAAGCTAGGCTTGGTGGACCAGTTCAGTATAGATGGATGTATCCATTTGAAATGTGATATATATATATATATATATATATATATATATATATATATATA
>NC_021164.2:14767404-14768566 GCF_000331145.2 Cicer arietinum | reverse complement strand
TTGATTAACTGCATTGAAGTTAAACCATACATTGAGTATGTTTTAAATTCCTCTTCTTTTTGATTATATTTATATGATTAAATTGATATTCACCATATATATGATAGTCGTGTAGTAGAAGATTTCTACGGCATAATTGAGCATATTTACGAAATTGACTATATGTTCCTAGATTATGTGAAAAAAGTGGTGTTCTTTTACTGTAAGTGGTTTGATCCATCCAGCAGAGGAACTAAGATCAATTTGATATCCAATACTGTAGACATTCGTATGAGCAAAAAAATCCACGGTTTGATCCATTTGCCCTGGCCCATAATGTAAGACAAGTGTATTATGTTCCTTATCCATCAACTGTTAGAAGCAAACAAGGTTGGTGTGCTGCAATCAAAACAAGACCAACGAGTGGAATAGAAGAAGTTGAAGCAGGTCAAAATGAAGAAGTTGCATATCAAATGGATGAAATGTCAAATTTGGATCATGTGATTGGAGATGATACTATTAGTCAACTTTGTCATGAGTCAAACATTGGAGAAGAAGTTGATGAGCAAGAAATAGAAGAATTAGAGAATGATGAAGGCAGTGACTTAATTCACTCATCAAATGACGACACTTTATAATATTGTAATGTGAAATATGAACGACACTTTATATATATATATATATATATATATATAGACATGGCTTCGGTGTCGGGAGTAGGAGGATCATGGGGAACGGGAACGGTGGGAATACGAAGAATATCCAAAACATCACGTGGTAAGAAAAAAGTTGCTAAACCACGTGTTGTTAATGACCCATCTCTCATGCTGATGCCGACGATTGGTACTAGTGGTGGAGCTATTCCTCTATATCCTGAGGTCCCTATAGAGCCTTATACCATAGACGAAATAATGGAACCCGGATGTGTTGATTGCTACAACCACATTGTCATCATTCTAGAAGGAGATGGGTATGTAAACTATTTTAAATTATGATTGTTAAATATTTCATTATTGCATGTTACATTATTTTATTAATTCATTTTTATATTTAATTTGCATGTAAACTTTGAAGATATCTTCCTTTTAAATCATCTGCAAAGGCAATTGCTGAAGTCATACAAGAGAAATATAAAAAACCATGGTTGTCTTGGGGTGAGATAAAAGAGGATAAGACACCTCAA
>NC_021164.2:14764323-14766972 GCF_000331145.2 Cicer arietinum | reverse complement strand
ACATTGTTTCAAAGTAAGTGATTAGATTAATTTATTTAATTACTAATTATACATTGGATTTCTTAATTGAATTATATTTTTAATATTTTTTAAATTTAAACAAACAACAGACTAAATGTACTTGGAAAAGAGAGCATGATGTTGTAGTTTTGGCTTCTTTTGACCATCGCTTTTCCAAGCGTCTGCCATCTATGTTGGCGTACGCACGTAATAAGGGCGAGGGAAAACGCCCGAATTGGATTGGTGAAAATGTTTGGAGTACGTTGTGGAGGAAATGGAATACATATGCTTACAAACAGAAGAGAGAAAAAGCAAAGATTAATAGAGCATCTGAGAGGGGTACCAGTACTCATAAGGGAGGTTCCATGTCTACTGGAGAAATTAAATATTATATGGTAATTACTATTTATAATATATATCTATTAACTTATATTCAATTAATCATCACATTTCACCAACTTATAAACTTGACATTAATTTAATATTTTAGGAAAAGCAACTTGGAAGGGAGGTCACTCAAGCAGAGATACATCGCTATCTTCATATTAATCCTGAAACAAATGAGTATACTGATGAATTATCAAAAATGATTCAGGTAATTATTATCTATTAATTAGTCTTGTAATAAATTATTATATATTAATTAACTATTTTAATTTTTAATTTTTTTATTTTTTATATAGGAACAACTTCAACAAGTCATGAAAGAATGGGATGATCATCCAAGCTACTCTTCCTCCTGCTCAGCGAGTTGGTCCAGTGCAGCAGAAACAATATGAGACCGCAAGTTTTATGAACATCAGTGGTGGCAAGTACAAAGGGCGTGTGATGGGTGCTGGTAGTTTATCATCAACATTTGTGAATGGTCCAACAGACTATATTCAGACTGAGACGTCTTCTTCTTATGCTAGTACGGATCGATCTCATCGTCCGTCGATAGATAATCTTGACCAAATAAAGGAGCAATGGGAAAGTGAGCAAGAAGAAAAGACACAACAGTTGATACAAGCAACAATTGATAAATTGAATGAGGAATGGAAACAAAAGTTTCAAGAGCAGCAGCAGTAGTTTCAACAGCAACAACAATTTCAACAAGAACAATTTTCATTTCCTCCTGTGTTTCATCAACAGTTCCCGCCTCGGCCTCAATACTTGCATCAACAACCATTATTCCAGCAGCAACAAAATTACTCTCAATACTCCCAGCACCAGCAACCGCCTCCAAATTTCCAATAACAACACCAGGATCCTCCGAACTCTGCCTTCCAGCAACAACAACAGCCAATGTTTCAGCAACAACAATATTTTCATAATTATCAGTATGTTCAGTCATCTTCACATCAACTTCCTCAACCTCAACTAGATCAAGCTGCACACCGACCAACTATGCCAACAGCTGGCTTGATCAGGCCAGATTTAAATCAACCTCAACCAGCTATGGCTCCTCCTTCGACTAGTCGTGGTGTAATTGAAGATGAAATCCAATTTCAAACCATGATGTCTCCTCTAACACAAATTAATAATACTTTTGAGGGACTTCTGTCGTCGGGTAATATTGCAGGAAATAATGATGGTGGGAGTGGAGCAGATCAGAGGAATTATTATGAGGATTGATGTATTTGAATCATTTCATAATTTTATTTTTGGTTTGTATGAACACATATTTATCTTGTCCTAGTTAATTATTGTGTGTTTAATTATTTGTTTGTAAGACATTATTTATTAATTTTAGAATGTTTTATTTGGTTTGGTAGTAAATACTTTAATTATTATTAATATTATATTTTTATATATAATAGTTATTTTAATTTTTAAATTTAATTTTTATTTAAATTTAATTTTAATTTTAATTTCATCACAAGAAAGCTGTGGCTTATGCCTCGAGACAATTGAAGATTCATGAGAGGAACTATCCTACTCATGATTTGGAGCTTGCCGCGGTTGTTTTTGCATTAAAGATCTGGAGGCATTATTTATATGGGTGCACGTTCACCGTGTTCAGCGACCATAAAAGCTTGAAATATTTGTTTGATCAGAAGGAGTTGAACATGCGCCAGAGACGGTGGATGGAGACTCTCAAGGATTTTGATTTCACACTGCAGTACCACCCTGGGAAGGCCAATGTAGTGGCTGATGCGTTGAGCAGAAGAAGTGTATCGGTGTCTTCACTGATTATGGCTAGACAACAAGAGTTGTGGGAAGCTTTTAGAGACTTGCACTTGAACGTAGAGTTTGCACCGGGAATTTTGAAATTCGGAATGATTAAGATCTCGAGTGGATTACTTGAAGACATTGCGAATTCTCAGGATGACGTCTTAATTCAAGAGAAGAGGAATCTAATAGTACAAGGGAAGACGACTGAGTTCAAGATTGGGGCAGATAATTTTTTGCGGTGTAATGGTAGGATTTGTGTACCAGCCATTACAGATATGCGGAAAACGATTTTAGAAGAGGCGCATAAGAGTAAGCTGAGTATTCATCCTAGAGCAACAAAGATGTATCAGGATTTGAGACAAAATTATTGGTGGCTAGGAATGAAGAAACATGTGGCGGATTATGTATCCACTTGTCTAACTTGTCAAAAGGGAAGGTGGAACATCAGCGACCTGCTGGGATGTTACAACCTTTGGATATACCTGAATGGAAGTG
>NC_021164.2:14762683-14763823 GCF_000331145.2 Cicer arietinum | reverse complement strand
CATATGCCCAGATTGATCGAACTTTCTTGACATTTGATTTTTGGAGTTTGCATACTGTCATGACTTTTGTCTGTCTTTGAGTTCTTTGATCTTTGAGATCAAATAACCTTTTTGAGTCTGGATGATTGCTACCTGTTCCTTGCCATGTACTGATTAGATATGAATAATTTCCAGGGCAAACTCTTTGTCAAAGAGATAGAAAAGGTTTGACCAATATGCTGTGATGGACAGTTGTTGAAACTGGAGATCATTCTCTGTTATGATGCAGAATGATCTTGTTGCTGTCTTTTCTTGATTTGCTTGATTCTGTTCTTAATTAAATCCACTTCAAAAACACATGTTAAATTAACATAACATTTTAGAATCAAAATTAACTTTCTTAATTTACCTTTGTTTATTTTCATCAAAACTTTAAATATAGAGTTTGTCTCAACAGAAGAATCTTCTGAAACTTCAGAAGAAGAAGAAGCAAACTTGTGTCTAATGGCCAACACTAACTCAGATTCAGATAGCGATGACTGATTGACATCCAAAACTCATTCATGGTACCTAGACAGTGGATGTTCCAAGCATATGACTGGAGACAAATCAAAATTCATATCTCTTAATTTAAAAGACGGAGGATATGTAAAGTATGGTGACAACAACAAAGGCAAAATACTTGGTGCTGGAGACATAGGGAGTGAATCAACAACGGTAATCAAGGATGTTCTCTATGTAAAAGGTTTGAAACACAACCTGCTTAGCATTAGTCAGCTTTGCGATAAAGGCTACCAGATATATTTTACATCACATACTTGTACACTTGAGCACAAGGAAGATGATAGCATAAAATTGGTAGGTGAAAGGGTAAATAATATATACACTTGACTCTTTGCCTGCAAATAATGTTTGTTGTTTGTTATCTAAATCTGATGAAGATTGGTTGTGGCACAAGAGAATAGCTCACATACATATAAACCATCTTAACAAACTTGTTAGCAAACAACTAGTGCTAGGTCTTCCAAACAGAAAATTTACTAAGGACAAATTATGTGACTCTTGTGAGAAAAGTAAATTAGTTAAGTCTTCTTTCCCATCAATAGACTTAGTACAAACTGATAGAGTTCTACAATTGATCCACATGGATCTATTTGGTCC
>NC_021164.2:14761517-14762030 GCF_000331145.2 Cicer arietinum | reverse complement strand
CAAAAACTTGAACAGTACCCCTCTTATAGTTGGTGATTCTCTTGATGAAATTGTAGAATCAGATCCAAAAGAACCAAATGAAACATTACCTCCAATTGACATTGATTATATAGAACCTATAAGGGAAGATGACTTACCTAAGGAATGGAAATTCAACAAAAACCATCCTATTGACAACATCATAGGAGAAATTTCTAAAGGGGTTGCTACTAGAAAATCCCTTAGACAATTCTGTAATTTCACAGCATTTGTTTCTCAAGTAGAACCTAAGAATATAAAAGAAGCTCTCTTGGACAATGATTGGATAATTGCCATGCAATAAGAGCTTAATCAATTTGAGAGAAACAAAGTATGATCTTAGTTCCTAAACCAGAAAACAAACATATTATTGGAACTAGATGGGTGTTTAGGAATAAGATGGATGAGAATGGAATAATAACAAGAAATAAGGCTAGACTTGTTGCTAAAGGCTACAACCAGGAGGAAGGTATTGATTATGATGAGACTTATGCT
>NC_021164.2:14752335-14761503 GCF_000331145.2 Cicer arietinum | reverse complement strand
ATTTTAAATTGTATCAAATGGATGTAAAGAGTGTTTTTCTGAATGGAGATATCCAAGATGAGGTTTATGTTAGTCAAACTCCAGGATTTGAGGATCCTGCTTTTCCAAACCATGTTTATAAACTAACAAAAGCTCTCTATGGATTGAAACATGCTCCAAGAGCTTGGTATGAAAAACTCAGTAATTTCCTCATACAGCAAAGTTTTTTAAGAGGAAATGTTGATAAAACGCTCTTTATAAAGAAAAAGGGAAAAGACATTCTGCTTGTCCAAATCTATGTTGATGACATAATTTTTGGATCCACAAACAGTAAGCTTTGCAAAGAATTTGAAAATATGATGAAAGGAAGATTTGAAATGTCCATGATGGGAGAATTAACTTTCTTCTTAGGATTTCAAATCAATCAAAGCAAGAATAGTATTTCCCTAAGTCAAATCAAGTATTGTAATAATCTCTTAAAGAAGTTTGGCTTTGATAAATTTAAATCTATTGATACACCCATGAGTCAAGCTTGTCATTTGGATAAAGATGAAAAGGGAAAATATGTGGATATGACCATGTTTAGAGGCATGATATTTGGTGTTGATCTTGGAACTGTGCCAATAATGTGTGACAACACTAGTGCCATAAATATCACAAAGAATCCTGTTATGCACTCAAGAACAAAGCATATAGAGATTAGACCTCATTTCATTAGGGATCAATACCAAAATGGTAATATCATGTTTGAATATATTAATACATCTGACCAATTAACTGATATCTTTACCAAAGCCCTACCCAAAGAAAGTTTCTTCTATACTAGCATGAAACTTGGTATAATAGATCAAAATGAAATATGATCTCTGCAGAAAATCGATTGAGACATTGATGTTTTCTCTAACTTTATTAACTTGCAATAGATAAGTCGATTTGCACATCGATTATCCTGTGTCAAAATTTCAAATCAGTATTACAAAATCGAATTCACAAGCGATTTATGCTACAAAGTTTCTCAATTGTCAAAATATAAAACACAACAATCGATTTCATAATCGATTTAGTGATATGTGGTAGCAATAAATGCTGAACCAAAATAGATGCGACAAAATATAGATCAATCCAATCGATTGGTGAATCGATTGAGGATATGGAATATCGTTTTAAAAAAATCGATTTCATAATCGATTATTTCTCCTAGAAATCCAAAGATTTTAGAAATTTTCCAAACTCAAACACGAGCATCGATTTGATAATCGATTGTGTCAAATTATAAAAACTGCGAGCCAAATAAGTCGATTGGAATACCTGCACTGGTCAATATCTTTAAAGACATCGATTTGGAAATTGATGCTGTTATGAGAAGTTTTCCTGAACTGATATGGAAATTGATTTGGACATCAATTTATCCATTGAACATTTACTTAAGAAACTCGATTTGGGAATCGATTTTCAATATGACTATTGCAAAAATACTAGCCGTTGGAGGCAACTGTAACTGAAACCTTTCATTTCCCTCCAATAACGGTAACAAAATCGATTTGACAATCGACGTTTTGTGCGCAAATGTGAAATAAAATCGATTTAGAAATCGACTCTGAACAATACCATTTAAATCCCTAAATTGATTTCTCAACACATTTTCACTATCAAACTCTCCCCAAACTCGATTTCTCTGTGCTTTGATACTTCTCGAACCTCTCAAGCTTCCCAAATCTCTCTAATGGAAAGAGTTAAACAAACAAATGAGAAACCACCATCTTCTTTCTCAATCATCCTCTTCAAAATCCTTTTCCCTACATTTTTCCTCAACCTCTAGTGGTAGAACTCCTTCTCCTCAACCTACTTCCCCTCCTGCAAAAAGAGTTCCTATACCCACTCATAAGGTGTTGGCAAAGGATAAAGGGAAAGCCATTGCCACTGACCAAGGAAAAACCAAAAAGAGGAAGGTTCCTCAAACAGAAAAGCTGATGGGTGATGCCATGAAGGGGCCAACCCAAAAGAAGAAGAAAACCACCTCTTCCCCTCAGCCAAAGAAGCCTCAACCTCCCAAAGGCAAACCTATTGAGGACATTTGCATTCCTAAAGAGGAAAATCCATGAGGCAAGAACTCTGGATTTTTCCTACACCATCTCAGATTTCATGGATTGGTATATTTTCTCTCATGCTCTTTGGAAATCTATCCAAGACTCATTAGAGCCTACTACTCAAACTTCACCCTCACATACATTGGATTTGAGTCTGAAGTTAAAGGGAATAAAATTTCTATAACTTTTAGGGAGTTCTCCAAGCTATCAGGACTACCCTTCTATGGAGAAGTTGTTGATGGCAGAACCAATCATGATTCTACTGATGATGCTTGGGAAACATCAGTAGATAGATACACAGTCATTCAAGACTTGATGGTTGAAGGGTTTGTGGAAAGCATATCTCTCCCAATTGGTCAAATGAAGGTCCAACATAGGATCCTGATGTATGTGCTAACCAGAATGTTGGTACCTCGATCAGGGAACCATGCCATAGTTCAAAAGCTTGACATTACTCTTCTTTGGGGCCTTTACAAGGAAGGCAAGATAAGTTGGGTGTGGATTGTGCTGGCTAATATGTCAGAAACAGTACAAGGAAAGCTAATGCTTCCTTACCCTCAGCTGATCACCAAGATTCTGAGACACTTCAATGGAACTTATGGAGTCTCAGGCTGCACACAATGCTAAGGTGGAAGCCTCCCTTGTGCGACTCCAAGCAACCCTCAACTCAGTTGTTCAAGATGTAGATGCCATCCAAGACCATTTGGGTCTCAAGATGTCATTTGAAGACATAGCTGAAATTGGCACACAAGTGGTCAATCAAGAAGATCCAACTCATTCCCCCACTACTAATAATGTTGTTGACACACAAGAAACTGAAGAAACTGAAGAAACAACCCCTATCAACCTAGATAATTTTGAACCTCATGGTGAGGAGACACTTGCTAAGGCTAATATAGCAGTCTCTACCTCTCCCATTGGTGATAATGAGGAACAGCCCTAGATTAGTTGTTTAGGCTTTTGTTTCCTTTGTTGTTTTGTAACTTTTTTTTTCAGTATATCTCTTATGATAGCTTTTGAATCATTATTCTCTCTTGTATTATCTTTTTGAATTTAATGACAAAGGGGGAGAATTTGAATGAATTTAACTTGGAGAATTTGAATGAATTTAACTTGGAGAATTTGAATGAATTTAACTTGGAGAATTTGAATGAATTTAACTTGGAGAATTTGAATGAATTTAACTTGTGCTTATGCTTATCTTATCATGTATACTGAAAATTGAATCTGAAATTTGAAATTGAAATGAATTATGAATTCTAAAATTTAGGGGGAGTTTTAAATAAGAGATATTAAAAAGTTAAGTATGAATTTTGAAATGTAAACTCAAAGTTTAATTGTATGTTTGTCATTTAATCAAAAAGGGGGAGATTGTAAAATATATGCCTCCTTGACTATGATTTTGATATAACTTCCAAACATACAATGTATATGCATTATCTGATTAATCTAATAGTTTGAGTTGAGATACATTTCAGGATAGAAATCAAACACTACACTTGGACAAATCTTGGATCTCAAGCAATCAAGCAAAGATTGATCATATCATACAAGGCTTGAAGATTATGTGTAAATGTGTCTATTGTTCATAGTGTTTATTAGTTAGATTCATCATTATGATTTCACACATCTAATATTTGCTAATTAAAACTGAAATCATAAAATAAGTGTGTTAATCAATCAATTGGTTAATCAATTTTCTGATTCATAGAACAAAGATCTCACTGAGGTAATCGATTAGCAAATCGATTACTTAAATGTTTTTATCAGACTTGTGTTCTATGATTAAAAGAAATCGATTGGATAATCGATTGCATGAATGAATTAGTTCATCATTTATCAAAAACATATTGCATAATCGATTGGCACATCGATTTTAATTAAATACCTCAGTTACAGGGACAAATCAGTCGATTGGCAAATCGATTTGATTAAGTGTATGCTTTACAGGGATAAATCAGTCGATTGGCAAATCGATTTGGTTAAGTGTCTGAGTTTCAGGGACAAATCAGTCGATTGGCAAATCGATTTGGTTAAGTGTCTGAGTTATAGGGAGAAATTAGCCCATTGCCAAATCGATTATGTTAGTAAAAGTGAATCGACTGAGTAATCGATTGTTTGATCTCGCATTTTGAACAAAACAATTATAATCAATTATTCAATCGACTCTGATATGAACTGAGTATCAGTTTCTGATATATGCATTAAAAAAATCGACTAGCAAATCAATTAGTTCATCTATTTCAAGAATTTCAAGAAAAACAAGAAACGCGAAATCGATTAGGAAATCGATTGATCTGGTAATATGCATTAATAAAATCGATTGGGAAATCGATTTGTCTGAAGTTTTTCTGAAACTATATAAACTGAATCAATCACAATTTTTATAATATATAGAACATAGAGAAAGAACTGAAAGAATTTCATTGGCTTTTCGAAAAATACACTTTGAGAAAAATTATTGCAACTCACAAACATTATTGGCAAATACTTAGTGTGAGAATTCATTGTGATTGAATCAAGTGTTTTAGTCTTTTTGAAAGAACCATCTTTGTAAAAGAAAGAGAGTGGAAATCCAGTATTGTGAAACTGGTGGTCATCTTTTAGAGTGTGTGTGATCATCTAAAAGAGATCTCAATCTGATCTTGGTAGAGCTTGGTGAGTAGTTCTTAAGGATAGTTGTTGTTGTAGATTGATGTTGAGTTAGATGTATAAGCATTGAAGTGCTGGAAAGTCTGTAAACATACTCAAATCATTTCTAGTAAAGGCTGGAATCAGTAAGTGATTTCGGGACTGGATGTAGACTATCGAATTGATAGTTGAACCAGTATAAAAATCCATGGTGCACACTTCTCTATCTCTATACTCTTTATCTTGATAATACATGTGTTCTTGAATCTCAGTTTTGAATAAGTTTTGAATCTATTATTGTTAAATTGGAATTAATATTAAACAAGTTGGTTTTAATATTAAGTTCATCACTTAGGAAGGAATTGGATAATCTAGTTAATAATATTGTGTACAACTTCCTAAGGATAGAGGCCA
Organism: Cicer arietinum; assembly: GCF_000331145.2. Lineage (NCBI taxonomy): Eukaryota > Viridiplantae > Streptophyta > Magnoliopsida > Fabales > Fabaceae > Cicer > Cicer arietinum. The sequence goes on along the minus strand of NC_021164.2, from coordinate 14,756,392 downwards.
TTCCACCAACAACATAGTTATCATATTAAATGGAATTATTAGAGGAAATCAAGTTATCCTGTTACTACCCAAGTGTGCTTGGAGCCCAAATGCTTCCGCCTGGGGCACATGATGGGATGTAGAATGCATAAAAATTCATTTTTCTCACTTTCTAGATATCTTTTTGGATATTTGGAAGTTTGAAGACTTGTGCCCCAGAAGAGAAACTCATAAGAGGATGGTTTTAACACCATTGAAGGAGTTTTATCAAGAATCATTCATGAATCCTTCTTGTAATTCTTCTTTAATCTTTATTTTTTTTTTTATCATTGCCATGAGTAATTAAACCATATTTGTTCGGGATGAATGTAACAAGTTGAATCCCTTATTTGTATGATTTGATTTCTAGTTATAAAAATGAGTTTATTGAATTATGTTTCTCATCTCTGTGCACAATGCTTTTTGTTGTTTGATCAACTTTAAACCGTTGTATGATTTGTATTTTGAAACAGAAATAGACTTTACGAATGCTTGAGATGAGAAAGTTCTGATATTGCAGTCTAGAGATAGATGCAGGTCATGAAACCAATTGAATTATTTGTAGAGAAAATAGTTTAATAAGAGAATTTTCGTACTGTAAAGCTTAATTCTAATATTTAATCTACTAAGGAATTAGGGGTTACTTTGGAATTAAATGTTTTATCGCTAAGGAATTAGAGCAAGAATAATAAAGAGAATTCGGTGATGGTTCAATAAAGGAATCTAGTAACTATGATCAAATTAAATACCAATATTTGATTCGAAGTGAAACTCATCTCTGATGTTTTTATTATTATAAAAGTTCAATACTATTACTCTTTTTAGTTCAAAAATTATTCAATCAATTGATATACATTTTGTTCAATTTTAGTAATTAAACATAATTCAATAGTATAATGAAATCCTTGAGTCTGACACTCGGTATTACCATTTTATTGTTACTTGCAACGATTCATTACACTTGTTGAAATGATCTCACACCTTTTGTTTGTAACCTAGTCTAGTAGTGGTTGCATCCATCAACTACTTGACTATACTAAACTAGAAGGTTGAGAAGACTTAAATACGTCCAGGTTAACATGTAGGTGTTCAATAGACGTGTGATTCCGTTGGTGAATTAGTGGATTAAACCATTCAGTTTTAAAGGACAAGACATAGTTACGTTGTTAGTGGTGAACCGATATAAATTGGCTAGTGTTGTTATATGTTCATTGTTTTATCTGCCCTATTTTTATCACTTTGTTTTAATCTTGTTAAAAATAGTTTTAAAATAAAACACAAATCAAATCTCATTTTTTTTTTGTTTCTCGTTCTACAAGTGTCTATGTTTAACTTGATGAGTTTAAGTGATGTGATGATAATACTTAGATGTATTGTGTGATATGAGTTTATGTGATGATGATGAACGATGAAAGAATATGATTTTAGGAATTTATGATGAATATATTGATGTCACCCTATCGTTGATGAAGTAATGGTGATTTCATCCCATGTTAAATATAGTAATCTTAATGGAAATAGTAGCCTAGGTCAACGAGATGAGGAATTGAATGTTAGAGGTAATTGCCATAGAGATCTTGTCATCCTATAGGCAAGGTCTAATAACCATGGTGATAATGGAGAAGTACAAATGAATGAGCGTAATTGTGGAGACATATTGTTGAGACTAATGACAACGATGTTAAACATTGAGGTATTCTGGTGGGAAATTTCTTTTTGATTTGGGGGCTCTAAGTGTGTTTTTAATGCAACAGCTGACGTCAAGACCAAAAAGTTGTTTGAATGAAAAATCATGGTCATCTTGTTTTCATATAGCTCTTATTTCATATTGTATTTAATTCATTGTCAAACCATGTTTTAAATCCATTGACTAAAGTTAGCCAACTTTTGAAAGATGTGTGTGCTTAAACTTTGATAATGGATGAACTGATTAAAATGGATAAGAATAGTTCATTCACTCTTTGCAAAATATATAGAGTTTTTCCGATCAGTTTCTTTGTTTCTATGGAAAGTCTTACGATCCATATTGCAATGAAGTTATGTTCAACGAACAAGTTAATAGGATATGTGGAAGGGGGTAGAATATCGTTGCATAATTTAACAAATATAACGATTGGAAGTGATTTAAATGCCTAACATTATATTTTTTACATAACCCTTTGTTATGTTGGTTTAGTCATATAACTAATCCTATTTTGTGCAATAAGTCTCTATAGTATGTTATTGTTATAGTTGAGTTGAATCAATAAATTGGTAAGTAGAAACAAGATTTAATTGCAGTTTTGGTCCCTCTATTTTAGTTGAATCGCGAAAGTAGTCCCTCATTTTGTTTCTCCCTGGTTTTGGTCCCCCAAACAAAATTTTGAACCAAAATTAAATAAAATTTCATTTTTTAATGTCGTACTACACCATTTATGATCATATATTTCAAGTACAATTGTTGCAAATGATATTTTGAGACATTGTATGATTTAAATAAATGCAAAAAAAAAAATGAAATTTCATCAAGTTTTGTACCAAAATTATATTTGAGTGACCAAAACTTGGGAGAAATAAAATGAGAGAACTACTTTCGCGATTCAGCTAAAATAGGGAGACCAAAACTGCAATTAAGCCTAGAAACAATTATGTATTTCTTTTTATAAATTTTATATTAATAGTAACAAAAATTATTAATATAATATTGAAATGGGTCAATATTTTTATAGAGAATAATTTTTGAAATATCTCAATATCACATTAAATTTTTCATAAAAAATAATTTATATGAATAAAACATCTTTACATAACTCCAATTAAATTACACTATGATGCTATTTTAATTTGTTAAATTAGCTTCTAAAATATATCAACAAATTTCTATATAACTAAATATGGTTGCGTACATGTGTAAAAATAATTTCGAAGGATCATTCGTACAAATAAATCCAATTTTAAATTAATGTAAATTTTAATTTCACTCTATCAATAGTTGTTAACGTATCCATTTTGTTCCTTGTTAAAGTATAAAGTGTGATGTTCAATTAATCCAAAAGACTAACAGGTGTGAAGATCTAACGATAATAAGGGACAACACATATAACTCAGATTGAGACATTGCAAACCCATTTGGGCTCCAAACTAGTATAAAATATGACCATTCTTTATATGTAATATGTAATGTAGAAACATTAAAACAACTTATGAAAATTGTTTCGAATTTCTTAACCTTACTAATGTTGTTCCTTGCTGCTCTTATCCTTGTTCCACAAGGACTTGCTGATGTAAGCTCACAAATCTCCAAGACACCAATTCCTAAACCACCTAATTACAACAAAAAAGGAGCAATTTATGAATCCCACATTTCTTGGTTAAGATTCAATCCCGTCTCCAAGTATATTCCCAAGGGCAGCCCCCCTCCAGTAGCTTCTGGCCCCACTACACCACCAACTCATACTCCTAAACCTAAACATAACCCCACTCCACCAACTCATAAACGTAACCCCGAACCATCAACTTCTAACCGTAACTCCAAACCACCAACTCCTAAACGTACATCTCGTAAAAGACCTTTTAAGTAAAAGCAACAATTTACTAGTCTCCGAATATCAAGCAACGAATTTACAATCCCCCAAATGTCAAATCCATTACTTAATTATGCTCATGAATGAAAATCATGATAGAAAAATTATGCTCTTTACTCCAAATTTACAAATTAATAAAATTGTGTTGCTACTTATTAATCTGTTAGGTCACTTATAATCACAAGTACTTTAATATATATTAGCATCTGCTACTTATGATGAATGTAAGACCCATAATTTTAAAATATACTTTATGTATTTTAGTGTATTTTTGGTAATGAACTCGGAGGCTTTTTAGCCAAAGTTATTAATATTTTGGAGTTTACATGACCAAAAAGATATTTTGATACCGATTAGAATTACTCGTCGATGAATAAATTAAATTAACTGCGGTGAATCTTTTACGAAGAATTTAATGCCTTATGGTAAATTTAATAAATATCTAGATATTTGGAGATATTTGTTAAAAGTAATTA
>NC_021164.2:14751043-14752283 GCF_000331145.2 Cicer arietinum | reverse complement strand
GGGAAAAGGAAAGGAATTAGAAAGAAAAGAAAAAGGAAGAAAGGAAGAAAGGAAAACCAAAAGAAAACTGAAAAGCATTTTCCTCTCTCCCTGTCTCGCACGCTCATCTCCCTCCTTCCTCCATTTTTCATTTTCTTTGCTTCCTTTAAGTTCGAGAATTGAAACCCAAGGCTAGTGGGTGAGAAAGATCAAGTTCCCAACTCCTTCCTCCTTCTCGGATTCGAAAACGGAGTTAGGGATTTCAAAACCGTCAAACACAAACCTCCCTGTTTCATCTAGATCCAAGCTTCGTTTCGCGAAGAGATAGAAGGGAAAGTTGCTCACTACCACGCTACGGTGCTAGGGAACCAACTTTGGAAGCGGCGTTGCGAGCTGAGATTTTACCGGATTTACTCGCGGTACCGTAATCGAACGTCAAAGCTAACGTGAAGGTAAGGGCTCCTTCCAAACTTTTAGTTTGCATTTAGGGACTTATCTGTGATTGTGTGGAAAATAATTTTGTTAGGGTTAGAGTGTTGATTTGGGGGAAAATGAATCTAAGGTTTTATGGGTAAAATCATAGAGTTAGGTTTTGGTTATATTGATGAATGTTTCGTGGAAAATGAATTTAAACTCATTTAGGTATGATTTTGAGTAAATGAAACTTGTTGTGTTTGAGTGGTGGATTGTGTTGATTTGTGTTCGTCGTATTTGTCGTGTTCTAAATTAATACTGATGAAATTTGATGTGCGTATGGTTGGATTCTGTGGAGAAATGAATTGATTTGTTATGGTGTGAGTTGTGGATTGGATCTGATAATAGGTTTGAGTTTGTTTTGTGTGGAATTTGAAAACCATTAGAGTTAAACGAGTATTAAGAATGGGGAATCTCTTAATGACTATGTTTACTTAATGTTGGCGTGAAAACCATTAGAGTTAAACGAGTATTAAAAATGGGGAATCTTTTAATGTCTCGGTTTACTTAATGCGTGTTTGGGAAAATCGTTTAAGTTAAATAAGTATTAAGAATGGGGAATCTCTTAATGTGTTGTTTACTTAATGTTTGTGTGAAAATCATTTAAGTTAAATAAGTATTAAGAATTGGGAATCTCTTAATCTCTTGTTTACTTAATGTTTGTTGTGAAAATCGTTTAAGTTAAATGAGTATTAAAAATGGGAAATCTTTTAATATCTGCATTTGCTTAACGATTGTGGTGGATGGAGTCTGTGTATGCTCATGCATTTCATTTTGGTAAATCGTG
>NC_021164.2:14746804-14750453 GCF_000331145.2 Cicer arietinum | reverse complement strand
GATTGAATTGAGCCCAGAGTTCAAATTTCACTAAAAACCTTCAGGAAATCGATTTGGAAATCGATTGGCTTAGTAGAAATTCTTATTTTGAGTTAGATAACAGATTGCTCAATTGATTTATCAATTATCTTGGTTAGTATGTATTACTTGATGGATTGAGAACTTTATTTTGACTTCATTTTTATTTGGCAAGTGTTATATGAACTTTTAGCATATGGAAAACCCTTTTAAGGTGCATGCTAAGTTGAAAGGTTATTTTGTGCATTTAAAAACTTAAATGTTATGTGTTAATTGTTAATTTCGGTTGGTGACCCTTTACAACTATTGTGGAAATCTGGGCTTTGCCCTCAGGTGAGAGCCAGGACAATCCTACCGGTTCGTACCCTACGGATGGGAATGTAGATGGGAATGCTTGACTGGAGCTACGTTAGGAGGATCTCACGGGGCGCGTGGAGATCACTCAGGGTGTATAGCTATAGTTTTTTTTTTAAGAATGATCAGATTAGGATGACATAGAGCGAACTTATGTCTTTTTTTGGATTACGTTATTTTGAACTGGAAAACTGTACATTTACTAATATTGTCAACTTGACATGTTATTTTCGATGGGTTACATGTACCACTTTTTGATGTGTAAATATTTTGGATTCATATTTTGAGAAATTTTTCCGCTGCTTATAAATTATAATGACTCGATTATTTATCCAAAGTTATTACCTTATTTATTTCTCTGTTTTATTTTAATTTCTTTTGAAAAAAAAAAATACACCCTCGCTTTGAAAATCGGGGTGTTACAATGAATATATTGATGTCCCCTATCGTTGATGAAATAATGGTGATTTCATCTCATGTTAAATATAGTGATCTTAACGGAAAGAGTAGCCTAGGTCAATGAGAGGAGGAACTTAAGGTTAGAGGTAACTGCCAGAGAGATCTTCTTGTCATCATATAGGCATGGTCTAATAAGCTTGGTGATGTTGGAAAAGTACAATAAATGAGCATAATTGTGGAGATCTATTGTTGAGACTAATGACAAGGCTGTTAAACATCGAGGTATTTTGGTGGGGAATTCCTTTTTGACTTGGGGGCTCTAAGTGTGTTTTTAATGCAATAGCTGACGTCAAGACCAAAAAGTTGTTTGAATGAAAAATCATGGTCATCTTGTTTTCATATAGCTCTTATTTCATATTGTATTTAATTCATTGTCAAACCATGTTTTAATGGAACTCTTATTTCGGATAGTATTTAAATCATTGTCAAATCATGTTTTAAATAATGGATGAACTTATTAAAATGGATAAGAATAGTTTATTCACTCTTTGCAAAATAGATAGAGTTTTTTCAATCAGTTTCTTTGTTTCTATGGACAGTCTTACAATCCATATTGCATATGAAGTTATGTTTAGCAAACAAGTTCAATATAGGTGGAAGTATGCTTTTCAAACATTCTTGGGTAATTTGAAGTGATTAGTTAAAAATAAGGATATGGTGGAAGGGGGTAGAATACACTTGCATAATTTAACAAACATAACGATTGGAAGTGATTTACACAACGTCAAAAATGACATTTTATAGCGCGTCTTTTACAGCGCTTATTAAATACAAGCGCTATTGTAGATTTTTTTAAAAATAACAGAGGATACAACAGCGCTTTTTTGACAAGCGCTCTAGAAAAAGCGCTGTTGTAGGGTCATATAGGATCACATATATGACCCTACAACCCTTTTACATCGCTTTTTGTGAAAGCACTGTAAATTGAAGCGCTCTCCCATAGCTTTTACAGTGCTTTTTGAACGCTTTAAACACAAGCACTGTAAAATGTAGCGCTCCCACCTTATGTTACATGGTTTTTAAAGCGCTTTTTGTGAAAGCGCTATAAAATACATGCGCTTTCATATAATTAAATGACCTATTAGAGCGCTTTTTATACAAGCGTTGTAAAAGGCTTGCGCTTTAAATATAAATCATTCACTTTAAATAAATAAAAACAAATTTAATACGTTGTCCTAATCCTACGAACACTCACAACCATATAAAATTGATTCAATTGATGATGGTTTATATCTTAGAAATGATCATGATGAGGGAATTTGGATTAATCCATCGTTTCGAATCTTTAATGGACAAACAATCTGAATCCCACCAGGAAAAGAAGAAGGACATCTTGTTTTATATAAGCCATGTAATATGAACTGAGTTCATGTAATTTTATTGTTTGATCTGCAAGAATTGAGCATTTTAGTATTTAGCTTGAACTGTATTTGATTTTCTGATTATACTTATTTTCTGCTTATATTTAGCTTGATCATAGTGTTTTATACTAAGTTGATGTAATTTAAGTGTTTGACCTGCAAGAACTGATTTTTGGCTTATATTGAACTTGAAAAAGCTTTGTTTGAGTATTGAGAATTTTTCTTGAACTTTAACTGATCATCCCAATATGATATGATCATGTTTAGCATTGATATATATATATATATAGGTATTTAACTAATTATTTCGAAGAAAAAACAAATCCAAATATAGATATTTTACTAATTATTTATTTTATACTAAGTTAATAGGTCTTTTAAAGCGCTTGTTGAAAAAGCGCTGTAATAGGCTTTTAAAAATAAAATAAAGAGGTCTTTTACAGCGTTCTTTCAAATTATTGAAATAAAAATTATTTGATTTGTTGGGAAATGGCATGCTGCAAGGGATAATTATATGAATATATGGTAGTTCTGTTCTGTGTAGTTCTGATAGTTATATGTATATGAATAAGGCACATTTGAAAATTTGTGAATATGTAGTTATATGAATATGTATATAGTTCTGTGTTGTTGTCAATATGTGAATATGTATATGTATATGAATATGTTGTGAATTGATTGTGTAAATATGTAAAGTTATATAGTGTAACACCTCAAATTTTATAATAAACTATTTTATTAATTAAATAGGAATTTAGATAATTAATTTGGTGTTAAAATTATTTTATAATATATGTTGATTAGTTTTATGATTAATTTTCCTTATAGGCATGATTTCTATGATGTGCTAGGCACATTTGAAAATTTGTGAATATGTAGTTATATGAATATGTATATAGTTCTGTGTTGTTGTCAATATGTGAATATGTATATGTATATGAATAAGGCACATTTGAAAATTTGTGAATATGTAGTTATATGAATATGTATATAGTTCTGTGTTGTTGTCAATATGTGAATATGTATATGTATATGAATAAGGCACATTTGAAAATTTGTGAATATGTAGTTATATGAATATGTATATAGTTCTGTGTTGTTGTCAATATGTGAATATGTATATGTATATGAATAAGGCACATTTGAAAATTTGTGAATATGTAGTTATATGAATATGTATATAGTTCTGTGTTGTTGTCAATATGTGAATATGTATATGTATATGAATATGTTGTGAATTGATTGTGTAAATATGTAAAGTTATATAGTGTAACACCTCAAATTTTATAATAAACTATTTTATTAATTAAATAGGAATTTAGATAATTAATTTGGTGTTAAAATTATTTTATAATATATGTTGATTAGTTTTATGATTAATTTTCCTTATAGGCATGATTTCTATGATGTGCTAGTTTTATAAATATTAGATTACATGAGCGATATAAATAATAAAT
>NC_021164.2:14745746-14746130 GCF_000331145.2 Cicer arietinum | reverse complement strand
AATAATATCTTGAGATAGAATTGATATTGTGTTTGATTTCTTTGATTTTTATATACTTTTTCATGAAATTTTGATTATATATATATTTATTATGATTTAGTAATTAATATAAAGTGTTGGTGTAATATTTATTTATTTTATAATTTTGACTATCTTCTAATATGATGGTATTATTATAATGTGAGTATTTTGAGAAATAAGTATAATTGTAAAAATTATTTTGAATGTGAGAGTTTTAATTATTAGTAATATGTTTTTCTTATATTGATTATTTTAATTACTCTAATTTAGCATATATTAATTATGAAATATTAGTAATGTTTTGAAAATATAATGATGTTTGGAAGAGTATTAAAAAAATGAGATTAAGTAACAATTAATTTT
>NC_021164.2:14739717-14744985 GCF_000331145.2 Cicer arietinum | reverse complement strand
TAAATTAATTAATATGCAAAATAGAAATTGTGAGATTAAAATATGGAATAGAAAGTGTTGATTGATTCGTTAAATGTGTGGTATTTAATATTATTGTGATATTTGATTTAATTTCGTTAAATGTGTGGCATTTGATATTATTGTGATATTTGATTTATTATTGTTAAATGTGTGATATTTGATATTATTGTGATATTGGATGTCGAATGAATTTTAGGTATATGTTTGATTAGACATGTTTAGGTGATGTGCTAATAAAAGGTGGATGCATTTTGATAAGTTTTATGTAACTATGGTGATGTATAATTAACAATAATGATGTTATAAATTTGTGATAAGTCTATGTGATGATGTATGATTGATGAGATTGATGTTATAAGATTGTGATGAGTATATGTGAGGACGTGTGATTAATGATAGTGATGTTATAAATTGTGATGAGAATATTGTGATTTCAGTTTGTGTTTGAGATAAATGTCTTAATGGAGTACCATAGGCCAACGAGGGGAGAAAATAAATATTGAGAATTTGTGAAGTGGAGATTATTTTGTCATCATATAGGTAGGGCCTGACAAGCCTAGTGATTCCGGGGAAGTACAACTGAATGAGCCTGATCGTGGCGGTCTGCTGTTGAGCCTTAAGGCAAGATTGTTAGACCTTGGAGGTATTCCGGTGGGGAATTCGTAGGTGACTTGGAGGTAGCACTCCAAATGTCGGGAGCTACCACGCAACACACGTTTACCTCGACTGTCGCGTATATGTGTCTCGGGTTGAGTTGAGGGGATCTATGAGGATAGGGCCAATTTGAATTGTCCGTCCACCGGGATGGTGGCATAGTATCAAGCCTCCTAACCAAATATTTCAGAGTTAGAATGGTACCACATTGTGAAGTAGAGTCTAAGCTCATGCATAGCATTGCATTTACTTGTGATTGATTTGTGGTGATTGATGTGTTTCAAAAGTAATAATAATTACTCTTAGATGATTTGATGCATATTATAATGAGATGATTATCTTACTTAAATATTTTGATATATCGTAATGTGATTGTGATACGGTCTATTATGATTGTTGTGTGTTCTTCTTACTTATATTATACTATTAACATGATTTTGAAACTCACCTTTTTCGTTGTTTGTGTTTGATTGGCTTGGCCATGCGTTTACGAAATCGCAGTTGTTACAGGTTAATAAGTCTTGAAGTTCAAGTTTGGGAGGAACCTCGCTCTGATAGGTGATACCGGGAATAAGAGTTGTAATTTGTATTTTACTTATTTATTTTGAAACGACTTTTGTATGAAAACCATATAAGTACTAGTAGGTTTTTAGAATTAAATCAAGTAATTATACTTAATTCAAGCTTATTGAGATTGCACTATGGAATAAAGAAGTTAAAGTGTTCCTTTTGATTTTTGAGAAACGTGATATCCTAAATTAAAAATTAAAGTTTTTTATTTTCTTGGAAACATATTTTTATTTATCCGTTGTAAATTTTATAGAAATATGAAATAAATTATTATATATATTATTTTGGGGTTTAGGGTGTCACATATAGTTCTGTTGTTGTGTATTGATTGTGAAATGATTGTGTGAACTCAATGTGAACTGATTCTGGATGAAAATGATTTTGGAAAAAAAATTAAAAGACAACGCTGTAATAGGTGCTTAATAATGCATCTATTTAATGCACCTTTTACAACACTTTTTCCAAAAAGCGCTGTAAAACGAGTATAACAAGCGCGTAATATATCTACTTATTTTATAGCGCTTTTTTATTTTAAAAAACGTTGTTGTATCTTTTACAGCGTTGGATGCTACATCACTTATTTTTTTTGAAAAAACGCTGTAAATGGCTTAAAAAAAAGTTGTAAAATAGGTTTTTTCGCGTAGTGTTAAATGCCTAACATTATATTTTATACATAACCTTTTGTTATGTTGGTTTAGTCATATAACTAATCCTTTTGTTATTGTTATAGTTGAGTTGAATCAATAAGTTGGTAAGTGGAAACAATTATGTATATTTTTTTTATATAAATTTTATATTAATAGTAACAAAAATTATTTACTATAATATTGACATGGGTCAATATTTTTATAGACAATAATTTTTGAAATATCTCAATAACACATTAAATTTTTCATAAAAAATAATTTATATGCATAAAACATCTTTACATATCTCCTATTAAATTACACCATGATGCTATTTTAATTTGTTAAGTTAACTTCTAAAATATATTAATAAATTTCAACATAGCTAAATATGGTTGCGTACATGTGTAAAAATAATTTCAAAGGATCATTCATACAAATAAATCCAATTTTAAATTATTGTAAATTTTAATTTCACTCTATCCATTTTGTTCCTCGTTAAAGTATAAAGTGTGATGTTCAATTAATCGAAAAGACTAGCACGTGTGAAGATCTAATAATAATAAGGGACAACACATAGAACTCAGATTGAGACATTGCAAACCCATTTGGGCTCCAAACTAGTATAAAATATGATTATTCTCTATATCTAATGTAGAAACATTAAAACAACTTATGAAAATGGTTTCCAATTTGTTATCCTTAATAATGTTGTTCCTTGTTGCTCTTATCCTTGTTCCACAAGGACTTGCAGATGTAAGCTCACAAATCTCCAAGACACCTATTCCTAAACCACCTAATTACAACAAAAAAGGAGCAATTTATGAATCCCACATTTCTTGGTTAAGATTCAATCCCGTCTCCAAGTATATTCCCAAGGGCAGCCCCCCTCCAGTAGCTTCTGGCCCCACTACACCACCAACTCATACTCCTAAACCTAAACATAACCCCACTCCACCAACTCCTAAACGTAACCCCGAACCATCAACTTCTAACCGTAACTCCAAACCACCAACTCCTAAACGTACATCTCGTAAAAGACCTTTTAAGTAAAAGCAACAATTTACTAGTCTCCGAATATCAAGCAACATGTCAAATCCATTTCTTAATTATGCTCATGAATGAAAATCATGATAGAAAAATTATGCTCTTTACTCCAAATTTACAAATTAATAAAATTGTGTTGCTACTTATTAATCTGTTAGGTCACTTATAATCACAAGTACTTTAATATATATTAGCATCGCTTGGAGAGTAGAAGTAGATTTTTGAAAAACAAGGTAATCAAAATGTTAATACCATCTCCTCTGTTTCACTATGTGTATCAATTCTGCATCATAAAATTAACTCAAAATAAATATCACTTTAAATTTTAAATATGATATTAATAACTTTTCTTCGAATCGTATTCTCTAATTAATATTATATGCATTATACTCAAGTAATATATTTTACTTTACATTTCTATTAATGGTCAACAACCGATGTACGATAAGGATAATTTGATAAAAATATTATTAACTTTGTTTTCATTTATTGTCGATCTAACTCGAGTTCAATATGTGATTCAAATCATGCATTGAAACTATTTTTGCATTTGTGTTCCCGTTAGCATTTGGTTTTTGTTTTCGGGTATGGATTATGATTCATGTTTGGCCTTTGATTCGTGTTTGGTCACTCTATTCACGTTTGGCTTTTAATTCGCATTTGGTTTCTGGTTGTCATTGTTGTTGAGTTGTCGGTTGTTATTGGGGTTGACATAATGGTTGTCGCGTCAATTGTTGTTGTAACGCCTTGTTTTTCAAAGCGAGAGTGTATTTTTTTTTCAAAAGAAATTAAACTGAAACAGAGAAATAAACAAGAAAATGCCTTTGGATAAATAATTGAGTCATTATAATTTACAAGCAGCGGAAATGTTTCTCCAAATATAAATCCAAAGCATTTACACAACAACAAATGGTACATGGGACCCATTCAAATAAGATGTCAAACTGACAATATTAGTATAAGTACAGTTTTCCAAATCAAAATACTCCAACCCAAAACGTAGGACTTCTAGTCCCTATACATCAACCTAATCTGATCATCCTACCAAAAAACTATACACCCTGAGTGATCTCCACGCGCCCCGTGAGATCCTCCTAACGTAGCTGCAGTCAAGCGTTCCCATCTCCATTCCCGTCCATAGGGTACGAACCGGTAGGATCGTCCTGACTCTCATCTGAGGGCAAAGCCCAGATTTCCACAATAATTGTAAAGGGTCACCAACCGAAATTAACAGATAACACATAACATTTAAGTTTTAAATGCACAAAATAACCTTTCAACTAAGCATGCACTTTAAAAGGATTTTCCATATGCTAAAAGTTCATATAATGCTTGCCAATTAACAATGAACTCAAAATGAAGTTCTCAAACCATCAAGTAATACATAACTGACCAAAGCATGGATAAATCACTTGAGCAATCGATTATCTAACTCAAAATAAGGACTTTTGCTGAGCCAATCGATTGCCAAATCGATTTGGTCAGTTCTGCTGAGTTTTTGCATGACCAAATCGATTTCTAAGTCGATTTTGTCAGTTCTGATGAGTCCCTGTGTTGCCAAATCGATTTCCAAATCGATTTTGGCAGTTTTGCTGAGTTCCTGCCTCTCTGCCAATCGATTTCCAAATCGATTTCTTAAAAGATTTTGAAAGATATATTTATACAATCGATTGGCAAATCGATTAGGTTAAAATAGTGAACTTCCTGCAACTCATCCAATCGATTGGGAAATCGATTTCCCTCATCATTTTTCCAAAAAATTCATGAATTAACTCAAGTCATTCCCAGTCAAGTCCACAACTTAACACTTAGCAATTCCTACGCGATTACCACGACAATTGGGATCTCGATAACCATCATACTTACACACAACAATCAACACATAACACTTAGCATTTTCAACGCAATTACCACGGCAATTGGGATCTCGATAACCATCATACTTACACACAACAATCAACACATAACACTTAGCATTTTCAACGCAATTACCACAACGACTCAAATTCAAATCACTTAATCATAAAACTCAAATCAACCACGACTCGCGTGCCAAGCACCCTAATGCAATGCGTATATGCCAAAATGCATGGACTCGGAATTCCAAACCAAAACCCTCCTCGAAGGGCCGTAAATCATAATCGTACCGCCTATCGCAGGCCAAAGTACCAATTACCAAGGTGCCACCTATCACGGGTCTGCACGATTTACTAAAAAGCGTAAACCATAAACGTACTGCCTATCACGGGCCCGTATCGTTTACCGAGGTGCCACCTATCACGGGTCAACACAATTCACCAAAAACGTAAATCGTAAATGTACCACCTATCACAGGTCAGTACAGTTTACC
>NC_021164.2:14734912-14739443 GCF_000331145.2 Cicer arietinum | reverse complement strand
CACACAACCACAGATAAGTCCCTAATGCAAACTAGAAGTTTGGAAGGAGCCCTTACCTTAACGTTAGCTTTAACGTGGGTTTCCGGTACCGCGAGTAAAACTGGTAAAAATCTTCGCTCGCAATGTCGCCTCCAAGTTGGTCCCCTAGCACCGTAGCGTGGTAGTGAGCAACTTTCCCTTCTAACTCTTCGCGAAATGAAGCTTAGATCTAGAAGAAACGGAGGGGTTTGTGTTTGAATCTCAAATACCGTTTGTCTTCGTTTTCGAATCAAAGAGGAAGAGTGGAGTTGAGAAATCCTTGTTCTAACACTCACCCATCCTTGGGTTACTAGTCTTGAAGAAAAGAAAGCAACGAAAATGAAAATGGGAGAAGGAGGGAAATCGGTTCGTGGGTAGCAGTGGAAGAAGATGGAAAGTTTTCGATTTTCTTTCCTTTCTTTTTCTTTCCTTTGTTTTTCCTTTCTTCCTTTTTCCTTCTTTCTTTTTTTATACTCTTTTCTTTTCCTTTTCCTTCCTTCTAGTTTTCCTTTCTTTTTCCCTCCAAACAAACATATTATATATAATAACCATAACTTAACAAATATCTCAAAATATCTAGATATTTGTTAAATTACCATTTCACCCGTAACGCATTAAATTCTTCGTAAGGGATTCACCGCAGTTAATTCAATTTATTTATCGACGAGAAATTCTAATCGGCATCAAAATATCTTTTTGATTATAAAAACTCCAAAATATTATAACTTTGGCTAAAAAGCCTCCGAGCCAAAATCCAAAATACACCAAAAATACATAAAGGGTACTTTAAAATTATTTTACTTTACATTTCTATTAATGGTCAACAACCAATGTACGATAAGGATAATTTGATAAAAATATTATTAACTTTGTTTTCATTTATTGTCAATCTAACTCGAGTTCAATATGTGATTCAAATCATGCATTGAAACTATTTTTGCATTTGTGTTCCCGTTAGCATTTGTTTTTTTTTTTTTTTCGGGTATGGATTATGATTCATGTTTGGCCTTTGATTTGTCTTTGGTCACTCTATTCACGTTTGGCTTTTAATTCGCATTTGGTTTCTGGTTGTCATTGTTGTTGAGTTGTCGGTTGTTATTGGGGTTGACATAATGGTTGTCGCGTCAATTGTTGTCATGCATAAACCACTCATATGGTATGTTCTTCATGAGTTTGCTTGCAAGGATTGTCACAAAACCTCTTCCAACCAGCATAGTTGTGTCGATCAATACTCTGCAGCCCATAATCAAATATTTGCCCCAAGCTCTCCAAAATTCATGCATCATTCGCTTCAGTCAATTACCAAAACTCTGCATCAAAAAGTTGACTCTCACTATCAAAACTCGAGAAGATGAATATAAACTAGTTTTGGCGATTTGAAAACATACCTTCATCGTAGAGTTACAATGTCAAAAGGAGATACACCGATCATTTTATGAAATTTACATTTCCTTATTATGATGATTTACAAAGTGTTTGAATAGTTGAATGTTGGAATATACAACACAAAACGTTCGAACCTAGGTCATTTTCCTCTTGTAATTTTGATTTTAAAAAAAGTATTTTATGGGAACAATTTGTTTGGAGTAATGGCTTCTTCAAGTGTGCAGCAATTAGAACAAGAAAATCATAGGAAGGTACTAGAGGAAGTGACCAGAAGATGAAATTAGAGGAACGCTAAAGCTTAAGTGTTTGCCTCTGAAAGCAACATGCCTCTGAAGGTTACGAAGACTACCTCTGATGTTTGACTCTTGAGTTTGGGTCTAAAAATTGGTTCTGAAGATTGGCTCTGAAACTCGGTGTAAAGACTGCCTCTAAAGACTGACTGAGACTGAATTTGATTCATGCTTCTAAAGCCCTTGCATGTCTCTAATGTGCCCAAACTTAGTATGTCTCTGAAGAGTTTATATGAAGCTATCATTAACTCTGAATAGATTGTTCGAGCTATGAATTCAAAGCTCATATTCCGCTAACCAAAAGTTGCAGCACACTCAAAATGATGCATTTAATATGCATCCTCTAATGATTCAACAATCTGATTTTCTCAAAGCCACTAATTATAAGTCACACAATTCTACCTCAAACTTTTATTATCCAATAAACAAAGCATCACACTCCAACAAGAAAGTAAATGGCTCTAAAGGAAAGTCAACAACTCTAATTGAAAGAATACATTTTAAACAAAAGACTTAGCTGAATTAGAATTTACAAATATTGAAGAACAAGTTATAATCCATTCCCGCTCCAATCAATCATGAGTGTGAAGGAAGATTCACATGAATAAGTTTTTGAACACAATATGAAATTAGATACGAATCAAAATTATAATTGAAGGAAATCATTGACCAAGGTGACAAGAAGATATGGTAAAAATATTGTTCGCAAGAAGATATGGTCAGAATATTGTATACAAGAAGATATGGTCAAAATATTATTCAAAATAAGATATGATCAAAATAATACTCACAAGAAGATATGGTCAAAAAATTATTCACAAGAAAATATGGTCAAAATATTGTTCACTAGAAGATATGCTCTAAATTTTCTCACAAGATATGCTCACAAGAAGATACGTTCATTATTTGTTCACAAGAAGACACACTCATAATTATTCACTAGAAGATACGCGTATAATTATTCACATGAAGAAACACTCAGAATTATTCACAAAAAGAAACACTCATAATTTGTTCACAAGAAGATACATTCAAAATTTATTCACAATAAAGATATGATCCAAATTTTACATGGACAAAAGTGAAACCCTAATCTATTCTGTAAATAGATACTCAAGATTGAAGAAGAAAGCGTGAACTCATAAAATCTAAAATCCATAAAATTCAGAAGAAAAAAATTTGAGTGCTCAAATTTCATTAGTATTCAAAGTTCAAATGTTTAAGTTCTAGAGAACCACTTGCTCAAAGAAATATTTTCTAAGTGTTTTAGTGTGAGAAATCAATTGTAACAATATGCTTAGTAGAAGTAAAACACAATTCATTCCAAACTTGTGTAACCCATCTCGATAGTAGCTTTAGTGTTCCTTAAGCAATATGTGGTTTTAAGGTTGTATTGAGAAGACTTGACTTGTAGAGTCAAGGTGTAGTTGCCTTCCACAATTTGTGGTTGTTAG
The DNA here is from genome assembly GCF_000331145.2 of Cicer arietinum. Classification (NCBI taxonomy): domain Eukaryota; kingdom Viridiplantae; phylum Streptophyta; class Magnoliopsida; order Fabales; family Fabaceae; genus Cicer; species Cicer arietinum. The sequence goes on along the minus strand of NC_021164.2, from coordinate 14,736,295 downwards.
GCTATGTGGAAAAGACGTGACTTGTAGGGTCAAGGTATTTTTTTGCCTCAAAAATTCTGTAGGTATCAAGTTGTTTTGAGAAGACTCACTTGTATGGTCAAGTATTGTGTAATTCAAGGATTTGAATTAATGGTTAAATCCTTCTAAGTGAAGGGACTGGATGTAGCTATCAAGTTGGTGGTGAACTGTGATAAATTTTCTTGTGTCACTTTACTTATGCACTCTTTACTTTACTGTTGCCTCTAATTACTTAAGCCTGATTGCTACTGCCGCTGTTTTAGTTAAAACCACAAACCTGAACTAGTTATTGAATAAATAATTAAAAAGAATCAATCTAAGAAAAACACAAGTCCATCCCCCTCAAAGTTGAGCAATTTACAGTGTTTGTGGAATGATCCCTAACACCGTTTTTCTTCGTTTTCAATCAAAGAGGAAGAGTGAAGTTGAGAATTCCTTGTCTTATCATCCACCAAGCCTTGGGTTTCTAATCTTGAAGAAAAGGAAGCAACAAAAATGAAAATGGGAGAAGGAGGGAGAATGGGTCACGCGAGGCAGCAGAGGAAGAAGATGGAATTGTGATTTTCTTTCTTTCCCTTTTCCTTTCTTTCTTTTTCCTTCCTTTCTATTTCTTTTCCTTCTATTTCCTTTTCTTTCTTCTTTTCCTTCCTTTTTCCTTTCCCTCCAAACATATATTCATTATATATATTTATTATAATTAACAAATATCTCAAAATATCTAGATATTTGTTAATTTTCCATTTCACCCATAACGCATTAAATTCTTCGTAAAAGATTCACCGCAATTAATTTAATTTATTCATCGACGAGTAATTCTAATCGGCATCAAAATATCTTTTTGATCATATAAACTCCATAATATTAATAACTTTGGCTAAAATCTCCAGTAATTGGGTTCCAAACTACTTTGACCAACGAAACATCCTTGGTCCTCAATCGCTTAATCTTCCTGTCATCAATTCTCACAGGTGGTACTTCGAATGACAAGTTATCCTTCAGTTGGATTGTGTCTGGTTCGATCACATGAGATGGATCTGCAAGATATTTCCTCAACTGTGACACATGAAACACGTCATGAATATTGGACAGTATCGGAGGCAATGCAATCCGATAAGCAACAGGCCCAATTCGTGCAGAAATCTGATATGGTCCAATGAATTTCGGAGTCAACTTCTTCGATTTCAAGGCTCTACCTACTCCAGTAGTAGGTGTGACTCTCAGAAATACATGGTCACCCTGTTCAAATTCTAAAAGTCTGCTACGCTTGTCCGTGTAACTTTTCTGACGATCCTGTGAAGTCTTCATTTTCTCCTTGATCTTCCTTACCTTAGCTGTAGTCGGTTGCACCATCTCCGGTCCGACAAT
>NC_021164.2:14732365-14733390 GCF_000331145.2 Cicer arietinum | reverse complement strand
GTGCACCCATATAAATAGTGCCTCCAGTTCTTCAATGCAAAAACAACCGCAGCAAGCTCCAAATCATGAGTAGGATAGTTTCTCTCATGAATCTTCAATTTCCTTGAGGCATAAGCTACAGCTTTCTTGTGTTGCATCAGAACACATCCCAAACCTTGGTGAGATGCATCACAATAAACTTCATAGGGTTCATCTGATTGCGGTAATACCAACACTGGCGAGGTCGTCAATTTTCTCTTTAGTAACTGAAAATTTTCCTCACACTTCTCCGTCCATGCGAACGATTGATCTTTTTTGGTAAGTTGTGTTAATGGAGTCACAATCTTAGCAAAACCTTCAATAAACCTCCTGTAGTACCCTGCCAATCCTACGAAGCTTTGTATGTCAGTGACAGTCTGAGGCTGTTTCCAAGCAAGAACCGCCTCAATCTTAGCCGGATCTACAACATTTCCTTCCTTGGTTATCACATGTCCTAAGAAATTCACTTTTTCTAGCCAGAAATCACACTTTGACAGATTGACATACAATTGCTTCTCGCGTAAAATCTCAAGAACTTGACGTAGATGTTCTTCATGCTCTTCTTCAGTTCTCGAATAAATTAATATATCATCAATGAACACCACAACAAATTTATCAAGGAATGGACTAAAGATTCTGTTCATGTAGTCCATGAAAATTGCTGGCGCATTGGTAACCCCAAACGACATGACGAGATATTCATAATGTCCGTAATGGGTTCTGAAAGCAGTCTTCTGAATATCTCCTTCCCTTACTTGAATCTGATGGTAACACGACTTCAAGTCAATCTTCGAAAATATCGCGGCCCCTCTTAATTGATCCATTAAATCATAGATGTGTGGCAAAGGATAACGATTCTTAATAGTTGCCTTATTAAGTTGTCTATAATCCACACATAAGCGCGAGCTTCCGTCCTTCTTCTTAACTAGCAAGACTGGAGCTCCCCATGGTGATACACTTGGTCTTATAAATTTCCTCTCCAACAAGTCTTCAATTTGGCCTTTGAG
>NC_021164.2:14731453-14732246 GCF_000331145.2 Cicer arietinum | reverse complement strand
AATTGTAGCAGGTGAGAGTATTAGGGGTACAATCGTTAGCATAATGTCCCTCTTCCCCACATCGGAAACATCGAACCACTCGTCCCAGTTGTCTTCCGAAATTCTAGTTCCCTAGGCGATTCTGCCCACCATTGTTAGTTCGTGGTCGATCATAAGGTTTAGCAACTTGTTTCCCCTTGTTGTTCTGGTAATTCACCCGACTAGGCCCTCCTGCACTAAAATTCCCTCCTCAGCTAGCCCTCTTATTCTTCATATCCTCAACTTCCCTACATTTTTCCACAAGAACTTGGAAACGTTGAATTACCAAGGGCAAGACCGAGTCTTAAATCTCGTACTTTAGTCCGTCTTGGAAACGATGACACATGAATGGTTCATCAATCTCTTCACGGAAAAACCTGAAGTGTCTCGATAGCGATTCAAACTTAGCAGCATATTCGCCCACGGTCATGTTCCCCTGATGCAGTTTCAGGAAATCATCACCCAGTTTAGACCTGGTACTCATCGAGAAGTATTTGTCTAAAAACTTCCTTTTGAACGATTCCCAGTTCACCTCCTCGTGAGCTAACCTCATCAAAAATCTTGCACTCCTCCACCAGTACTCAATATCCCCCAATAGCATATAAGTGGCATAGTTCACCTTCACTTCCGCCCGACAATTAATCATTTCGAAGATCTTCTCCACTTCTTGGATCCATTGATCCGCTTTCTCCGAATTCTCATCCTCTTTAAACTTGGGAGGATTGTAGCGACGAAAGTCTTCTAATCCTCTTGACTCTGCAGCACGGATCTCTCT
>NC_021164.2:14710739-14730839 GCF_000331145.2 Cicer arietinum | reverse complement strand
ACAATAGTTGTAAAGGGTCACCAACCGAAATTAACAGTTAACACATAACATTTAAGTTTTCAAATGCACAAATAACCTTTCCACTTAGCATGCACCTTAAAAGGGTTTTCCATATGCTAAAAGTTCATATAACACTTGCCAAATAAAAATGAAATCAAAATAAAGTTCTCAATCCATCAAGTAATACATAACTAACCAAGACATTGATAAATCAATCCATCAAGTAATACATAACTAACCAAGACATTGATAAATCAATCCATCAAGTAATACATAACTAACCAAGACATTGATAAATCAATCCATCAAGTAATACATAACTAACCAAGACATTGATAAATCAATCCATCAAGTAATACATAACTAACCAAGACATTGATAAATCAATTGAGCAATCTGTTATCTAACTCAAAATAAGAATTTCTACTAAGCCAATCGATTTCAAAATTGATTTCCTGAAGGTTTTTAGTGAAAATTGAATTCTGGGCTTAATTCAATGGATTGACGGGATAGTTGAGCCCCTGACTTAATGCCAATCGATTCCCAAATCGATTTTTGTCAGTTTTGCTGAATTCCTGCATGGCCAAATCGATTGGGAAATCGATTTTATAAATAGTTGAGCCCCTGTAACTTCCCAAATCGATTGGGAAATCAATTTTATAAATAGTTGAGCCCCTGTGACTTCCCAAATCGATTGGGAAATCGATTTTATAAATAGTTGAGCCCCTATAACTTCCCAAATCGATTGGGAAATCGATTTTATAAATAGTTGAGCCCCTATAACTTCCCAAATCGATTGGGAAATCGATTTTATAAATAGTTGAGCCCCTGTAACTTCCCAAATCGATTGGGAAATCGATTTCCCTGCTTAGTAACACTTAGAAATTCCAACACAATTACCACGACAACTTGAGTTTTGAAATAGTTTACAATAAGTCACACTTACACACAAAATCAATACATAACACTTAATCATAACTTGATTCAAACACGACTCGTGTGCCAAGCACCCTAATGCGATGCGTATATGCCAAAATGCATGGACTCGGAATTCCAAACCAAACCCCTCCTCGAAGGGCCGTAAATCATAATTGTACCGCCTATCGCAGGCCAAAGTACCAATTACCGAGGTGCCACCTATCACGGGTCTGCACGATTTACTAAAATGCGTAAACCATAAACGTACTGCCTATCACGGGCCCGTATCATTTACCAAGGTGCCACCTATCACGGGTCTGCACGGTTTACTAAAAAGAACGTAAATTGTAAATGTACCGCCTATCACAGGCCAAAGTACTATTTACCAAGGTGCCACCTATCACGGGTCTGCACAATTTACAAAAAAGCGAAAACCATAAACGTACCGCCTATCACGGGCCCGTACCATTTATCGAGGTGCCACCTATCACGGGTCTGCACGATTTACAAAAAGAATGAAAATGCATGAGCATATACTGACTCCATCCACAACAATCGTTAAGCAAATGCAGATATTAAAAGATTCCCTATTTTTAATACTCATTTAACTTAAACGATTTTCACAACAAACATTAAGCAAACAGAAATATTAAGAGATTTCCCCATTCTTAATACTCTTTTAACTTAAACGATTTTCTAATACCCATTTAACTTAAACGGATTTTCGCAACAACATTAAGTAAACAAGACATTAAGAGATTCCCCATTCTTAATACTCATTTAACTTAAACGATTTTCCCAAACACACATTAAGTAAACCGAGATATTAAAAGATTCCCCATTTTTAATACTCGTTTAACTCTAATGGTTTTCAAATTCCACACAAAACAAACTCAAACCTATTATCAGATCCAATCCACAACTCACACCAAAACACATCAATTCATTTCTCCACAAAATCCAACCATCAGATATCAAATTTCATAAGCATTAATTATGAATACGTCAAATACGATGAACACGGATCAACACAACATAACACTCAAATACATCAAATTTTCTTTACTCAAAATCATACATAAATGAGTTTAAATTCATTTTCCACGCAACCACAGATAAGTCCCTAAATGCAAACTAAAAGTTTGGAAGGAGCTCTTACCTTCACGTTAGCTTTAACGTTCGATTACAGTACCGCGAGTAACTCCGGTAAAATCTCCGCTCGCAATGTCGCCTCCAAAGTTGATTCCCTAGCACCGTAGCGTGGTAGTGAACAACTTTCCCTTCTATCTCTTCGCGAGATGAAGCTTAGATCTAGATGAAACGGGGAGGTTTGTGTTTGACAGTTTTGAAATCCCTAACACCGTTTTTCTTCGTTTTCAATCAAAGAGGAAGAGTGAAGTTGAGAATTCCTTGTCTTATCACCCACCAAGTCTTGGGTTTCTAATCTTGAAGAAAAGGAAGCAACAAAAATGAAAATGGGAGAAGGAGGGAGAATGGGTCACGCGAGGCAGCAGAGGAAGAAGATGGAATTGTGATTTTCTTTCTTTCCCTTTTCCTTTCTTTCTTTTTCCTTCCTTTCTATTTCTTTTCTTTCTATTTCCTTTTCTTTCTTCTTTTCCTTCCTTTTTCCTTTCCCTCCAAACATATATTCATTATATATATTAATTATAATTAACAAATATCTCAAAATATCTAGATATTTGTTAATTTACCATTTCACCCATAACGCATTAAATTCTTCGTAAAAGATTCACCGCAGTTAATTTAATTGTTTCATCGACGAGTAATTCAAATCGGCATCAAAATATCTTTTTGATCATATAAACTCCAAAATATTAATAACTTTGGCTAAAAAGCCTCTGAGCCAATATCCAAAATACACAAAAATACATAAAGTATACTTTAAAATTATGGGTCTTACAATATACAAATTATGTTTTTATAGGGTAATTGATTGTAAATCTATTATAATATTATTAAGTTGTTAGATGTTTTTAATATTTTAAAAATTGCTCTCTTTGTCTGATCTAAGTTAAATTTGTTGAATGTTTGGTGATTGGATTTAGACTCTATTTTAAGGAGTAAAACTAGTAATATTTGGTTTGTAGTTAAAATTGACAACGTACTTGGAATGTCTTTCATTTAACAAAACTAAATGAACTATATTATTATTGACAAAATCTATATGTTATGTTTTATATGTAAATTGCAGTGAGTAACTCTATTGTATTTTATTTCATAATTGAATGATAAATGTGATAGACATTTTATTTGATAATTGAATGATAAATGTTATGTGTTTAATTGATTTATTTTGTCATGCTAGTCTATCATGCAATGTTAGTTGATTTTTTACATGTTGTGCTTAATTGGAGATTGAATGTCTTAAATATAGTTATAGACTAAGTTTGAATCTTGAGGGCGGTAAGTCTAATATTAGTTCACACACCGAAAATTTCGAGGACGAAATTCTTTAACAAGGGGAGAATTGTAACACCCAAAATTTTATAATAAACTATTTTATTAATTAAATAGGAATATAGATAATTAATTTGGTGTTAAAATTATTTTATAATATATGTTGATTAGTTTATTGTTAATTTTCCTTATAGGCATGATTTCTATGATGTGCTAGTTTTATAAATATTAGATTACATGAGCGATATAAATAATAAATATTATATTTTACTCTTTGATCTATTTTTTTTGAAAAATAATAGTATTTTAGTGTAATATATAGTTTAAAGAAAAAGATTTTATGCGATTTTACGTGTATATACGTGTACCCAATTAATGTAATATTTTTGTGTGCGTTTGACTAATATTAAGTATGCACGTAGTTATATTTCAATTATTTATAACTACTTTCTATTTTTAGTAATTTTTTTTTATAAATAATATCTTGAGATATAATTGATATTGTGTTTGATTTCTTTTATTTTTATATATTTTTTTATGAAATTGTGATTTTATATATATTTATTATGATTTAGTAATTAATATTATGATTACTAATATAAAGTGTTGGTCTAATATGATGGTATTATTATAATGTGAGTATTTTGAGAAATAAGTATAATTGTAGATATTATTTTGAATGTGAGAGTTTTAATTATGAGTAATATGTTTTTTTTATATTAATTATTTTAATTACTCTAATTTAGCATATATTAATTATGAAATATTAGTAATGTTTTGAAAATTTAATGATGTTTGGAAAAGTATTAAAAAAATGAGATTAAGTAACAATTAATTTTGTTTTAAAAAAATAAAAATAATAATAGTAAAACATATATTAAATAAGGGACAAATAGGCTTGACCCATTTACGTTAACCCTAATTATGTTAATGAAATAAAAATAAGAAAAGTAAGAAAGGAGCTGCAGTAGCCGTAAAACCAAAGAGAAACACAACAACAACCTATAGTTTGACATCGACGATCGATAATTGTTCCTGAAAAGTTTATCCGTTCTCGTCCAAATTTCAGTATGTCGTTTTATTCATTTAGGTAGTCAAATAAATATACTTCCTCAAATTTTTAACCATCCAAATTTCTCTCTAAAATCTCCGACTTCTCCGCTTGTTAAATTACTTAGTTTGAACCGTTCTCCTTCACCGTAAGTCCGATTTGTGAGAAACCAACGCCAAAACGACCGTGTGAAAAATTGCTATTTTATCCAATGATTTTTTTTCTGATTTATGAACGATTGATGGGCAAAGAGTCAATGAACAAAGGATGTTTGCTCGTGGAATCGTATTCGTGTGTGAAAGCGCGAAATAAGGTAAGAGGTGAGAGAGCGTTTGAATTCATGAGTATAATATATTGTGAGATGAACCGCAAAACCGTATTTCCCAACGATTCATCCGGGGTTGCTACGTACGACAGTAGCCCTTTGAGTGATAAATTAATTAATATAGAAATAAGAAAATTGTGAGATTAAAATGTGAAATAGAAATATTTATAAGGTGTTGATTGATTTAATTTCGTTAAATGTGTGATATTTTATATTATTGTGATATTTAACATTATTGTGATATTTGATATTATTGTGATATTTAAAATTATTGTGATATTTGATGTTATTGTGATATTTGATTTCAAATGAATTTAGTGCATATGTTTGATTAAGTGAGTTTATGTGAATGCAATGTATAATGTAAGTTTATTTGATGATGATGTGTGATTTATAATATAAATCAATGATAAGTTTATGTGATAATAATGATGATGTTTGATTGATGATATTGATTCTATAAAATTGTGATGATTTTATGTGATGAGATATGATTAATGAGAGTGATATTGTGATGAGAATATTGAATTAACCCCATAGTTGATAAAATAATGGTGATTTCAATTTGTGTTTGAGATGACGGTTTTAATGGAGTATCATATACCAACGAGGGGAGAAAATAAATATTGTGAATTTGTGAAGTGGAGATTATTTTGTCATCATATAGGTAGGGCATGACAAGCCTAGTGATTCCAGGGAAGTACAACTCAATGAGCCTGATCGTGGCGGTCTGCTGTCGAGCCTTAAGGCAAGATTGTTAGACCTTGGAGGTATTCGGGTGGGGAATTCCTAGGTGACTTGGAGGTCGCACTCCAAATGTCGGGAGCTATCACGCAACACACGTTTACCTCGATTGTCATGTATATGTGTCTCGGGTTGAGTTGAGGGGATCTCTGAGGACAGGGCCAATTTGAATTGTCCGTCCACCGGGATGGTGGCATAGTATCAAGCCTCCTAACCAAGTACTTCAGAGTTAGAATGGTAAACATTGTGAAGTAGAGTCTAAGTTCATGCATTTCATTGCATTTATCTTGGATTATTTTGTGGTGATTGATGTGTTTCAAAAGTAATAATAATTACTCTTAGATATGGAAACCATATAAGTACTAGTAGGTTTTTAGAATTAAATCAAGTAATTATACTTAATTCAAGCTTATTGAGATTGCACTATGGAGTAAAGAAGTTAAAGTGTTCCTTTTAATTTTTAAGAAACGTGATATCCTAAATTAAAGATTAAAGTTTTTATTTTCTTGGAAACATATTATTATTTATCCGCTACAAATTTTATAGAAATGTGATATAAATTATTATGTATATTATTTTGGGGTTTAGGGTGTCACATTAGTGGTATCGGAGTAGGTCTGTCCAATCAGGCCGAGTGGGTCGAATGTCGATTATGTGTTACGAATTTCAGTCGTGTGAATTGTGTTTTCTTGTGTAATAATTTTCTTCTCTATGATGGTTTTCCCATTATATAATTGTGTTAATGATTATATTGTTTTGTATTATTATACATATTTTCGAGATTACTAATTAACTGTTTATTAATTGCTTACTCTGATTGTGTTATGGATCCTAAATTCCTACTTAAGTGAGTAAATAAACCATAAATCATAACATCAAATATCACAATAATTTTAAATATCACAATAATATCAAATATCACAATAATGTTAAATATCACAATAATATAAAATATCACACATTTAACGAAATTAAATCAATCAACACCTTATAAATATTTCTATTTCACATTTTAATCTCACAATTTTCTTATTTCTAGATTAATTAATTTATCACTCAAAGGGCTACTGCCGTACATAGCGAGCCCCAGATGAATCGTAGGGAAATACGGTTTTCCCGTTCATCTCACAAGATATTACACTCATGAATTCAAACGCTCTCTCACCCCTAACCTTATTTTGACGCTTTCACACACGAATATGATTCCATGAGCAAACAGGCTTTGTCCTTTGACTCTTTGTCCTTCAATCGATCTAACTCGACAATTTATGGGTAAACGTCAAAAATAGATTTTGAGAAGACACTCTAAAAATTAAATTTCCAAAATAGGTCAAGTAAACTTACTATAAATTAGAAAACTAATCATTGGATAATATAACCACTTTTCACACGATCGTTTTGGCGTTGGTTTCACTCAAATCGGACTTACGATGAAGAAGAACGGTGCAAAATAATGAATTTTACAAACGGAGAAGTCGGATATTTTAGAGAGAAATTGGGGTTGTTAAAAATTTGGAAAAGTATGTTTAATTGACTAACTAAATGTATAAAATAACATACTGAAATTTTGACGAAAACGGAGAAAATTTTCTGAGACAGTTATCGACTGCCCGGTATCAATTTTCTTCTATTTTTCCTCCAATTCTTCTTGGGAGCCGTTGCCGCGTAACTTGCTATCTCTCTCTCTCTCTCTCTCACTCTATTTTCTTTGTGTTTTATTCTTTAATTAGGTTTTACTTGGGCTTTACCCATGAAATACATTTTAATTTTTATTTATTTATTTTTAATAAAACTAACAACTACCCAAGTTATTTTTTTAACACAATATAATTACTAATATTTTGAAACTAATACTTGATAGATTAGAGTAATTAAAATAATTGAACTTTAAAAAAATACATATTATTAACAACTCAAACTCCTATATTCAAAAAATACAATTTATTTTTCAAAATACTCACGATATAATAATATATCATTAGAGAATATTCAAAATTATAAAATAAATAAATATAATATAATATATATAATATTAATTACTAAATCATAATATATATATAATCACAATTCCAAAATAAGTATATAAAAGTAAAGAAAATCAAACACAATATTACTACTATCTCAAGATCATTATTTATAAAATAAATAATTGAAATAAGATATCTTTGCAAATAATTAAATATAATTAAGTGCATATTTAATATTAACCAAACACACAAGGAAATATGTATAAAGCTAGCATATTGTAGAAAACACACATATAACAAAAATTAATCCAAAAATTTATCAACATATATTATAAAATAATTTTAACATCAAGTTAATTATTAAAATTCTATTTAATTAATAAAATAGTTTATTATAAAATTTGGGGTGTTACACCTTCAACTCAACCCGAGACACATATATGTGACAGTCGAGGTAAACGTGTGTTGCGTGGTAGCTCCCGACATCTAGAGTGCTACCTCCAAGTCACCTAGGAATTCCCCACCCGAATACCTCCAAGGTCTAACAATCTTGCCTTAAGGCTTGATAGCAGTCCACCACGATCTGGCTCATTCAGTTGTACTTCCCCAAAATCACTAGACTTGTCAGGCTCTTCCTATATGATGACAAAATAGTCTCCACTTCACAAATTCTCACTATATTTTCTCCCCTCGTTATCTTAGACTACTCCATTAAGAGCATCATTTTTAGGAATCATCGATATCTCATCAACCATGGGGTACTTCAATATTCTCATCACAATTTTATAACATCATTAATCATACACAATCATGTTCATCATATAAACTCATCACAATTTCATAACATCACTATCATCAATCAAACATCATCATTATCATCACATAAACATATGTCATGCAATGCATCAATCTTTTATTATCACATCACATAAATTCGTCTAATCAAACATATGCACATAATTTCATTCAACATCCAACATCACAACAATATCAAATATCAAATACCACACAATTATTCAAAATTAAATCAATCAACATCTTATAAACATTTCTATTTAACATTTTAATCTCACAATCCCAATATTTTCACATTAATTAATTTATCTCTCAAAGGGCTACTGTTGTACGTAGCGAGCCCCAAATGAATTATTGGGAAATATAGTTTTCTCGTTCATCTCACAATATATTATACTCATGAATTCAAACTCTCTCTCACCCCTTACCTTATTTAGGCCCTTTCTCAAACACAAAAATCAATGGAAAGTTTCAACAGCAACTGTAGATCGACAACGCACAACGAGCGAATCCGAATAAACGACGAGTTCACAAATCTTTGAGACTTGACTGATAAATTATGATGAGCTTAAAAATAAATTTTAAATAATTAATAATAATTTGAGGAACAAAAATAGAGTCAAAATAACGAGAAAAAATGATACCAATTAGAGCACCAGAAGGGCCCGACGTCAACTTCACCCAAAATACAAAGGAGTAGTGATTCTTGAAGGTTTCGGTCAAAAACAGCTCTCCAAAGCAAAGAAACGCAGCTGTTTCTAATTAAATGGAGCCACGACCATTAAAATTGATGCCAAAAATGGATTCAGTGGCCGATTTTGTGTGGGATAAAGGTTGAGATCGTTTCAAAACGGCAAGGAATTGGTGGGGATGAATTTTAGGCAAAAAGGGTTTTGTTTGGTGATACGCGTGTTTTTCTTGCTGAAGAAGAGAAAGTCTTTTAGTTCAGATGGAAGGTTGCAGGTAACAGATGTCTAGGTGCATGAGTAAAACAGGCTGTAAGGCCCAACACAAGAGAGTCTAGTCTGTGTGTCATGCAGGAATGGAGGTGTAATGAGCAATTCGCAGGTGTAGGAAAGAAAAAGTCCAACCAGTAATACACCAAATTAATATGTAGAAGTAGAAAATAGGGGTGTAAACAGTCGTCCGGTCCAAAATCCATTTTTTTGTATTTCTAAAAGTCCTTAATAAATAAATAGTTTATTTTACTTTTCTAGAAACTTTTCTCCAAAATACTCATTTTAACATAATATTATCTATCCTTAACATAGATAAATATAATTTTAACCAAAACTCTCATTCAAAATAATAACTTTGATCATTATTATAACATCTTTCAAAATAATCACATAAAAGTACATCATCTTTATAGAATATTCGAAATGATAAAATAAATAAATATAACATCAATCATTTATATTACTTACTAATTAAAAATAAATATGTGCAACTATATAAAAATAAAAATAAATCAATATTAAAATTACTAATATATCAAGATAATTATTTGTAAAATAAATAATTAAAATAACGTAAATTTATAAGTAATTAAATATAATTATGCGTACACTTAACATCAGTCAAACATACAAGAGAAATATCACATTAACTGCAAACACACATATCCATGTAGAGTCGCCTAAAATCTTTGTCTTTAAAATATCTACACTAAAATATTATTATTTATAGAAAAATATATAAAATAATAAAATATAATATTTGTTATTTATATCACTTATTTAGCCAAATATATACAAAATTAGTGTATCATAGAAAGCTCCCATATAACGAAAGTTAGTCACTAGATTTATGCACATACATTCTAAAATAGTTTTAACACCAAATTAATTATCTAAAATCCTATTTCATTAAGAAAATATTTATTATAAAATTTGGGGTATTCCAATTTTCCTTGACCGAATTTCGAATTTAGTTTTTAGAGTAGTTTCTCATAATTTATTGTTGAAGTTTACCCATAAACTGTCGAGTTAGATCGATTGAAGGACAAAGTGTCAAAGAACAAAAACTGTTTGCTCGTGGAATCGTATTCGTGTGTGAAAGCGTCGAAATAACATAATGGGTGAAAGAGCGTTTGAATTCATGAGTATAATATAATGTGAGATGAACAGTAAAATCGTATTTCCCAACGATTCATTCGGGGCTATCTACGTACGACAGAAGCCCTTTGAGGGATAAATTAATTAATATACAAATTTGAAAATTGTGAGATTAAAATATAGAATAGAAATATTTGTAAGGTGTTGATCGATTTAATTTCTTTAAATGTGTGGTATTTGATATTATTGTGATATTGGATGTCGAATGAATTTTATGTATATGTTTGATTAGATGATTTTATGTGATGTGATGATAAAAGAGGAATGCATTGTGATAATTTTATGTGATGATGATGATGATGTATGATTAATAATTGTGATGTTATAAATTTGTCATAAGTTTATGTGATGAGGTATGATTGATAATAGTGATGCTATAAATTTGTGATGAGTTTATGTGATTATGATGATGTGTGATTAATGATTGTGATGATATAAAACTGTGATGAGAATATTGAATGAGCCTGATCGTGGTGGTCTGCTATTGAGCCTTAAGGCAAAAATGTTAGACCTTGGAGGTAGCACTCCGAATGTTAGGAGTTACCATGCAACCCACGTTTACCTCGACTGTCGTGTATATGTGTGTCTTGGGTTGAGTTAAGGGGATCTATGAGGACAGGGCCAATTGGAATTGTCCGTCATCCTGGATGGTGGCATAGTATCAAGACCGCTAACTAAGTAATTCAGAGTTAGAATGGTACCACATTGTGAAGTAGAGTCTAAGTTCATGCATAGCATTGCATTTCCTTGTGATTGTTTTGTTATGATTGATGTGTTTCAAAAATAATAATAATTACTTTTAGATGATTTGATGCATATTATAATGAGATGATTATTTTACTTTTAGTAACTTTGATGATATAATATGATAATATTTACTTAAATATTTTGATATATCATAATGTGATTATGATTTTTTATGTGTTCTTCATACTTATATTATACTAGATTTTGAAACTCACCTCATTCGTTGTTTGTGTTTTACTGGCTCGGCCCTGCGTTTGCAAAATCGCAGTTGTTACAGGTTCATGAGCCTTGAAGTTCAAGTTTGGGAGAAACTCCGCTCTGATAGGTGATACCAAGAATGAGAGTCATAAGTTGTATTTTATTTATTGAGTTAGAAACAACTTTTTGTATGAAAACATTACTGTTTTATAAGAGGAAAAAGTTTAAAGTGTTTCCTTTGAATTTTGATATCCTAAATTTATTTTAAAAGTTTTATTTCCTTGAAAATTGATTTTATTTATCTGCTGCGAAAGAAATTAAAAATTCTTGTATAAATTAATATATATTATTTTGGGATTTAGGGTGTCACAAGTACCACATTCCATCCATTCCAACTACCAATTAATCTACAAATCTTGTCTACGGATTTCAGTCAGTCCTCTCGTTGCAACACTTGTTTCCTCCCTCTGGTCCCTCTGCGCATTGCATTGAGCCTAGATTGTAGCTTGTTGAGCTTGTTGTAATTGATTCTACGTATCTTGATACGAAGACAGAAGGAGCCGAGGATATCCTGATTAGAGTATGCCATACAGACTTCCAGACAATATGGAGTAGATGATGAACAAATTTATTTTCTTTAGTGTTGAGTTTTATCAGAGCCTTGACTTTTCATCAGAATCTCACGATCATATGCTTGACATGATTATTAGAGCCAGACGATCACTTGCTTGCCACACTTAATAATGGTAGAATAATTAGATGCTTGACACACTTATTAGAGCCAAACTAGTCAAAACATTGTTTGCATTAAACTTATTCACTAAAGATGTGTTTCAAAGTGTTTTCCCCTCATTAATATACAATTTATAGAATGAAGTCCTGGTGTTCATTTAACTTTGTTCAAACATTGGAGAATGTATCGTAAAGTCATTTAAAAGGTATGTGGTCAAGGAACTTCACACTTTAAAACAAGTAAGGATCATAGTTCTTCAAACCAACTTGGTTCTATCAATCTCCCTCTTTTTGATGATAACATACATCTATTTTGTGAACAATTTGTTATTTTAATAGAGTAAAAATGTTGAGAAATCAAAGGGTTTATGTGTTTACTTCTTCAAGAGTCGAAGAGGACCATTCATCAACACAAAGATATGTTGGTGTCTCTACTCATTCCACGTGAATGGTTGCATTGGAATATGTTAGTGCTAGACAACGGCTATCGTAAGAATGATTCTAGGGTTAGGTTAAAAGGAGACACAATATATCATATATATAGTGCATTGTTCTACCTTACTGCCATTGTGGATCTTGTACCCTACAAGTCCAATTTATTTTATTTAATTAAATTATTAATCAACTATATCCTTATTTAATTAAATAATTATTTAATTAAATTTTTGCTCTCCGATTTAACTGTTATATCTTGTAATCCTATAGGCTCCCACTTAATTAGCAATATTAAAAAATATTAAATATTATAAATGTTGCATTTGGTTGGTCCGCGAAAAAATGAGCTGCCCCCAATTTTTGTTTTTATTAAAACAAAGATTGGATAAAATCTAAAATAATGATATTGAAAAACTATTTATTTTAGGTTTAACTTAACCAGATGTAGCCTACTGATTATCACCACACACGATACATATTAATTACAACAAAACAATCACAAGGAAATGCAATGCTATGCATGAGCTTAGACTCTACTTCACAATGTGGTACCATTCTAACTCTAAAGTACTTGGTTAGGAGGTTTGATACTATGCCACCATCTCGGTGGACGGACAATTCAAATTGGCCCTGTCCTCATAGATCCCCTCAACTCAACCCGAAACACATATACACGACAATCGAGGTAAACGTGTGTTGCATGGTAGCTCCCGATATTTGGAGTGCGACCTCCAAGTCACCTAGGAATTCTCCACCTGAATACCTCTAAGTTCTAACAATCTTGCCTTAAGGCTTGACAACAGACCGCCACGATCAGGCTCATTCGGTTGTACTTCCTCAAAATCACTAGGCTTGTCAGACCCTACCTATATGATGACAAAATAATCTCCACTTCACAAATTCTCAATATTTATTTTCTCCCCTCGTTGGCCTATGGTACTCCATTAAGACCTTAATCTCAAACACAAATTAGAATCACGATATTCTCATCACAATTTATAACATCACTATCAATAATCACACGTCATCACATATTCTCATCACAATCTTATGACATAAATCTCATCAATTATACATAATCACATAGACTTATCACAAATTTAGAACATCATTATTATTAATTATACATCATTATAATCACATAAAACTTATCAAAATGCATCCACCTTTTATTACCACATCGCTTAAACATGTCTAATCAACACATATACATAAAATTCATTCAACATCCAATATCACAATAATATCAAATATCACACATTTAACGATAATAAATCAAATATCAAAATAATATCCAATGCCACACATTTAACGAAATTAAATCAAATATCACAAAAATATCAAATGTCCAAGATTTAACGAAATTAAATCAAATATCACAATAATATTAAATACCACACATTTAACGAATCAATCAACACCTTATAAGTATTTCAATTCCATATTTTAATCTCACAATTTCCATTTTGCTTAATAATTAATTTATCACTCAAAGGGCTACTGCCGTATGTAGCGAGCCCCAAATGAATCGTTGGGAAATATATATTTCCCATTCATCTCACAATATATTATACTTATGAATTCAAACGCTCTCTCACTCCTTACCTTATTTTTTTAAATGATATCACACCTTTTGTTTGTAACCTAGTCTAGTAGTGGTTGCATCCCTTAACTACTTGACTATACTAAACTAGAAGGTTGAGAAGACTTATACACGTCAAGGTTAACATGTAGGTGTTCAATAGACGTGTGATTCATTTGGTTAATAAGTGGATTAAATCATTCAGTTTGAAGGGGCATAACGTAGTTATGGTGATGGTGGTGAACCAGGATAAATTGGCTAGTGTTATGTGTTTATTGTGTTATCTGCTCTGTTTTTACGACT
Source organism: Cicer arietinum (assembly GCF_000331145.2). Classification (NCBI taxonomy): domain Eukaryota; kingdom Viridiplantae; phylum Streptophyta; class Magnoliopsida; order Fabales; family Fabaceae; genus Cicer; species Cicer arietinum. The sequence continues at coordinate 14,716,507 of NC_021164.2, read as the reverse complement.
ATGTTTTAATCTTGTTAAGAATAGTTTTAAAATAAAACACAAATCAAATCCCATTTTATTTTCTATTTCTCGTTCTACAAGTGCAAGACCCTTAGTTTTAATTGGTAATTATTGTATTTTGGTGTGCTTTTATGTTGAATTTTTGAGGCTTTTTAGCCAATTTGTATTAGTATTTTGTGTTAAATGCCAAATATATATTTTTGGAGCCACGATTAAAACTATTCGTCTAGGAATAATTTTATTTATTTTACTGTGAATCTTTTGTCGAAAGGAAAATTTTCTGAGATGCAGCGTTTTCAGAAAAATTAATCAGCCGAATTGAATTGCGACGAGAGTAGATATTTTTTTGAAAAAGTGATTTGAGAAGTAGTGTGAGGTGATGTGGAAAATGATGATTTTTATAAATATCTAAAATATCAAGATATTTAGATATTGGTTTGGTTTAATATATATATATATGTGTGTGTGTGAAAAAAATAAATAAAAGGAAAGAAAAACATAACATTTCCCTTCCTTTCTCTGCCTCGCGAATTATTCCATCTTTCTTCCTTCTCCCTTCTTTTTCTTTTTCTTCAAGAAAAGAAAACCAAGGCTTGGTGGGTGAGGAAGCAAAGATTTCCCAGCTTCCTTCTTCTTCTCTGATTCGAAAACGAAGAAAAACGGTTTTGGTGATTTCAAAAACCGTCAAACACAAACATTCACTTTTCTTCGACATTTGAGCTTCGTTTCGAGAAGTGATAGAAGGGAAAATTGCTCATCTCCCCGCTATGGTGCTAGTGAGCCAACTTTGAAAGCGATGACTTGAGCTGAAATTTTACCGGAATTAATCGGGATGCCGTAATCGGTTGTTAAAGCTACTGTTATGGTAAGGGCTCCGTACAAATTTTTATCTTGCATATAGGATGCTATATGTGTATTTGTGGAGTTTGAATTTGGTGAAATGGATGTGTGATTTTTTGGAAAAGGAATTTAATTCATTTATGTGTGTTTTTGAGAAAATTAAATTTGATGTGTGGTTTGTGAAAATAATTTGGCATGAGTTATGTTTGAATTTTGTGGAAATTTATGGGTGATTGATGATTGAGTTTGGTGTGGTTTTTGTGGAATTTGAATTGATCGTATTTAATGTAAATTGTGGATTAAATTTGATGTGTGGTGGTGGAATATATATGTTCGAGTATGCTTTGTGTTGAATCTGAAAAATCATTAGAGTTAAATGAGTATTAAAAACGAGGAATCTTTTAATATATGCATTTACTTAATGATTGTTGTGGAAAGAGTCAGAGTATGCTCATGCATTTCATAGTATATGGTGACCGTGATTAGGCCGTGGTGATAGTGGTGACCGTGATGGGCCACGAGATGATGCCATGTGATCTATTGGTTCATCTTATCCTTGCGGGGATTTTCGCGCCGTGTAGGTCCGTGATAGACTGCACATTTTTAGTAAATCGTGTTGACCTGTGATAGGTGGCACCTCGGTAAATAGTACTGGTCTGTGATAGGCGGTCCATTCACGATTTACGCTTTTTAGTAAATCGTGTTGACCCGTAATATGTGGCACCTCGGTAAATATTACTGGTCTATGATAAACGGTACATTTACAATTTACATTGTTTTTTTAGTAAATCGTGCTGACTCATGATAGGTGGCACCTCGATAAATAGTACTGACATGTGATAGGTGGTACATTTACGATTTACGTTTTTTAGTAAATTGTGCTGACCCGTGATATGTGGCACCTCGTTCATTAGTACTGGTCTGTGATAGGCGGTATGTGACACCCTAAACCCCAAAATAATATATATATTAATTTATATTATATTTCTATAAAATTTGCAGTAGATAAATAAAAATATGTTTCCAAGAAAATAAAAACATAATTTTTAACTTAGGATATCACGTTTCTCAAATATCAAAAGGAACACTTTAAACTTATTTTCTCCGTTAAAATAGTGTAATCTCAATAAGCTTGATTTACGTATTATTACTTGATTTAATTTAAAAACTTACTAGTTTTTCTAAGATATTCATAAAAAAATTCGTTTCAAATTAAATAAGTAAAATACAATTTAAGCCCTTATCCCCGGTATCACCTATCAGAGCGCAGTTCCTCCCACACTTGAACTTCAAGATTGTTTAACCTGTAATACTGCGATTTCACAAACGCAGGGTCAAGCCAGTCAAACACAAACAACGAAGGAGGTGAGTTTCAAAATAATGATGACAGTATAATACAAGTAAGAAGAACACGCAAACAATCATAATAGAACCGTATCATAACACAAACATTCCATCAAGAAAATATCACATTAAAAAGTCAAAAGCACTCAAGAAAAATCAATAAATTTCACTATAACAACAAATTGTCTAAGACAAATTATCACCACACACGATACATATTAATAGTAAAATATAAGTAAGAAGAACATGCAACAATCATAATAGACCGTATCATAATCACATTATGATATATCAAAATATTTAAGTAAATAGTATCATATTATAACATCAAATTCACTCAAGTAAGATAATCATCTCATTATAATATGCATCAAATCATCTAAGAGTAATTATTATTACTTTTGAAACACATCAATCACCACAAAACAATCACAAGTAAATGCAATGCTATGCATGAGCTTAGACTCTACTTCACAATGTGGTACCATTCTAACTCTGAAGTACTTGGTTAGGAGGCTTGATACTATGCCACCATCCCGGTGGACGGACAATTCAAATTGGCCCTGTCCTCATAGATCCCTCAACTCAACCCGAGACACATATACGTGACAGTCGAGGTAAACGTGTGTTGCGTGGTAGCTCCCGACATTTGGAGTGCTACCTCCAAGTCACCTAGGAATTCCCCACCCGAATACCTCCAAGGTCTAACAATCTTGCCTTAAGGCTCGACAGCAGACCGCCACGATCAGGCTCATTCAGTTGTACTTCCCCGGAATCACTAGGCTTGTCAAGCCCTACTTATATGATGACAAAATAATCTCCACTCCACAAATTCACAATATTTATTTTCTCGCCTCGATGGTATATGATACTCCGTTAAAACCGCCATCTCAAACACAAATTGAAATTACCATTATTTCATCAACTATGGGGTTAATTCAATATTCTCATCACAATATCACTATCATTAATCATATCTCATCACATAAACTCATAACAATTTTATAGAATCACTATCATCAATCAAACATCATCATTATCATCACATAAACTTATCACAGATTTATATCATAAATCACACATCATCATCAAATAAACTTACATTATACACTGCATTCACATAAACTCATTTAATCAAACATATGCACAAAATTAATTTGAAATCAAATATCACAATGATATCAAATATCACAATAACATCAAATATCACAATAATTTTAAATATCACAATTATATCAAATATCACAATAATGTTAAATATCAAAATAATATAAAATATCACACATTTAACGAAATTAAATCAATCAACACCTTATAAATATTTATATTTCACATTTTAATCTCACAATTTTCTTATTTGCAGATTAATTAATTTATCCCTCAAAGTGCTACTGCCATACGTAGCGAGCCCCGGATGAATCGTTGGGAAATATGGTTTTCCCGTTCATCTCACAATATGTTGATTATTATGACCTCGTTATTACAAAATATCACAGTCTTAAACAAATTAAAACAATATAGAAAACAGAATACGTCTAGCATACAATTAAGATCAAACATACAATCATACGATGCAAGATATATTCAGATTCATACACAGCGGAAATATAACATAGCATACAATATAAAAGTAAAAAGATAAGGGATAGAATGAACCAAGGTTTATCCTGGTTCAGCTGTCAATATGACAGCCTACATCCAGTCCTGAAAATCCAACTGGATTTCAGCTTTTTCTTCAATAGAAAGAATTGAGACTTGTTTACAGATTGTCCAGTTTCCTTGAAACCTATCTATCTAACTCAAACTCTTTCCTATTGCTTAACCCCTTGATCCTTGCAGTCACTCGTCAGACTCACACAAGATCAAGTACAGCTCCTTCTTGATGATCTTTACATCAACGAAGAACGCCACCAGTTTCCAAACTAGATTTTTCACAGTTGTTTCTTTTTACAAAACTTTGTTACAAAAAGATATAAAAGAATTACAGAGTTTGTCTTCAATCTTGGTCAATGTATCTCACACAATAATCTGGTTGTTCATTTGAGTGTTTGTGAGATCATTGTCTTTTCTCTCAAGAATTCTTTTTCAGCTCTCTTATTGATTGTGAATAATCTTTTGGTCTTGATCTGAAAAAGCAATATCAGAATGTTATCAAAAAGGTTCTTAAGAGTTCTGAAGTATATTCAAGTGTTTTTGAGAAAATGATTGAAAACTCTTTATATAGTTTCTGAAAAACAACATATAAATCGATTTCTCAATCGATTCATTAATGTGATAAAACGGGCTTAATCGATTTGCCAATCGATTATCGCAAGTCTTGTTTTTCTTGAATCTTGAAACTATATAAACTAATCGATTTCCTAATCGATTCTTTTAATACACTTTTCAGAAAATTATGTGTAGACTTATATGAATCGATTGCATAATCGACGTCAGGTGTTTTGTTCCAATAATAAAATCAAACCAATCGATTTCTTAGTCGATTCACTAAGTCACACAATCGATTCAATAATACACATAATCGATTTGGCCACATACTAAGAGTTCCCTGTGATTTCAAAGTTTTGTTTCAATCGATTGTGTTTAAAACAGGAACTTAGCTGATTCCATGTTAATCGGAGTGCCAATCGATTTGGTAGTATGTTTCTGAAAAGGTCTTACCAGTTGGTTTAGCTCAATCGATTTCCTAATTGATTGATACCAAACTTGTCATGATTGAATTTCTCACAATGGATTGTCCAATCGATTGTGTTTGTCACAGGGCATGTTACTTTTGAAATATTATTTACGACATCGATTTGTCAATCGATTAGTCTAGTAAATGGATTGGCCCTGTGACTTGCCCAATCGATTACTCAATCGATTTATTCAATCAGTTGTTTGTCTTTGTAATTTGCACAGTCGATTTGCCAATCGATTAGCATACAAATCAGGTTGCCTCTGACTTACACAATTTTTATTACTGATTGTGCCAGTCGATTGCCTAATCGATTGTGTAACCACAAACTACATGTTTCCTTACAACCCTTTTACGAAATCGATTGCCTAATCGATTTGCTCAGTAGATTTTCAACTTTTGTTGATTTCTTGAGTTCCAAGCAATTGTCTCAAGTATGTAGGGTTGAGTTGTTGTTCCTGAAATCTTACTCAGTTAAAATGTTAGATTTGTCATATGATGTATGAACATTATATGTTTGTTAATTATGTCAAAATTAGGATTAAGAGGACTAAAGTCCAACAATCTCCCCCTTTTTGCATAAGTGACAAGCATACAATTTTAACTTGAGTTGAGCATTTCAAGATATAATATTAACAACAGATATATTTTCATAGCATCATATGTACCATTATCAGATCCTAATATGATAATATCAGAGCATCAGATCAGAGCATAAGTACACATGCTATTTAACAATATCAGAGTCATTTTAATAAGTCATTAGTCATCAGAGTATCAAATGTGCAGTAGTATAAGCAGTGTAAAATACAAGTTATAATTTCTCTCCCCCTTTGTCAGTTAAGGCAAAAAGGCTGGAAAAAAATTTCCTCCCCCTATGTTAGTAAACATAAGCACTGGGGGTTGA
>NC_021164.2:14708961-14710411 GCF_000331145.2 Cicer arietinum | reverse complement strand
GCAGTGAAATCGTTTCAACAAAGCCATCAATCATCAGATCCTTAACAGCAGTATGCCTATCAAACGTTGCTTCCCATCCTTCGTCAGCAGTGTCAGCATCAGAACTGCCGTCTATAGATGTTCCATGAAAGGGCAATCCTGACAAAGTAGAAAAATCTTCAAAGGACATAGATATCCTTTTGCCTTTAACTTGAGCTTTGAATCCGTCTTCAGTTAGCTTGAATGAGACATAGAATTCCCTTATCAGCTTCGGATAAGTATCAAGAGAAGAGGAGAGAAAGCCCTCAAGACCGTGAAACCTTAAGTGGTCTTGGAAACTGAAACCGTCTGCATCAAAATATGCGAAATCCAGAGTCCTTGCCTCATGGATTTTTCTTTTGAGAAAGTCCGATGGAATAGTAGCTTCTACCTCTTTATCCTTAGATGAAGGAGCTTTCTTAGGTGGAGGAGAAGAAATCGGTTTCTTCTTCTTCTTCAGAGATATTTCCTTCATGGCGTCACCCAAAAGCTTCTCAGTGGGTGGCTCCTTTCTCTTCTTGGATTTCTCTTGATTAACAGCAGGTGCCTTGCCTTTATCCTTGGCAAGAATCTTATGAGTGGGAATGGGAACCCTTTTAGTCAACGTAGGTGGAGGTGAAGGGGTTCGCCCACTTGATGAAGATGATGGTGAGGGAGTTCGTGTTTGAGTTTGCTTAACACGTGCCATAAGTGTAAGTTGAAGTGTGTTTGAATGTAGATAGTAAATCAAGAACGATTGCAGAAACAGAGTAGAGAGATGAAGCAGAGAAAATTTGAGAAATCTGGAGAGATGAAGTGAATAAATAGATTGGTAACTGTTCCTTTTTAAACCCTTAGATGCGTCAATCGATTGCCCAATCGATTATGTTACCGTTGCTGGGTAATCTCATTCGATTTAGTAATTATTGCATTCAACGGCTAGTAAAGGAGAGTCACAACGGTCATATCGTGAATCGGTTCCCAAATTGATTTCCAGATTTACTCAATCGATGTCCAAATCGATGTATTTAAGGTTGAAAGGTTAACTAGTCGATTTCCAAATCGACGCTCGGGCAGGGTTAAAAAAAACTTTCTGAAATTTGAAGTCTGGGGCCAACGCAATCGATTCCCAAATCGATTTTGTAAACTATGTACCAAGCTGGTAATCGATTACCCAATCAATTTAACTGGAAAACACTGCAAGCACCAGAAGTGTCCTGTGAAAGGGTTCAAAGATCAGACCTCACTAGGATCAATGATCCCTAGTTTCATCCTTATATGCAGGAAACTTTCTCTTGGTAAAGCTTTGGTAAATATGTCAGCCAGCTGTTCAGCTGTGTTAACATATTCAAGCTTAATGATCCCATTTTGAAAGTGATCCCTTATAAAATGATGTCTTACTTCAATGTGCTTGGTCCTGGAATGCATCACTGGATTCTTAGTAATGCTTATT
>NC_021164.2:14705253-14707063 GCF_000331145.2 Cicer arietinum | reverse complement strand
TAGCTAACTCCTCTAAGGATCTATTTTTCCTCTCCACTACCCCATTTTGCTGTGGTGTCCTAGGGGCTGAATATTTGTGGTTTATTCCATGTTGTTCACAGTAAGTTTGAAAAGAATCATTTTGGAATTCACCTCCATGATCACTTTTAATTTATACAATTTTCTGGTCATTCTCATTTTGAACAAAGTAGCAAACTTCTTAAAAGTTGAGAATGCCTCACTCTTGTGAGCCAGAAAATATGTCCATGTGAACCTGGAATAGTCATCTACCAACACATATCCATAAAGGTTACCTCCAAAGCTCTTCAGTTGAGCAGAACCAAAAAGGTCCATGTGTACTAACTGCAAAACCCTATTGGTTTTGACCATATCTATAGAGGGAAAAGAAGTTTTAACTAGTTTGCTTCTCTTACAGGAGTCACAAAGCCTATCCTTAGTAAACTTCTTGTTAGGGAGACCTATAACTAGTTGTTTGCTAACAAGTCTATTCAAATGATCTATATGAATATGCGCTATACGTTTATGCCATAACCAAGTCTCATCTGAATTAGATAACAAGCAACATATAGTACTTGGCAAAGAATTAAAATCTAACATATAAATGTTATTAATTCTATCACCAACTAACTTTATGTGTTTGTCATCTTTATGCTCAATAATACAAGATTGTGATGAAAAACTTACCCGGAAGCCTTTATCACATAGCTGGCTTATACTCAGCAGATTGTGTTTTAGCCCTTCTACATACAAGACATTTTTGATTACTGCAGTTGACTCATTGCCTATGTCACCAATTCCAATAATCTTTCCTCTAATGTTGTCACCATATTTGACAAAACCTCATTCCTTTAATGTCAAGGACATGAATTTGGATTTGTCTCCTGTCATGTGCTTTGAGCATCCGCTATCTAAATACCAAGAATGCTTAGAGGATGTCAAGCACACCTGCAACACACAATCAGAATTTTATTTTAGGTCCTCAATTTAAATTGGGTCCTGGAAGGTTAGTGTCAAAAATTGGTTTCTTTGCTATCCAAACTTGCTTCCATCCTCTATTGGCTAGTTTTTTAAATTTGCAATTTGAAACAAAATGTCCCTTTCTGCAACAGAAGCGACATGTACCATCAAAGGATGAATGTTTGTTTGGTTTAGTAAAGATGTCATACATACTCTTTGAAATAGCAGATTTTTGACCATGTTTGACATTTCTGGTTTGCATATAACCAATACCATATCTAGTGTTATTCCTTTTAACATGCATATTGGGTTTATATCCTAAACCAGATTTTTCATTAACATGTCTTTGATTACTAAGTATGACATTCAGTTTATCTTCACTACTAGCAAACTTCAATAAATCAGATTTTAATGATGCAACATTTTTTTCAAGTTCAATGCATCTTGCAGATTTGTCATGTGAATCCTTTTTCAGTTGTTCATACAAATTTTCAATTTCTTTATGATCATTTTTCATTTGCTCAAGCATTTTCTTTGTACTTATCAACTGTTTAATAGAATTCACATACTCATCATGCAGTTCATTGAAAGCTTCTTGCAGTTCATCATAAGATGGATTAAATTGTGAACTAACCTCATTTTCTGATTCTGAGTCGGTATTTGCCATAAGACATAGATTTGCTTCTTCTTCATCTGAAGAGGCAGAGGATTCTTCGTTGTCATTCCATGCAACACACAACTGAACTTATTGGATGCACAAGATTGGTTAAAACTCCTAATTGGACAAGAATAAGCCGAGGGAAGATGAAAATGCCCTAAATGTTCATTCAATGACACAAACACACCTATTGGA
>NC_021164.2:14674680-14704375 GCF_000331145.2 Cicer arietinum | reverse complement strand
ATGTATCTCACACAATAATCTGGTTGTTCATTTGAGTGTTTGTGAGATCATTGTCTTTTCTCTCAAGAATTCTTTTTCAGCTCTCTTATTGATTATGAATAATCTTTTGGTCTTTATCTGAAAAACCAATATCAGAATGTTATCAAAAAGGTTCTTAAGAGTTCTTCAGTGTTCTGAAGTATATTCAAGTGTTTTTGAGAAAATGATTGAAAACTCTTTATATAGTTTCTGAAAAACAACATATAAATCGATTTCTCAATCGTTTCATTAATGTGATAAAACGGGCTTAATCGATTTGCCAATCGATTATCGCAAGTCTTGTTTTTCTTGAATCTTGAAACTATATAAACTAATCGATTTCCTAATCGATTCTTTTAATACACTTTTCAGAAAATTATGTGTAGACTTATATATGAATCGATTGCATAATCGATGTCAGGTGTTTTGTTCCAATAATAAAATCAAACCAATCGATTACTTAGTCAATTCACTAAGTCACATAATCGATTCAATAATACACATAATCGATTTGGCCACAAACTAAGAGTTCCCTATGATTTTAAAATTTTGTTTCAATCGATTTGCCAATCGATTGTGTTTAAAACAGGAACTTAGCTTATTCCATGTTAGTCGGAGTGCCAATCGATTTGGTAGTATGTTTCTGAAAAGGTCTTACTAGTTGGTTTAGCTCAATCGATTTCCTAATCGATTGAAACCAAACTTGTCATGATTGAATTTCTCACAATGGATTGTCCAATCGATTGTGTTTGTCACAGGGCATGTTACTTTTGAAATATTATTTACGACATCGATTTGTCAATCGATTAGCCTAGTAAATGGATTGTTCCTGTGACTTGCCCAATCGATTACTCAATCGATTTATTCAATCAGTTGTTTGGTTTTGTAATTTGCACAGTCGATTTGCCAATCGATTAGCATAAAAATCAGGTTGCCTCTGACTTGCACAATTTTTATTACTGATTGTGCCAGTAGATTGCCTAATCGATTGTGTAACCACAAACTACATGTTTCCTTACAACCCTTTTACGAAATCGATTGCCTGATCGATTTGCTCAGTAGATTTTCAACTTTTGTTGATTTCTTGAGTACCAAGCAATTGTCTCAAGTATGTAGGGTTGAGTTGTTGTTCCTGAAATCTTACTCAGTTAAAATGTTAGATTTATCATATGATGTATGAACATTGTATGTTTGTTAATTATGTCAAAATTAGGATTAAGAGGACTAAAGTCCAACACAATATATTATACTCATGAACTCAAACGCTCTCTCACCCCTTACCTTATTTTGACGCTTTCACACACGAATACGACTCCACGAGCAAACAGCCTTTGTTCATTGACTCTTTGTCCATCAATCGATCTAACTCGACAGTTTATGGGTAAACGTTAAAAATAGTTTATAAGAAGATACTCTAAACACTAAATTCGAAATTCTTTCAACAAAACTTACCATAAATCAGAAAACAAATCATTGAATAAAATAACAATTTTTCACACGGTCGTTTTGACGTTGGTTTCACTCAAATCAGACTTACGGTGAAGGAGAACGGTTCAAACTAAGGAATTTTATAAACGGAGAAGTCGGGTATTTTAGAGAGAAATTTGGATGGTTAAAAATCTGAGGAAGTATGTTTGTTTGACTACCTTAATGAATAAAACGACATACTGAAATTTTGACAAGAATGGAGAAACTTTTCTAGAACAATTATCGATCATCGATGTCAAACTATAGATTGTTGTTGTGTTTCTCTTTGGTTTTACGGCCGCCATCCAACTCCCTTCCTTTTTTTGTTTGTTTTATTTTATTAAAAATTAGGGTTCACACATGGGTCAAACCCATTGGTCTCCTTTTAGGTTTTACTATTTTTTTTTTTAAAAAAAAAAAAAACACAATTTCATTAATAAAACATTATTAATATTTCAAAACTAATAATTTATAAATAAAAATGATTAATGTTTTAAAATAAATTAATAACCAAAACTCTTATATTCAAAATAACCCCTATAATAATACTTATTTTTCCAAATACTCAAATTAAAATATTACCATCTTTAGAGAATAGTCGAAATTATAAAATAAATAAATAATAAGTATATAAAAATAAAGGAAATCAAATACAATATCACTACTATCTCAAGATAATTATTTATAAAAAAATAACTAAAAATAGAAAATAATTATAAATAATTGAAATATAACTACGTGCATACTTAATATTAGTCAAGCGCGCATAAAAGTATTACATTAATTTGGTACACGTATATGCACGTAAAATCGTATAAAATCTTTTTTTTTAATAAATATATATATTACACTAAAATACTATTATTTTTAAAAAATAGATCAAAGAATAAAATATGATATTTATTATTTATATCACTCATGTAATCTAATATTTATAAAACTAGCACATCATATAAATCACCTATATAACGAAAAATTAGTCAGAACATTTATCATCATATATTCTAAATTAATTTTAACATTAAATTAATTATTTAAAATTGTACTTAACTAATAAAATAGTTTAATATAAAATTTAGGGTGTTATACGGTACAATTATGACTTATGCCCCTTCGAGGAGGGTTGTGGTTTGAGTTCCAGAATTCATGCATTTTGGCATATACGCATTGCATTAGGGTGCTTAGCACACGAGTCATGTTTGATATAATGTGATGATTGCGTATATATACTCAGTTGTTGTTGTGATTGTGTCGTAATTGGTAAGTGTGATTGTTTTGGATTTGTTTGTAAGGGTTGATTGATTGCGAAACCATTTTGAAACTGAATTCTGCATTTTTCTGCAATTGTATTCGAATACAAGAATGTTGTAGTCGAATACAGTTGTCCTGATTTTGCTATTGTCTTATGAAACATCATTGTATTCGAATAGAAGAAGGTTGTAGTCGAATACACTTATCCTGATTTTGCTACTGACTTGTGAAACAACATTGTATTCGAATACAAAGAGGTTGTAGTCGAATACAGTTGTCCTGATTTTGCTACTGACTTACAAAATAGCAATGTATTCGAATACAAGGATGCTGTATTCGAATACGACAGTGCAGTTTTGTTAAAAACGTCATTTTTTAACTTGTTTATGCATGTTTGACATATGAAAACCCTTTCAAGGAGTATGCTAAGATGAAAGGTTATTTTGTGCATTTAAAATTTAAATGCTAAGTGATATTTTTTAATTTCGGTTGATGACCTTTACAATTATTGTTGAAATATGGGCTTTGCCCTCATATGAGAACCAGGATCATCCTACCAGTTAGTACCCTAGAGATGGGAAGGTAGTTAGGCATACCTAATCGAAGTTGTGTCAGGAGGTATTTGCGGGGAGCGTGGAGATCACCCGGGCGGTATAGTGTTTTTTGTAGCATGATCATATTAGATGGTTGTATAGGGACGAGATGTCTTTCTTTTGCGGTTGTGGTTACTTTATTTTGGAAGACTGTACCTATACCTTATATTGTCAGCTTGACTTTTGTTTTGATGGGTCCATGTACCACTTTTTGATGGGACGTGGGGGAGGTAAAATTTCTTTGGGTAATGCTTTTGTACAGGTGTCTGCCGACAATACTCCAAGGGTGTGAGGTATGTTTGATAGGTCTCATAGCCCCAATGTATTTTTACTATTTAAATACTTTGGATTTTTGTTTCAAAAACTATTTCCGTTGCTTGTAAATATTTTTTGACTTTTGTCTTTATGTTACGACTTAAATATTTTATCCAAAGGTATTTCTTCCTTTATTTATGAAATTCGATTTATGTATTGTTTTAAAAAAAAAATAGGGTTGTTACAATTGTGGTATCAGAGCTTTTGGTTATAGATTGTAGGTCAACCTATAGGTTGGGAGTCGTTATCTGATCATGCGTCGGGGTAATTTGTCTAAGTTGTCAGATCAGGGGTAGTTATTGTGTGTTGATGTAGTCGGAAGTTAGTTTTGTAATTATTTGAAGTGGTGTTAAAACTCTTCTTGATGATGGTTTTATAGGAACCCATGCCGCCAAGAAGGAATGACGCTCCAAGAGTCAATGTCAATAGAGACGATCAAATGGCAGAAGCTATGAATAACATGGTTGCTTCTGTTGTTGCCCAAAATATTGCAAAGACTTGACGTGATCTAGAAAAGAGGGAAAGAGAGATCCGTGCTGCTAAGTCAAGAGGATTAGAAGATTTTCAACGTTACAATCCTCACAAGTTTAAGGGTGATGAGAATTCAGAGAAAGTAGATAAGTGGATCCAAGAAGTGGAAAAGATCTTTGAGATGATTAACTGTCAGGCAGGAGTGAAAGTCAACTATGCCACTTATCTGCTATTAGGGGTTGCTGAGTATTGGTGGAAGAATGCAAGGTTGTTGATGGGACCAACTCACGAGGAGGTGAACAGGGAATCATTCAAAAGGAAGTTTTTAGACAAATACTTCTCGATGAGTACCAGGACTAAACTGGGTGATGATTTTCTAAAATTTCATTAGGGGAATATGACTGTGGGCGAATATGCCACTAAGTTTGAATCGTTTTCGAGGCATTTCAGGTTTTTCCGTGAAGAGATTGATGAACCTTTCATGTTTCATCGTTTCCAAAACAGACTAAAGTATGAGATTCAAGACTTTGTCTTGTGGAAAAATGTAGAGAAGTTGAGGATATGAAAAATAAGAGGGGTAGCCGAGGAGGGAATTTTAATTCAGGAGGGCCTAGTCGGGTGAATCATCAAAACAACAAGGGAAGACAAGTAGCTAAACCTTATAATCGACCACAAAATAACAACGGGGAGTAGAATCGCCCGGGGAACCAGAATTTCGGAAGACAATTGGGATAAGTGGTTCGATGTTTCCGATGTGGGGGAGAAGGACATTATGCTAGTGCTTGTACCACTAATATTCTCACTTGCTACAATTGTCATAAGCCAGAGCACATGGCAAGGGATTGCAATGCTCCGAAGGTGGAACCAGTTCTGAATGTAACTAGGGATACTCGTCCAACTGCTAGAGGACACGTTAATTGCGTGAGTGCTGAAGCTGAAAATCCATCTGGCAATCTAATTCAACATGACTGTGAGATTGTAGATAACACTCTAACTACACTTTTTGATTCGAGGGCAACCCATTCCTCCACTGCTATGGATTGCGTGAATCGCTTGAAGTTATTTGTGTCTGCTTTGCCATTTGATTTGGTTGTTTCCACACCTGCTAAGACTTTGACAGTAAATTCTGCATGTTTACATTGTCAAATAACTATCCATAATAGAGATTTGTTAGTTAATTTGATTTGTTTACCTTTACAATCACTCGAGGTCATTCTCGGTATGGATTGGATGTCGTATCATTATGTGATATTGGATTGTGCTCGCAAACTGGTTTTTTTCCCCGAACCAGAAGTTGTTAAGTATCTAGTTGCTAACAAACTCAGAGTGTCACTAAGAGAAGGAACTCATGAGTTTTTGTCTTTGGCTAATGTGGTGGCAAAGATAAATGTGAACATAGAGGATGTGATGCTTGTCAATGAGTATCGGGACATATTTCCAGCAGAAATTACAGGATTGCCACCGTAAGCGAAGTGGAATTTTTCATTGATTTGCACCCAAGAACCAGACCTATTTCAATTGTGTCGTATCAAATGTCGCCATTGGAATAAAATGAGCTCAAAGGGCAAATTTAAGTGTATCACCATGGGGAGCTCCAGTGTTGCTAGTTAAGAAGAAGGACGGAAGCTCGCGCTTATGTTTGGATTATAGACAACTTAATAAGGCAACTATTAAGAATCGTTATCCTTTGCAACACATCAATGATTTTATGGATCAGTTGAGAGAAGCCACAATATTTTTGAAGATTGACTTAAAGTTGGGTTACCATCAAATTCGAGTAAGGGAAGGAGATATTCAGAAAACTGCTTTCAGAACCCTTTATGGACATCATGAATATCTTGTTATGCCGTTTGGAATTACCAATGCACCAGCAATTTTTATGGACTACATGAACATAATCTTTAGTCCATTCCTAGATAAATTTGGTGGGGTGTTCATTGAGGATTATATTGATTTATTCAAGGACTAAGGAAGAACATGGAGAACATTTGCGCCAAGTTCTTGAAATTTCAAGCGAGAAGCAATTGCATGCCAATCTATCGAAGTGTGAGTTTTGGCAAGATATGACACCCTAAACCTCAAAATAAATATATATAATAATTTATATTATATTTCTATAAAATCTGCAGCAGATAAATAAAAATATGTTTCTACGAAAATAAAAACTTTTATTCTTAACTTAGGATATCACGTTTCTAAAAAATCAAAAGGAGCACTTTAAAATTATTTCTCCATTAAAATAATGTAATCTGAATAAACTTGATTTAAATATTATTACATGATTTAATTTAAAAACTTACTAGTGCTTCTAAGATTTTCATACAAAAATTCATTTCAAATTAAATAAGTAAAATACTATTTAAACCTTTATTCACGGTATCACCTATCAGAGTGTGGTTCCTCCCAAACATGAACTTCAAGATTCACTAACCTGTAATAACTGTGATTTCGCAAACGCAGGGTCAAGCCAGTCAAACACGAACAATGAAGGAGGTGAGTTTCGAAATCATGATGACAGTATAATACTAGTAAGAAGAACACGCAAACAATCATAATAGAACTGTATCATTACACAAACATTCCATTAAGAAAATATCACATTAAAAAGGCAAATCACTCAAGGAAAATCAATAAAGTTCACTATAACATCAAATCGTTTAAGATAAATTATCACCACACACGATACATATTAAGCAGAAAAAAACAAGCACAATAAAATGCAATGCTACGCATGAGCTTAGACTCTACTTCACAATGTGTTACCATTCTAACTCTGAAGTACTTGGTTAGGAGGCTTGATACTATGCCAACATCATGATGGACGGACAATTCAAATTGGCCTTCTCCTCATAGATCCCCTCAACACAACCCAAGAGACATATTTGTGACAGTCGAGGTAAACGTGTGTTACATGGTAGCTCCCGACATTTGGACTGCTACCTCCAAGTCACCTAGGAATTCTTTACCCGAATACCTCCAAGGTCTAACAATCTTGCCTTAAGGCTCGATAACAGACCACCGCGATCAGGGTCATTCAGTTGTACTTCCCCGGAATCACTAGGCTTGTCAGGCCCTACCTATATGATGACAAAATAATCTTCACTTCACAAATTCTCAATATTTATTTTCTCCCCTTGTTGGCTTATGGTACTCCATTAAGACCTTCATCTCAAACACAAATTGGAATCACAATATTCTCATCACAATTTATAACATCACTATCATTAATCACACATCATCACCATCACATAAACTAATCACAAATTTATAGCATCGTTATCATCAATCACACAACAACACATATATTCATCATAAATTTATCACATCACTATTATTAATCATACATTATCATCATTACATAAAATTATCACAACACATCCATTTTTATTATAACATCATTTAAACTCATCTAATCAAACATATGCATAAAATTAATTCAACAACCAATATCACAATAATATTAAACACCACACATTTAAAGAAATTAAATCAAATATCACAATAAAATTAAATATCACGCATTTAACGAATCAATCAACACCTTATAAGTATTTCTTTTCCAAATTTTAATCTCACAATTTTCCATTTTTCACATTAATTAATTTATTACTCAAAGGGATATTGTCGTACGTAGCGAGCCCCTGATGAATTGTTGGCAAATACGGTTTTCCCGTTCATCTCACAATATATTATACTCATTAATTCAAACGCTCTCTCACCCCTTACCTTATTTCGAAGCATTCACCTATGTATACGATTCCATGACCAAACAATCTTGGTTCTTTGACTCTTTGTCCTTCAATCGATCTAACTCGACAGTTTATGGGTAAACGTCAAAAAAAAATTATGAGGAGATATTCTAGAAAACTAAATTCAAAAATCGGTGAGAGAAAATTACCATAAATCAGAAAACCAATTAGCGGATAGTATAGCCACTTTTCACACGGTCGTTTTGGCGTTGGTTTCACTCAAATCGGACTTACGGTGAAGTAGAACGGTGCAAAATAACGAATTCTACAAAAGGAGAAATTGGGTATTTTAGAGAGAAATTGATCTATGTTTAATTGACGAGTTAAATGAATGAAATAACATACTCAAATTTGGGAGAAAATGGAGAAAGTTTTCTGGAACAGTTATCGATCACTGGTGTCAAATGATAGGTTGTTGTTGTGTTTTCTCTTTGGTTTTACGGTTGTCCTTCAAACTCCCTTCCCTTTTTTGTTTGGTTTATTTTATTAACAATTAGGGTTCACACATGAATCAAACTCATTGGTCCCTTTATTTATGTTTATTATTTTACTATTATTATTTTTATTTTGCTAAAACAAAAGTAATAATTATTTAATCTCCTTTTTAATATTCTCCCAAACACAGTTTTTCAAACATTACTAATATTTTATATATTAGAGTAATTAAAATAATCAACATGAAAAAAAACATATTACTAACAATTGAAACTCTCACATTCAAAATAATCTCTACAATTATACTTATTTCTCAAAATACTCACATTATAATAATACCAGAATATTAGAAATAATCAAAATTATAAAATAAATAAATAAATATAACATCAATGTTTTATATTAATTACTAAATCTTAATAAATATATATAAAATCACAATGTCATAACAAGTATATAAAAATAAATGAAATCAAACACAATATCAATTCTATCTCAAGATAATTATTTATAAAAAATAACTAAAAATAGAAAATAGTTATAAATAATTGAAATATAACTATGTGCATACTTAACATCACTCAAGCGCACATAACAGTATTACATTAATTGGGTACACGTACATACACGTAAAATGGCATAAAATCTTTTTCTTTAAAATATATATTACACTAAAATACTATTATTTTTTTAAAAAATATATCAAATAATAAAATATTTTATTTATTATTTATATCGCTCATGTAATCTAGTATTTATAAAACTAGCACATCATATAAATCACCTATATAACAAAAATTAGTCAGAAAATTTATCATCATATATTCTAAAATAATTTTAACATTAAATTAATTATTTAAAATCGTACTTAACTAATAAAATAGTTTATTATAAAATTGGGGGTGTTACACATTATATCCAAGATTGAAGAATTTTTAAAGTCTATAAGCTTCTAAATTCGTGAACTATTTCCTGAGCGGATTCTACAATTCTAAAAGTAATTGGTCTCTAGAGCCAGGTGCTCGTATTGAAACATTACCACAAATAG
This sequence comes from Cicer arietinum, assembly GCF_000331145.2. Classification (NCBI taxonomy): domain Eukaryota; kingdom Viridiplantae; phylum Streptophyta; class Magnoliopsida; order Fabales; family Fabaceae; genus Cicer; species Cicer arietinum. The sequence goes on along the minus strand of NC_021164.2, from coordinate 14,695,028 downwards.
GAAGTACATCCAAAATATAGGTATTTCTAATGGAGTCACACTATAGACGAGATCTTTGTAATATCCAAATAGGATGTACATCCTAAATGATTACCACTAAAACCTTAACTAAACTTAAGCTTCACTCATGCCCATATATAGGATCTCACTCATAAGTGTGCATGTAAATGAATGTTTAGTCTGTGAGGAGAGTCACAATCCAAGATTTGAAAAATCTTAACGTTTATAAGCTTCTAAATTTAATAATTGAAATATAACTATGTGCATACTTAACATCACTCAAGCGCACATAACAGTATTACATTAATTGGGTACACGTACATACACGTAAAATGGCATAAAATCTTTTTCTTTAAAATATATATTACACTAAAATACTATTATTTTTTTAAAAAATATATCAAATAATAAAATATTTTATTTATTATTTATATCGCTCATGTAATCTAGTATTTATAAAACTAGCACATCATATAAATCACCTATATAACAAAAATTAGTCAGAAAATTTATCATCATATATTCTAAAATAATTTTAACATTAAATTAATTATTTAAAATCGTACTTAACTAATAAAATAGTTTATTATAAAATTTAGAGTATTACACTAGAAGAAGTGAATTTCTTAGGACATGTGATAACCAAGGAAGGAATCGTTGTGGATCCGGCAAAGATTGAGACAATTCTTGCTTGGAAACAACCTTAGACTGTCACTGATATACAAAGTTTTGTAGAACTGGCAGGGTTGTAGCTCCATTGACACAACTTAGTAGAAAGGATCAACTGTTCGCATGGACGGAGAAGTGTTAGGAAAATTTTTAGTTACTAAAGAAAAAGTTGACAACCTCACCAGTATTGGTATTACCGCAATCAGAAGAACCATATGAATTTTACTATGACGCGTCTCACCAAGGTTTGGGATGTGTTCTAATGCAACAGAAGAAAGTTGTAGCTTACGCCTCAAGGAAATTGAAGATTCATGAAAGAAACTATCCTACTCACGACTTGGAGCTTGCTGTTGTAATTTTTGCATTGAAGATTTGGAGGCACTATTTATATGGATGCACGTTCACAGTGTTCAGTGACCATGCGTTAGAGACGATGGATGGAGACTCTCAAGGATTTTGATTTCACACTACAGTACCACCCTGGGAAGGCCAATGTAGTGGCTGATGCGTTGAGTATAAGAAATGTGTCAGTATCTTCAACAGTGATGGCTATACAACAAGAGTTATGTGAAGCTTTTAGAGACCCTCTACACTTGAACGTAGAGTTTGCACCAGGAATTTTGAAATTTGAAATGATTAACATTTCGAGTGGACTACTTGAAGACATTGTGAATTCTCAAGATGACGTCTTAATTCAAGAGAAGAAGAACCTAATAGTGCAAGGGAAGACAACTGAGTTTAAGATCAGACTAGATAATATTTTGAGATGTAATAGTAGGATTTGTGTACCAAAAATTACATATATGAGGAAAACAATTTTAGAAGAGGCTCCTAAGAGTAAATTGAGTGTTCATCCTAGAGCAACAAAGATGTATCAAGATTTGAGGTAGAGTTATTGGTGGCCAGGAATGTATCAACTTGTTTAACTTGTCAAAAAACGAAAGTGGAACATCAGGTGTTCCAACCTTTAGATATACCTGAATGGAAGTGGGACAACATTTCCATGGATTTTATAACTGGATTGCCAAAAACAAGGAGAAAGAATGATTCTATTTGGGTGATAGTGGATTGATTAACTAAATCTGCACACTTTTTGCCAGTAAATACCATATATAAGGTAGATAAGCTAACCGAGATCTACATTGCTGAGATTGTGAGATTACACGGAGTACTGTCGAATATCGTACCAGACCGTGACCCAAAGTTCACATCGCACTTTTGGGGAGCATTGCATGAATCATTGGGAACGAAACTAAGATTGAGTTCATCTTACCATCCACAAACGGACGGACAGACTGAGAGGACAAATCAGTCCTTGGAAGATCTTTTGATAGCATGTGTATTAGATGATAGAGGGAGTTGGGATAACGTACTTCCATTGGTTGAGTTTACCTACAACAATAGTTTCCATGCAAGTATTGGAATGGCACCATATGAGGCTTTGTATGGGCGCAAGTGTCAAACGCCTTTGTGTTGGTATAAGGACGGTGAAAGTATGATTGTAGGACCGGAGATGGTACAACAGACTACAGATAAGGTCAAGAAGATAAAAGAGAAAATGAAGATTTCACAAGATCGTCAGAAGAGTTATGCAGACAAGCGTCACAGACTTTTAGAATTCGAACAGGGTGACCATGTATTTCTAAGAGTCACGCCTACAGCTGGAGTTGGTAGAGCCTTGAAATCAAAGAAATTGACTCTGAAATTCATTGGACCATATCAGATTTTTGCACGAATTGGACCTATTGCTTATCGGATTGCATTGCCTCCGATACTGTCCAATATCCACGACGTGTTTCATGTGTCGCAGTTAAGGAAATACCTTGCAGATCCGTCTCATGTGTCGCAGTTAAGGAAATACCTTGCAGATCTGTCTCATGTGGTCGAACCAGACACAATTCAACTAAAGGATAACTTGTCATTTGAAGTATTACCTGTAAGGATTGATGACATGAAGATTAAGCGGTTGAGGAACAATGATATTTCGTTGGTCAAGGTGATTTGGAACCCAATTACTGGAAATGCGACTTGGGAACTGGAGAGCAAGAAGTGAGAACAACACCCTGAGTTGTTTATCGACACATAGTTTCGAGGAAGAAACTAATTTTAGGGGGGTAGAATGTAAGACCCTTAGTTTTAATTGGTAATTATTGTATTTTGGTGTTCTTTTATGTTGAATTCTAAGGCTTTTTAGCCAATTTGTATTGGTATTTTGTGTGTTATATGCCAAATATATATTTTTGGAGCCCTGATTAAAACTATTTGTCTAGGAATAATTTTATTTATTTTACGGTGAATCTTTTGTCGAGAGGAAAATTTTCTAAGATGCAGTGTTTTTCAGAAAAATTCACCTGCCGAATTGAATTGCGGCGAGAGTAGATATTTTTCTGAAAAAGTGACTTGAGAAGTAGTGTGAGGTAATTAATATATATACAACTATATATATATATATATATATGTGTGTGTGTGTGTGTGTGTGTGTGTGTGTGTGTGTGCGTGTGAAAAAGGAAAGAAAAGGAAAGAAAAACATAACATTTCCTTTCCTTTCCCTGCCTTGTGAATTACTCCATCTTTCTTCCTTCTCCCTTCTTTTTCTTTTGCTTTCTTTTGCTTCAAGAAAAGAAACCCAAGGCTTTGTGGGTGAGGAAGCAAAGATTTTTCAGCTTCCTTCTTCTTCTTTGATTCGAAAACAAAGAAAAACGGTGTTGGTGATTTCAAAAAGCGTCAAACACAAACCTCCACTTTTCTTCGACATTTGAGCTTCGTTTCGAGAAGTGATAGAAGAGAAAGTTGCTCATCTCCCCGCTACGGTGCTAGTGAGCCAACTTTGGAAGCAACGACGTGAGCATAAGTTTTACCAGAATTAATTGCAGTGCCGTAATCGGTTGTTAAAGCTACCGTTAAGGTAAGGGCTCCTTCCAAATTTTTAGCTTGCATATAGGATGCTATATGTGCATTTGTGGAGTTGGAATTTGGTGAAATGGATGTGTGATTTTGTGGAAAAGGAATTTAATTCATTTATGTGTGTTTTTTAGGAAATAAAATTTGATGTGTTTGAGGTGTGGTTTGTGAAAATTAATTTGGGATGAGTTATGTTTGAGTTTTGTGGAAATTTATGAGTGATTGATGATTGAGCTTGGTGTGGTTTTTGTGGAATTTGAATTGATCGAATTTAATGTAAATTGTGGATTAAATTTGATGTGTGGTGGTGCAATATATATGTTCGAGTATGCTCTGTGTTGAATTGGAAAAACCATTAGAGTTAAATGAGTATTAAAAATGGGGAATCTTTTAATATTTGCATTTACTTAATGATTGTTGTGGAAAGAGTCAGAGTATGCTCATGCATTTCATAGTACATCGTGACCACGATGGGGCCATGGTGATAGTGGTGACAGGGATGGGCCACAAGATGATGACATGTTATCTGTTGGTTCATCTTATCCTTGCGGGGATTTTCGCGTCGTGTAGGTCCTTGATAGACTGCACATTATTAGTATATCGTGTTGACCCGTGATAGGTGGCACCTCGGTAAAGAGTACTGGTATGTGATACGCGGTACATTTACGATTTACGCTTTTTAGTAAATCGGCCTGACCCGTGATAGGTGGCACCTTAGTAAATAATACTGGTCTTTGAAAGGCGATATATTTACGATTTACACTTTTTAGTAAATCGTGCTAACCTATGATATGTGGAACTCGGTAAATAGTACTGGTCTGTGATAGGCGATACATTTACGATTTTCAGTTTTTAGTAAATCGTGTTGACCCATGATAGGTGGCACCTCGGTAAATAGTACTGATATGTGATTGGCGGTACATTTATGATTTACGTTGTTTTTTTTTAGTAAATAGTGTTGACCCATGATAAGTGGCATATTAGTAAATAGTACCGGCCTGTGATAGGAAGTACATTTATGATTTATATTTTTTAGTAAATTGTGCTGACCCGTGATAGGTGGCACCTCGTTAATTAGTACTGGTCTATGATAAGCGGTACAATTATGATTTACACCTCTTCGAGGGGGGTTTTGGTTCGAGTTCCGGAAAACATGGATTTTGACATATACGCATTGCATTAGGGTGCTTGGCATGCGAGTCATGTTTGATATAATGTGATGATTGCGTATGTATACTCAGTTGTTGTTGTGATTGTGTCGTAATTGGTGAGTGTGATTGTTTTGGATTTGTTTGTAAGTGTTGATTGATTGTGAAACCATTTCGAAACTGAACTCTACATTTTTCTGCAATTGTATTCGAATACAAGAAGGTTAAAGTCGAATACAGTTGTCCTGATTTTGCTATTGTCTTATGAAACAACATTGTATTCGAATACAAGAAGGTTGTAGTCGAATACAGTTGTCCTAATTTTTCTACTAACTTATGAAACAACAATGTATTAGAATACAAGGAGGTTGTAGTCGAATACAGTTGTCCTAGTTTTGCTACTGACTTACAAAATAGCACCGTCTTCGAATACAAGGATGTTGTATTTGCCCTCAGATGAGAACTAGGATCATCCTACCAGTTAGTACCCTGGAGATGGGAAGGTAGTTAGACATACCTGACCGAAGCTGTGTTAGGAGGATTTTGCGGGGAGCATGGAGATCACCCGGGCGGTATAGTTTTTTTTTTTTGTAGCATGATCAGATTAGATGGTTGTATAGGAACTAGATGTCTTTCTTTTGCGGTTGTGGTTACCTTATTTTGGAAGACTGTACCTATACCTTATATTGTCAGCTTGACTTTTGTTTTGATGGGTCCATGTACCACTTTTTTATGTGACGTGGGGGAGTTAAAATTTCTTGGGGCAGTGCTTTTCTACAGGTGTCTGCCGAGAATACCCTAGAGGTATGAGCTATATCTGATAGGTCTCATAGCCCCGATGTATTTTTATTGTTTAAATACTTAGGATTTTTGTTTCAAAAACTATTTTCGCTGCTTGTAAATATTTGTTGACTTTTGTCGTTATGTTACGACTTAAATATCTTATCCAAAGGTATTTCTTGCTTTATTTATGAAATTCGATTTTTGTATTGTTTTAAAAAAAAAACGGGTTGTTACAACAAGTGTCTATGTTTAACTTGATAAGTTTAAGTCATGTGATGATAATACTTAGATGTATAGTGTAATATGAGTTTATGTGATGATGATGAACGATGGAAGAATATGATTTTATGAATTTATGATGAATATATTGATGTCACCCTATCGTTGATGAAATAACAGTGATTCCATCCCATGTTAAATATAGTGATATTAATGGAAAAGCAACCTACGTCCACGAGAGGAGGAATTGAATGTTAGAGGTAATTGCCATATAAATCTTTTTGTCATCATATAGGCAAGGTCTAATAAGCCTAGTGATGTTGGAGAAGTACAAATGATTGAGGGTAATTTTAGAGATCTATTATTGAGACTAATGACAAGGCTGTTAACATTGAGGTATTCTGGTGGAGAATTCTTTTCTGACTTTGGGGCTCTAAGGGTGTTTTTAATGCAACAGCCGACGTCAAGACCAAAAAGTTGTTTGAATGAAAAGTCATGATCATTTTGTTTTCATAGAGCTCTTATTTAAGATTTTATTTAATTCATTGTGAAACCAAGTTTTAAATCCATTGACTAAAGTTAGCCAACTTTTGAAAGATGTGTGTGCTTAACTTTTGATAATGGATGAATTTATTAAAATGGATAAGAATAGTTCATTCACTCTTTGCAAAATAGATAGAGTTTTTCCTATCAGCTTCTTTATTTCTATGGAAAGTCTTGCCATCCATATTTCATATGAATTTATGTTCAAGGAACAAGTTCAATATAGGTGGAAGTATGCTTTTCAAAGATTCATGGGTAGTTTGAAGCGATTACTTAAAAATAAGGATAGGTGGAAGGGGGTAGAATAAACTTGCATAATTTAACAAATATAACGATTGGAAGTTATTTAAATGCCTAACATTATATTTCTTACATAACCCTTTGTTATGTTGGTTTAGTCATATAACTAATCCTATTTTTTTGCAATAAGTCTTTATAGTATGTTATTGTTATAGTTGACTTGAATCAATAAATTGGTAATTGAAAACAATTATGTATTGTTTTTTTTATTTATAAATTTTATATTAATAGTAACAAAAATTATTTAATATAATATTGTCATGGGTCAATATTTTTATAGAGAATAATTTTTGAAATTTCTCAATAACACATTAAATTTTTCATAAAAAATAATTTATATGCATAAAACATTACATATCTCCAATTAATTTACTCTTGTTAGTTTTAAAAGTTATCCTATCAATTGATATACATTTTGTTAAATTTTTGTAATTAAACATAATTCAATAGTATAAAGAAATCCTTGAGTTTGACACTCGGTATTACCATTTTATTATTACTTGCAACGATTCAGTACACTTGCTGAAATGATATCACACCTTTTGTTTGTAACCTAGTCCAGTAGTGGTTGCATCTCTCAACTACTTGACTGTACTAAACTACAAGGTTGAGAAGACTTAAACACGTCCAGGTTAACATGTTGGTGTTCAATAGACATGTGATTCAATTGATAAATTAGTGGATTAAATCATTCAATTTAAAAGGACAAGACATAATTACGATGTTGGTGGTGAACCAGGATAAATTAGCTAGTGTTGTTATGTGTTTATTGTGTTATCTGCTCTGTTTTTACCACTATGTTTTAATATTATTAAAAATAGTTTTAAAATAAAATAAAAAATGAAATCCCATTTTTCTTGTGTTTCTCATTCTACAAGTCTCTGTGTTTAATTTGATGAATTTAAATTATATGATGATAATACTTAGATGTATTGTGTGATATGAGTTTATGTGATGATGATGAACAATGAAAGAATATGATTTTAGGAATTTATGATGAATATATTGATTTCCCCTATTGTTGATGAAATAATGGTGATTTCATACCATGTTAAATATAGTGATCTTAACGGAAAGAGTAGCCTAGGTCAATGAGAGGAGGAACTTAATGTTAGACGTAATTACCATAAAGATCTTCTTGTCATCATATAGGCATGGTCTAATAAGATTAGTGATGTTGGAAAAGTACAATGAATGAGCATAATTGTAGAGATCTATTGTTGAGACTAATGACAAGGCTATTAAACATCGAGGTATTTTGGTGGGGAATTCCTTTTTGACTTTGGGATTCTAAGTGTGTTTTTAACGCAACAGTCGACGTCAAGACCAAAAAGTTGTTTGAATGAAAAGTCATGATCATCTTGTTTTCATGGAACTCTTATTTCGGATTGTATTTAAATCGTTGTCAAACCATGTTTTAAATAATGGATGAACTTATTAAAATGGATAAGAATAATTCATTCACTCTTTGCAAAATAGATAGAGTTTTTCCTATCAGTTTCTTTGTTTCTATGCAAAGTCTTACGATCCATATTGCATATGAAGTTATGTTTAGCGAACAAGTTCAATATAGGTGGAAGCATATGAAGTTATGTTTAGCGAACACGTTCAATATTGGTGGAAGTATGCTTTTCAAACATTCATGGGTAATTTGAAGCGATTAGTTAAAAATAAGGATAGGGTAGAAGATGGTAGAATACACTTGCATAGTTTAACAAACATAACGATTGGAAGTGATTTAAATGCCTAACATTATATTGTTTACATAACCTTTTGTTATGTTGGTTTAGTCATATAACTAATCCTTTTGTTATTGTTATAGTTGAGTTGAATCAATAAGTTGGTAAGTGGAAACAATTATGTATATTTTTTTTTATATAAATTTTATATTAATAGTAACAAAAATTATTTAGTATAATATTGACATGGGTCAATATTTTTATAGAGAATAATTTTTGAAATATCTCAATAACACGTTAAATTTTTCATAAAAAATAATTTATATGCATAAAACATCTTTACATATCTCAAATTAAATTACACTATGATGCTATTTTAATTTGTTAAGTTAGCTTCTAAAATATATTAATAAATTTCTATATAACTAAAGATGGTTGCGTACATATGTAAAAATAATTTCGAATGATCGATCATTCATACAAATAAATCCAATTATAAATTGATGTAAATTTTAATTTTACTCTATCAATAGTAGTTAATGTATTTGTTCCTCATTAAAGTATAAAGTGTGATGTTCAATTAATCGAAAAGACTAGCTAGCACGTGTGAAGATCTAATGATAATAAGGGACAACACCACTACGCTAAAAATGACATTTAACAGCGCCCATTTTACAGCGCTTGCTAAACACAAGCGTTGTTGTAATTATATTTTAAAAATAACGGAACCTTTTACAGCGCTTTTGATGACAAGCGCTGTAGTTGGTCATATAACGTTTGCGCATCACGTTATAAGGCCTTTACAGCGCTTGTCAAAAAAGCGCTGTAAAAGAAAGCGCTTTCGCGTATCAGTTACAGCGCTTTTTTCACAAGCGCTGTAAAATACATGCGCTTTCATTGAATTTAACTACCTATTACAGCGCTTTTTTCACAAGCGCTGTAAAACACATGCGCTTTCATTGAATTTAACTACCTATTACAGCGCGTTTTTCACAAGCGCTGTAAAACACATGCGCTTTCATTGAATTTAACTACCTATTACAGCGCGTTTTTCACAAGCGCTGTAAAATACATCTTTAAAATAATTATATACGTTGGAAACCCTCATATCCTCTACATCTTTCAAATAATTATATACGTTGCGAACCCTAATATCCTCTACGTACTGTGCGGCCATCTACGTTGTCTAAGGTATTTTTTACACATGATCTGTTATATTTTGTTACATATATATTAAATCTACTAAAAATTGTTATATATATATATATATATTAAATCTCTTTTACACATGATCTGTTATGTTTTGAAATTGTCAAAAATTGTCAAAAACTCATACCACATGATCTGTTCTGTTTTGAAATTGTTAGTTGATATTGGTTTCTTTTTGAAACTTGTTGATATGTTTTGAAAGCTTATTATTTTTGTTACTGCATTTATATAGGTGGTATAATATGGATAGGAAATGGATTTCAGCCAATCGATTGTCAAAAGAGTATGAAATTGGAGTGAAGGAGTTTGTTGAGTTTGCAGTGAAGAATGCAAAAGATCCAAATAGAGTAGTTTGTCCTTGTTTAAAATGTTGTTTTGGAAAACGTGTTAGAGAAGATGAATTAGAAGGACATCTAGTATGTAATGGAATTGATCAAAGCTACACATGTTGGATAAGACATGGTGAGAAAAAAAAAGGAAACATTAATTTTGAGAATAGTTCGACATATGCTTCAACTGACTTCGATACAGATACATATGAGCCGGACCGAGTTGATGAGATTGCAAAAGCAGTTGAAGAAGATCTTCGAGATTGTCCTAAAATGTTTGAAAGTTTGTTGAGTGATGCAGAGAAAGAATTATATAATGGTTGTACTAAATTCACAAGACTGTCAGCGATATTAAAGTTGTACAACTTAAAAGCGAGTAATGGATGGTCTGATAAAAGCTTTACAGAATTATTAACACTCATAAAAGATATGTTGCCAGATGATAATGAACTTCCCAGTCGAACCTACGAGGCTAAACGGATTTTGTGTTCTATTGGAATGAGTTACGAAAGGATTCATGCGTGTCCTAACGATTGCATTTTATTTCGAAACGAATATGAACTACTTAAGGCGTGTCCGAAATGCAATGTCTCTCGATATAAGAAGAAAGAATCTACTCCAGCAAAAGTCGTGTGGTATTTTCCTATAATACCAAGATTTAGGCGCATGTATCGCAGTGAAGAAGATTCAAAACACTTGACATGGCATGCAGATGAAAGAATTAGAGATGGAATGTTTCGACACCCTGCAGATTCCCCACAATGGGCAAAAATTGATCACGAGTATCCTGAATTCGGGATAGAGTCAAGAAATCTAAGACTTGCACTTTCTACTGATGGAATGAATCCACATGGTCTTCAAAGCATCTCACATAGCACGTGGCCTGTGATTTTGGTAATATATAACCTACCTCCATGGTTATGTATGAAGCGTAAGTTTATGATGTTGTCTCTGTTAATTTCTGGACCCAAACAACCGGGGAATGATATCGACGTATACTTGACTCCTCTAATCGAAAATTTAAAAAGTATGTGGGAGACAGGTGTGGAAGTTTATGATGGGTATAAGAAAGAATGTTTCAATTTGAGGGCTATGTTGTTCGGCACAATTAATGATTTTCCAGCATATGGTAATTTATCAGGATATAGCATTAAAGGTCAGTGTGCATGTCCTATATGTGAAGAGAGTACAAATTGGATGCGGTTGAAACATTGTAAGAAGAATGTGTTTCTTGGACATCGTAGATTTTTACCTTATAGTCATCAGTATCGTGGGTGGAGAAATGCATTCAATGGAAAATCAGAGGAAGGTAAAGCTCCTTTAGCACCGACTGGATATCAAATACTTGAAAAAGTACAAGGTTTGACCAATAAATTTGGCAAACCTTTTGCGGGAGAGCTGGTGAAAACTGGGTGGAAGAAAAAGTCAATTTTCTTTGAATTGCCATATTGGAAGTCATTGTATGTAAGACATTTCCTCGATGTGATGCATATTGAGAAAAATGTATTTGAAAGTGTTATTGGTACGTTACTCAATGTTCCAGGAAAGTCTAAAGATGGCGTCAATGCAAGATTGGACTTGGTCGATATGGGAATAAGAAATGAACTGGCTCCAGTAAAGAAAGGAAATCGCACATATCTACCTCCAGCCGCTCATACTCTATCTAGAAAGGAAAAAATTGTTTTATGTAAATTTCTACACGAAGTTAAAGTTCCAGAAGGATACTCTTCGAACATTAAAAATTTGGTTTGTATGAAAGACCTCAAGTTAAAAGGTTTGAAGACCCATGATTGTCATATTATAATGGAGCATTTGCTACCAATAGGTATACGTTCCATTTTACCTGAAAAAGTTCGACTAGCCTTAACTAGATTATGTTTCTTCTTCAGGGAAATTTGTAGTAAAGTGATCGACCCTCAGAAATTACCGACATTGCAGAGGGAAATTGTTGTTACTTTGTGTGAGCTTGAAATGTATTTCCCACCATCGTTTTTTGATATAATGGTTCACCTTACTGTTCATCTGGTTAAGGAGACACAACTTTGTGGGCCAGCTTATATGAGATGGATGTATCCGATAGAACGATATATGAAAATATTAAAAGGGTACGTAAAAAGTAGAAGTCGACCAGAAGGTTGTATTGCTGAACGATACATTGTTGAAGAGGCTGCTGAATTTTGTACTGAATATCTGTCCAATGTTGAATCCATAGGGCTTCCCATGTCTCGTCATTCGGGAAGACTATCAGGAGAAGGGATAACTGGAAGGAGACTACTGACTATATCAAGGACAGAATGGGAGCAGGCACAATTGTATGTTCTGCACAATGATGATGAGGTTCAACCGTATGTTACAATACACATTGATCAGTTATCTCGTTTGAACATGAATAGGAATCAAAATTGGATAACTCGAGAGCACAATCGAAGTTTTGTAACATGGTTAAAAAATCACATAATGTCAAAATTTGATATAGACCCCGGATCAATTTCAAATAGATTGAGGTGGCTAGCAAATGGTCCGAGCTTACATGTCTTTTCTTACACTGGTTATGTTATTAACGGCTACACATTTTATACCAAAGAACAAGATGATCAGACCACTATGCAAAATAGTGGAGTCACTCTCGTAGCTGAAGCGATGCATGTCTCAAGTGCAAAAGACAAAAACCCAATATATGCAAATCTATCATATTTTGGGGTTATCGAGCGCATATGGGAGTTAGACTACACAATGTTTCGTGTTCCCATATTTGGTTGCAAGTGGGTCGATAATAATAATGGCGTTCGGATTGATGAGTCAGGATTCTTGCTTGTCGATTTTAATAGGGTGGGATACAAAGACGAGCCTTTTATTTTAGCGTCGCAAGCTCAACAAGTGTTTTATGTCACTGATCCTTCTAATGATAAATGGTCTGTTGTCCTATCGACCAATAAAATAAGTGATGATAACAATAATGATGAAGATGTTGGTAATGATCTTTTATTTGCAACATCACAACAACCACATGAAATTGATTCAACTGATGATGGTTTATATCTTAGAGATGATCATGATGAGGGAATTTGGATTAATCCATCGTTTCGTATTGTAAATGGACAAACAAATGTGAATGTCACCAGGAAAAGAAGAAGGGCATCTTAATGTATATATATGTTTAATTGTTTTATATAAGCTATGCATGTAATCTGAACTGTGTTATTGTAAATATGCATGTAATCTGAATTGAGTGTTTTATACTAAGTTCTGATTAATTTATTTTCTGATTAATTTATTTTCTGCTTATATTTAGCTTGATTTGAGTGTTTTATACCAAGTTCATGTAACAATGAGTGTTTTATATTTAGCTTGATTTACATGAACTGAACTGAATATAAATTAGTAATTTACATGAACTGAACTGAACTGAATAGAGAGATTCTCTTTTGCTCAGTGCATATATATATATAGATTCTTCAGAATACTCATTTCTAATAATTCATCATCTCCTAAAGTATTGTGATAAAGACAATGATAACAATATTTTTAATCCAATAAACAATGATAAAAATGTTTTTAATGTCATCCCAACCCAAATAAACCAAACACAAAAATAAAATAAAGAGACATTTTACAGCGCTTATCTTAAAAAGCGCTGTAAAAGATCCTTTTAAAAATAAAATAATGAGTGTTTTATACCTTTTACAGCGCTTTTCACACAAAGCGCTGTAAACGACTCTTTTGAAAGTGAGTAAAAAAGACATTTTACAGCGCTTATTTGACAAAGCGCTGTAAAAAAGCTTTAAAAATAATATTCATCAGACACCTAATTTCTTCAAACACCTTGTACGCATCATGGGAATCCAAAAAACATCAGACACAAACCCATTTCTTCAAACACCTTGTACGCATCATGGGAATCCAAAAAACATCAGACACAAACCCATTTCTTCAAACACCTTGTACGCATCATGGGAATCCCCAAAAACACCAGACACAAACCCATTTTTCGCAACATGGCAATGATCCTGAATACCAATTAAGTTTCGATTTAAGAAGGAAAGAGAATGTAAAGAGATAAAAAGGGTGTTGAGGTGGAGATTGAATTGTGAAAGAGTAAGCTTTGATGTTTGTGAAGAAGATGCATAAAAGGAGAAGAGTTTGGTGAAGAGGAAGGGATTTTTGTGGTGACCAGTTACTACTATGTGGGTTTTGCATGCATGTTGAGCTTGTTTAAAAAATAACATAACATAACAAAACACAAAAACAATAAGGCCTTTTACAGCGCTTATTTGGAAAAAGCGCTGTAAAAGAGCCTTTTAAAATTAACATAAAGAGACATTTTAGAGCGCTTATGTGGAAAAGCGCTGTAAAAGGCTTTAAAAAACATTCATATAACATAATAACACACGGAGGTCTTTTACAGCGCTTATTTGGGAAAAGCGCTGTAAAAGAGCCTCTTAAAATTAACATAAAGAGACATTTTAGAGCGCTTATGTGTAAAAGCGCTGTAAAAGGCATTCAAATAACATAATAACACACGGAGGTCTTTTACAGCGCTTATTTGAAAAAAGCGCTGTAAAAGAGCCTTTTAAAAATTTAACTAAAGAAGCCTTTTAGAGCGCTTATGTGTGAAAGCGCTGTAAAAGGCATTCATATAACATAATAACACACGGAGGTCTTTTACAGCGCTTATTTGAAAAAAGCGCTGTAAAAGAGCCTTTTAAAAATTTAACTAAAGAAGCCTTTTAGAGCGCTTATGTGTGAAAGCGCTGTAAAAGGCATTCATATAACATAATAACACACGGAGGTCTTTTACAGCGCTTATTTGAAAAAAGCGCTGTAAAAGGCATTCAAATAACATAATAACACACGGAGGTCTTTTACAGCGCTTATTTGAAAAAAGCGCTGTAAAAGGCATTCAAATAACATAATAACACACGGAGGTCTTTTACAGCGCTTATTTGAAAAAAGCGCTGTAAAAGAGCCTTTTAAAAATTTAACTAAAGAAGCCTTTTAGAGCGCTTTACAAAATAAGCGCTGTAAAAGGCTTATAAAAAGCGCTGTAAAAGTGTTACGTATATATAACAGTTACCTCTTCAGTTTCCTCTTCATTACGTAACCTTCATCTCAACCTTCATTTCTTCTCTTCTTTTGCAAACCCTATCATCCCGTCCTTTACGAACCTTATTTCCACGATCATCTCCTTCATTTCGAACCTTATTTCCATCCAAGATCATCTCTCCCATTTCACACAATATATTTTCATTGAAATACGTAACCCTCATTACGTATTTCTTCAAACCGTATTTCTGTGAACCATATTTCTGTGAACTTTCTGCAAACCCTCTTTTCTTTGCATTTCGTCTTTCTTCGAACCATCATTATTCAGGTATTGATGTTATTAAATTTTTGTAATCATTAGAATGCATGTTGAGCTTTTTTAAGATATACTGATACATGTTGAGTTTGTTTATAATAATGCATGATCCATGTTGAGCTTGTTGATGTTATACTAAAGTGCATGTTGAACTTGTTGTAGTTAAATGGATACAAACAAAGATTTAGAAGTTCAAAATGAAGAAGTTGGCACCTCTAAGACTTACGAAAAAGAAGTCAAACGTGGTGCAACTATCATGCAAAGGGTGATTAAAGCACGGAGCAGTGGCATTAAATTTGAGGTATACTATATATACTCTGTTTGCTGTGTGTTTTTTTATCTTTTTTTAGGGTTTAGGGCATGTACTTACTATATGAGTTTATTAGGTTGGCTGGAACGAGAGTGGTCAGCCAGTTGACCCCAACAGCTCCATGTTTGTAAGCTACATTGGGGCTGTTGTTCGTCAAAATGTCCCAATAACAATAGACAACTGGAGAGATAAGGCGTTGAAGGATGCCAAAGATATCATCTGGAATGACATTCAAGTAAATATTTTGATCTACTCTTTTGTCATTTATAATTTTTTTTCTGTAAAATACATTACTTATAATTGTTTTCATTGCAGACCACTTTTGTTCTTGATGAGGAACGAAAGTCATATGTTTTGAGAGTTGCTGGGAAAATCCATCGTGGATTTAGATCCCATCTCTCAAATTTCTATCTAAAAGATAGAGAAGGAAACACAAATGCTGAACCTCCAAAGATATATCAACATTATATATCAAAGGATGAATGGAGTGCATTTGTTTCCAAACGTTCTGACCCGGCGTTTGTCGTAAGTGATTAATTTATTAGCATTTGTGTTTTATTATTCATATTCGTAGCGTATTTTAAATTTTTACACAATTGCTATTTTTTTTTTATATAGAATATTAGTAAGGCAAATCGCGAACGGGCAAGCAACCCAAAACACCCATACAAGAAATCACGTATGGGATATGCACGCCTTGAACAAAAAATTGTAAGTAATTAAACATCACTTGTAATTTGTATTATAAACTATAGTGTGTAACTAATTTGTATTATTTTGTTTATGATTTTAACGAATAGAGAAAAGACACCCAAGCCGATCAACCCTTGGGTCGTCATATCTTATGGAAGGAAGCGCGTGTTAACAAAGAAGGAGTGGTTGATAATGAAAATGTCAAGAAAGTTGTAGAACTTTGTGTAAGTATATTATCACTTTAATATTTTTTAATATTGTATTTTAAAAATGCTATTGAACTTATCTTTTTAATGTTACATGTATTTTAGGAAACTATTGAACAAAGTTCTGAAACTCAAGAGGGCAACAAGGATACGTGCAGGGACATTCTTGGGAAAGTGTTTAATGTCCCTGAGTATTCCGGTCGAGTGAGGGGGAAAGGATTTGGCGTAACTCCCAAAAGCTTTTTTCCTCAAGAGAAGCGCCAAAAACCTTCCAACGAGGAAGTATTAGAGAAGCTCAGAATCTTATCGGAGCAAGTGGCACTCTTGGTGAATACGAATAAAGACAAGCAACTTCCGGTTCAGCTCCAACCTGAAATACAAATGGAGAGTGAAACCGGGAGTTGCAACGTCGGTTTGAAGAGTATTCCCGAGGTAATTAATTACTTACTACTTACTTGCTTATGTAATTACTTATGTATTAAACAAACTTATATATTAACTGTACTTATGTTTTAACTATTGATGTAGGGTGTCACTACATGTGTCCTATACTTGTCCTCGCCGACTCAACGGAAGGTGGGAAAAGGAATATTGCACAATACTTCGGGAGAAGTATTGCACAATATTCCGATCCCCGCGGGCCATGTCAAAGTATCGCCTACGGTTGCTTTCGAACCAACTGCACCGTTGCCCATACCGGACAACGATGGAGATATGAAGTTCTTAAGCGACGCTATTGGCAGTTACGTGGCATGGCCCACACACCTTGTTGCCCTCGAAAAAAAGATTCCCAAGGACAAATCAGTTACATCTCCCGAAAAGGTTTGTCACATTTATTGCCTAAGGTTTTTTATTTTTTCAGATTCAATAAACTAACATTTTACCTCATTTTTGTAGGTCCAAATAAATAAACCACCCCTACAGCCAAAAAAAGGCAGCAGACCTCAAAAATTGGAGGTTAATAGGGCTGCCAAACTACAAAGGCTGGAGGGTAATAAAGCTGCAAAACTTGCAGCAACAAAAAATCTGGATCGGGGAAAATCGGTCGCTGCTGCTGCTGCTCCTAATAAAAGTCAGCCACGCCTTGGTAAATACGGGGCGTGTCTTGACATCCAAATAAAAAGGAACATGGGCAGCAGCAACGATTCGCCCATTGTACAAATGAATCAAGACATCTTTGGAGATGAGTATATTGAATACCTCGAAAAGGAGCAAATGTACGATCTTCTCGAACATAAGGAGCTGAGTGTTACTGTAATCAGCTTGTACATAAGGTAAAAAATACTTTTAATTGCATTTATTTGTAATTAATTAAATGTATTGGTAATTAATCTAGTTTAAAATTTTCATTGAAGGTTTTTGTACGAGAAGGTCGTGTGCACGAGGAAACTGTCAAATAAATACTCATTCTTGTCTCCGCATAAGATGTCGATGTTCAAACTCGATCCAGACAATGTAAAACACTACATTGTAGATATGTTTTTAAGAAATAAAGAAAGTGATAAATTGTTCTTGGCACCATATAATTCAGGGTACGTAATTTTATCTTTTTTAATTGATGAGAATTTAATTTATTAGTTGTCTATAAACAAAATTGCTTAACCAATTTTTTGTTGTTGTAGGGCACATTGGGTGCTATTTGCAATCAATGCGGTCTCTGAAGTGATATACTATTTGGATCCCGTGCACGGCGATTACACCAATCACCCCGGAATAAAGAATATGCTCGACACGTAAGTAATATTCATTTATTTCTTACATATATATATTTATATATATATATATATAAATATATATATGTAAGAAATAAATGAATATTACTTACGTGTCGAGCATATTCTTTATTCCGGGGTGATTGGTGTAATCGCCGTGCACGGGATCCAAATAGTATATCACTTCAGAGACCGCATTGATTGCAAATAGCACCCAATGTGCCCTACAACAACAAAAAATTGGTAAAAGTCAGTCACGCCTTGGTAAATACGGGGCGTGTCTTGACATCCAAATAAAAAGGAACACGGGCAGCAGCAACGAATCGCCCATCGTACACATGAATAAAGACATTTTTAGAGATGAGTATATTGAATACCTCGAAAAGGAGCACATGTACGAACTTCTCGAACATAAGGAGCTGAGTGCTACTGTAATCAGCTTGTACATAAGATAAAAAATACTTTTAATTGCATTTATTTGTAATTAATTAAATGTATTGGTAATTAATCTAGTTTAAAATTTTCATTGAAGGTTTTTGTACGAGAAGGTCGTGTGCACGAGGAAATTGTCAAATAAATACTCATTCTTGTTTCCACATAAATAAATACTCATTCTTGAGAAAGCGCTGTAAAATGCACACCCATATATGAAATTATGGGTGGGCATATTACAGCGCTTTTTTGAGAAAGCGCTGTAAAATGCAGACCCATAATATGAAATTATGGGTGGGCATATTACAGCGCTTTTTGAGAAAGCGCTGTAAAATGCAGACCATAATATGAAATTATGGGTGTGCATTTTACAGCGCTTGTGTTAAAAAGCGCTCTAAAAGCAGACCCATAACTCATATAATGGGGTGCATATTACAGCGCTTTTTTGTGAAGAAGCGCTGTAAAATGTGCATAACAAGCGCGCGTTGTATTTACATGTTTTATAGCGCTTTTTAAAAGCGCTGTTGTATCATTTACAGCGCTCGATTCCACAGCGCTTATTTTTTTGAAGAAGCGCTGTAAATGGCTTAAAAAAAGCGCTGTAAAATGCGTTTTTTCGCGTAGTGCACATAGAACTCAGATTGAGACATTGCAAACCCATTTGGGCTCCTAACTAGTATAAAATATGATTATTCTCTGTATGTAATGTAGAAACATTAAAACAACTTATGAAAATGGTTTCCAATTTGTTATCCTTACTAATGTTGTTCCTTGCTGCTCTTATCCTTGTTCCACAAGGACTTGCTGATGTAAGCTCACAAATCTCCAAGACACCAATTCCTAAACCACCTAATTACAACAAAAAAGGAGCAATTTATGAATCCCACATTTCTTGGTTAAGATTCAATCCCGTCTCCAAGTATATTCCCAAGGGCAGCCTCCCTCCAGTAGCTTCTGGCCCCACTACACCACCAACTCATACTCCTAAACCTAAACATAACCCCACTCCACCAACTCCTAAACGTAACCCCGAACCATCAACTTCTAACCGTAACTCCAAACCACCAACTCCTAAACGTACATCTCGTAAAAGACCTTTTAAGTAAAAGCAACAATTTACTAGTCTCCGAATATCAAGCAACGAATTTACAATCCCCAAAATGTCAAATCCATTTCTTAATTATGCTCATGAATTAAAATCATGATAGAAAAATTATGCTCTTTACTCCAAATTTACAAATTAATAAAATTGTGTTGCTACTTATTAATCTGTTAGGTCATATATAATCACAAGTACTTCAATATATATTAGCATCGCTTGGAAAGTAGAAGTAGATTTTTGAAATACAAGGTAATCAAAATGTTAATACCATTTCCTCTGTTCCACTATGAGTATCAATTCTGCATCATAAAATTAATTCAAAATAAATATCACTTTAAATTTTAAATATGATATTAATGACTTTTGTTCGAATCGTATTCTCTAATTAATATTATATGCAGTATACTCAAGTAATATATTTTACTTTACACACAACAAGAAAACATGGATTTTGTGAGGGCCAAAAGCCCTCACAAAGGGGAAAACAGCCACAAAGTAGGCATTAGTGGCGGCCTTAAGTAGTGTAACACCCCGTTTTTCAAAGCGAGGGTATATTTTTTTTTCAAAAGTAATTAAAAACGAACAAAGAATTAAATCAGGAAATGCCTTTGGATAAATCATTGAGTCATTATAATATACAAGCAGCGGAAAAGTTTCTCCAATTATAAATCCAAAACATTTACACAAGTATCACACATAAGCGCGAGCTTCTGTCCTTCTTCTTAACTAGCAAAACTGGAGCTCCCCATGGTGA
>NC_021164.2:14616232-14674180 GCF_000331145.2 Cicer arietinum | reverse complement strand
TCTTACCTGGTGTTTAGTTCAATCGATTTCCCAATCGATTGCAATAAAACTTAACTTGATTGAAATTTCACACAATAGATTGTCCAATCGATTGTGTTTGTCACATGGAAAGTTATTTTGCAAATGATATTTAAGCAATCGATTTGCCAATTGATTACCCTCAAAACTGGGGTGTCACTGTGACTTGTACAATCGATTTCCCAATCGATTTATTTCAATCAGGTTTACTTTGTGAAATGTATAATCGATTTGTCAATCGATTAGCCTGTAAAACAGGGTGCTACTGACTTGTGCAGTTTTCATTTCTAATTTAGTCAGTCGATTGCCCAATCGATTATACCAACACAAACAGTTGTGTTTCCTTACACCCTTGTTATGAAATCGATTTCCCAATCGATTACTTCAGTCAAAAAATCAACTTTTGTTGATTTCTTGTGTTCCAAGCAATATGTTCCAAGTGTGTAGGATTGGATTGTTGTTCCTGAAATCTTGCTCAATTCAAATATTAGATTTATCATGTGGTGTATGAACATTGTATGTTTGTTAATTATGTAAAAATTTAGGATTCAAAGGACTAAAGTCCAACATTCTGCACAAAGACAACAACTCAGTTTCTTCTCCAAATTGATATGTAATTCATCTCCAACATTCTCAAGCTACACTCAAAACTCAAGACAGATAGTGTACCATCCAAAATCAATAAAGAAATGTCAAGAGTATTTTCTAAAAAAGGACAAAATTGTTTTAAATGCTAAACCATTAAAGTCAAAAAGCTATTTCAAAGAAGGATTATTTTTATTCTAAAAATAATGTTTCAGTCAAAAAGCAGACTCTCTCCAACAGCTCTTGTACTTTCATTATATGCCTCTATAGCCTATAAATAGAAGGCCAATATCCCGATTCAAGGCAAGAAATTCAAGTGCTTCGAAATCCATAATCAATCATATACATACTTGAAATTCTGCAAAAACAGAGGCAATCATACTCACTGATTTCTGCGAAACAGTTGCTGGTTTTTACTTATCAAATAGTTTGCACAATTATCATTAGATCCTTTGTAAAGAATCAATTCTCAAAAAAGAGTTAAGAAATTTCAGATTCTATCAAAACAATCAAATTGTAAAAACTCAAACTATAAGAGTTTCTTTATAGTTTGTTTTAAGATTACTTCCTATCAAGGTTAGATAGGTTCTGGTATTGCTTTCTGGGTAGAAAGCATTAGAGGTTGAAATAGATCAAGGTTGATCTAAGACTAGGTGTTGTAAGTTCAAGAGAGCTCTTTTACACTTAGTAGGAAATCTCACAGTGTGAGGACTGGACGTAACCCACGTTGGGTGAACCAGGATAAAATCCTTGTGTGGTATTCTCTATACTATCAATCAATCACATACATACTTGAAATTCTGCAAAACAGAGGCAATCATACATTCTATTTTTGCGAAACAGCTGCTAATTCATATTCATATATTAGTTTGCGCTATTATCATTAGATCCTTTGTAAAGAATCAATTCTCAAAAAAGAGTTAAGAAATTTCAGATTCTATCAAAACAATCAAATTGTAAAAACTCAAACTATAAGAGTTTCTTTATAGTTTGTTTTAAGATTACTTCCTATCAAGGTTAGATAGGTTCTGGTATTGCTTTCTGGGTAGAAAGCATTAGAGGTTGAAATAGATCAAGGTTGATCTAAGACTAGGTGTTGTAAGTTCAAGAGAGCTCTTTTACACTTAGTAGGAAATCTCACAGTGTGAGGACTGGACGTAACCCACGTTGGGTGAACCAGGATAAAATCCTTGTGTGGTATTCTCTATACTATCTCTCTATTTATCATACTGAATTAATTAAAACATAAACTGATTTTCTGTTTTCAACTAATCAAGGAACGTTCTCCGTTTTACTACTAAAACCAAGAACGTTCTCCGTTTTCTGTTTTCATAACCATGATCAATCTTGAGTTATTTTCTCATGTTTTAACAGGAATTTTTAAAAGGTACATTTACAATTCAAACCCCCCTTTCTTGTAAATCGACATTGTTACTTCATCATTGTCATTCCAAGCTATGTAGGCTCTTTTAGTTTTTGAAGATGGTTGATCCTTGCCTTTAGCTTTCACAAACTTGTTTCTATTTTGTAGTTGAAAACATTCAGATTTAATGTGGCCTGATTTTCCACATTCATAGCAGGTTATCACCTTGCTATCATTTGTCTCATTCTTGTTGAAGCTTTTTGTCTTTGTATTGGATGATTTCTTTGGTTGAATTCCTTTCTTCTTCAGAAATTTCTTGAACTTTCTGACCAGCATTCCAATTTCAGGTTCTTCATCAGTTTCACTCTCGGAATCATCAATACAAGTTTCTGGTTCAGATTTTACTTTATGAGCTTGAGTTTTCAAAGATAGTCCCTTCCTTTTCCGATCAGTTTGCTCTGACTCATTCAACCGGTGCAGCTCCATTTCATGTTCTCTGAGCTTGCCAAAGAGGGTGGCAATGGTCATGCTTCCAAGATCCTTTGATTCAGCTATTGCAGTGACCTTAGGTTGCCATTCTCTTGTCAAGCATCTCATTAATTTGTTTATTTGTTGCTCATTGTCAATTACTTTCCCTAGAGCATTAAGATTGTTAATGACATGTGTGAACCGTGTTTGCAAGTCATTGATTGACTCATCCTTCTTCATATTGAAGAGTTCATATTCATGCATCAAAGTGTTTGTTATGACCCTTTTGACATCAGTTGTGAGTTTCTTGGAGTGTATCCCACATTTCTTTGGCGGTTTTGCAATTTGATACCCTGAAAAACTCATCAGCACTCAAAGCAGAAGTTATTATAGCAAAGTTTTTTCTTATCATCATCAGACCAATCAGATCTTGGTTTCTTGATTAATGATCCATCAGTACCAGAAAGTCTAGGCACATAAGGACCATTTTCTACTGAATCTAATATGTCAAGACCAATTGCCTCTAGAAAGATAAGCATTCTTTCTTTCTAGTACATATAAGCAGACCCATTAAAAGTAGGGGGTCTAGCTAAAGAGGCACCTTCGCCCAAGAATTCAGTAGAGGCCATTTTCTTTTTGAGAAATAGTCTAAAAGATTAAGCTCTTGATACCAATTGTTGGTGGAATGGCCTCTACCCTAAGGAAGTTGTACACAATATTATTAACCAGATTATCCAATTCCTTCCTAAGTGGTGAACTTAATATTAAAACCAACTTGTTTAATATTAATTCCAATTTAACAATAATAGATTCAAAACTTATTCAAAACTGAGATTCAAGAACACATGTATTATCAAGATAGAGAGTATAGAGATAGAGAAGTGTGCACCATGGATTTTTATACTGGTTCAACTATCAATTCGATAGTCTACATCCAGTCCCGAAATCACCTACTGATTCCAGCCTTTACTAGAAATGATTTGAGTATGTTTACAGACTTTCCAGCACTTCAATGCCTATACATCTAACTCAACATCAATCTACAACAACAACCAATCTATCCTTAAGAACTACTCACCAAGCTCTAGCAAGATCAGATTGAGATCTCTTTTAGATGATCACACACACTCTAAAAGATGACCACCAGTTTCACAATACTGGATTTTCACTCTCTTTCTTTTACAAAGATGGTTATTTCAAAAAGACTAAAACACTTGATTCAATCACAATGAATTCTCACACTAAGTATTTGCTAATAATGTTTGTGAGTTGCAATAATTTTTCTCAAAGTGTATTTTTCGAAAAGCCAATGAAATTCTTTCAGTTCTTTCTCTATCTTCTATATATTATAAAAATTGTGATTGATTCAGTTTATATAGTTTCAGAAAAACTTCAGACAAATCGATTTCCCAATCGATTTTATTAATCCGTATTACCAGATCAATCGATTTCCTAATCGATTTCGCGTTTCTTGTTTTTCTTGAAATAGATGAACTAATCGATTTGCTAGTCGATTTTTTTAATGCATATATCAGAAACCGATACTCAGTTCATATCAAAGTCGATTGAATAATCGATTATAATTGTTTTGTTCAAAATGCGAGATCAAACAATCGATTACTCAGTCGATTCACTTTTACTAACATAATCGATTTGGCAATGGGCTAATTTCTCCCTGTAACTCAGACACTTAACCAAATCGATTTGCGATTCGACTGATTTGTCCCTGTAACTCAGACACTTAACCAAATCGATTTGCCAATCGACTGATTTGTCCCTGTAACTGAGACACTTAATCAAATCGATTTGCCAACCGACTGATTTGTCTCTGTAACTCAGGTATTTAATTAAAATCGATGTGCCAATCGATTATGCAATATGTTTCTGATAAATGATGAACTAATTCATCCATGCAATCGATTATCCAATCGATTTCTTTTAGTCATAGAACACAAGTCTGATAAAAACATTTAAGTAATCGATTTGCTAATCGATTACCTCAGTGAGAACTTTGTTCTATGAATCAGAAAATTGATTAACCAATTGATTGATTAACACACTTATTTTATGATTTCAGTTTTAATTGGCAAATATTAGATGTGTGAAATCATAATGATGAATCTAACTAATAAACACTATGAACAATAGACACATTTACACATAATCTTCAAGCCTTGTATGATATGGTCAATCTTTGCTTGATTGCTTGAGATCCAAGATTTGTCCAAGTGTAGTGTTTGATTCTTTCCTGTAATGTATCTCAACTCAAACTATTAGATTAATCAGATAATGCATATACATTGTATGTTTGGAAGTTATATCAAAATCATAGTCAAGGAAGCATATATCTTACATATGTTTCCTCTGATTAAAGTCTGCATTCAGAGTCCACTTGTTTTTTCTAATTTTTGCACATTCAATTAGACCATTAGTGCATTAAATTGTTCCCATAAAATACATTTTATCATCATCAAAACAAGATAAAGAATTATTCTTTAAACTATATTGGTTATAATAATCTCCCAGTTTTTGATGATAAGAAAACATATATTTTTGTGAACAAATTAATACTAAAAAGAAAGAATAATTCACAAAGCTCCCCCTAACGCTATGCATATTTAAATGTAAGAGTGCAGAGTAATATCATCATTTTATAAAATCTCACCAAATTTTGAGTACATATTTACCATATTGGTATTACATTACCCTTAGTACGAAAATAAAAATAAAAATAAATAAATAAATATGCTTTCTTGTAGAGCGCCCCTTCTTTCTCTCCACTCTCCCTTCTTGCTCTTTTCAAGTTCCCTTTTTACTTCTTTTTATTTATAAGGCTAAAATCTTCATTCATAATGCACTTAATAAAAAAGATAGCCACTTTTTTCCCTAATTATCTAAAGTTGTTTGAGATTTGATGCTAAAAAAAAATCATATCTTAATTTTATCTTGTGGACACACACAATCATCATTTTAGCCTATAAATTGAGACAAAAATCAATTAAAAATAAAAAATAAAATTTGGTTGAGTAGAAAATAACATAGAAGAAAAAGAAAAGGGGAGTTTTATATTTTTTTCTATCAAAATAAAAGAAGGAAATGTTTTTTTTCTTTTGTTTATGAAATCAACATTATCAAAAATGACAAAGAAGAAAAGGTAAAAGAGATTCAAAAAATCACTAACTTCATTCGTCAAATGAAGTGATAGCATGGAAAATACAAACCCATTTTAATAACACAATCAACAAATATCAAATAAAAAACTTGAATCTAAGCGAGGACAGGAGAAGAGAATTGCGGTAGATACCACCATCTCCAACATCCCTAAAGTTACCACCATACGTCCATATCCGTTTAGCTTACGACATGTATCTCCTCCCTCTCCCATTTGTTTCATTGAAGCTTCATTTTGTTTCTGGTTGTTGAAAGTGTATTCTGTTTTCCCTTTGTTTACTTGAAAAATGTCCGAAAGTAAGTTGATTGATTTAACTTTTGCTTTCCTGAAAAAAAGTTGAAAGAAAGCTGATGCCTTATCTTGAAAAAAGGCAAGGCTAGAATGTGGTTACAATATTCTTTTAAAAAAACTGTCATGTGGTTACAATATTTTAAATAGGCTAAATTACATTCGTGATCCCTTAACTTAATTTCAGGTAACGTTTTAATCCCTTATCTTTTTTTCTTCTTCCCGATTTAGTCCTTTATTCCTAATAATATCAAATAAAGTATGAAAATATGAGTTTATTTGAAGATTTGCATTACGGATTTGATGAAATTTGTATTATATTGAAGAATATAATTAATTTTATGAGTTTTGATTTAATTTTGTTTTGAATTTTTGTTTAAAAAAGGATAACGTTGTTGAAATTTTAAAACATAAAATATCAAATTGTCATTTAAAATTAAAATAAAGGACTAAGTCGGGAAAAAAAAAAGATAAAGGACTAAAACGTTACCTGAAATTAAGTTAAGGGACCACAGATATAATTTTTCCTTTTAAATATTATTGGGTTTTGGTTCTAATCATTGGATTTTGTTTACTTAAGAAATTGTGTGACAAGTTTATATATTTCTTTTACTATTATTTTATTTTATTTTTTGTTTTTATTATTAATTTTATTTCATAAGACCAGTTAAATTTATTTAATATTTAATATTAAATTTTAATTTTTTTTAAAGAAATAAAAATAAAAATATAATCAAATATTAAAAGGTTAATTAAATGTGACATTTGTTAACCTTTAAGTTGTTATGACCAAGTTGTAACAACTTGGTAATTCTAGGACTCATTTTCACAACAAATTAATTATACAAAATTATTTTAAAGTGTTCATTTAGATATGACATCTTTTTAATCTTTGAGGGGGTTATAACACAAGTTATACAACTTAGGATTTTAAAACTCATTTTATAACTAAAATAATAAAAATATTTTTAAATAGATTAACTAGATGTAACATCTTTTTTTAGTTATTGAGTTTTTAAGATACAAGTTGTACAACTTGATGGTCTTAAAACTTATATTTTAGAATAATTATTCGAATCAAACAAATTCATTTTCTTTCACCAAAACATTTATTTATTTTTAACAATAAAATAAACTTTAAAAATAAAACAATTAACTAATCCGCATTTTCTATCCAGGTTCGGTGCCACGTTTGACTATTGGTGCAGATGGCAGACAAGTGCCAAACAACTTTTTCTTTTGCGTTTTGCTTTTTCAGAAAGAATATATTCGTTTTTTTTTTTAAGTCTGAAATCAACTTTGGGCCAGGCCCGTTAAATGATATGCTAGACTATTTTAAACCGATTTGAAATGAAATTTGGGCTACGCCCATTACAAGACTTTTTTTTTATGGGCCAAGAGCATTGAGCCGTTGCATTCATTTTATAGGTAATAAGATACCGAAACAATCGTCTTCATTTTCATTTTCTAAATCAATGGTCTCTTCTAAAGCGTTGTCTCGGGAATGTTTTGATGATTAGGCCTTACTTTTGAGAAGTTGGGCCATGATTTCAAAGTATTCCTCCTCGGATTTTGCCGCTGCTAATTGTGTTTGGGCAAATGATTTTTGGGCCAAGAATTTGGTTGCCATTGGGTCTGGCTTCTTCATTCCTTGCCTTTGGAGCCATGCCAATACAACTTGTTTTTTGATACTTGGTGGAATAGAGAATTTTGTCCACCATCTGACTTTGAATCTTCTGACGAGGATTGTTTGGGTCTCTCTTTGGTTAATGTCAAAAAACCAGGCTAATACCCATGGTAGAAAGAATTTTGTAGAGAATAACATTAAAGGGTGAAAAATGTGTTCCCTGTCTGTTGGTTTGTAATGAGTTTTGTATAATTGGAAGCTTTCTTGAACTTCTGTTTTTAGGATATTCGGAATGGAGCCAAAGAATTTCCACCAATGAGCAAACCATTGAGGAATTTTAGAAGGTTCCATGGTAAGGTTAAAGAAAAATAGCCAAGTATGGCTAAATTTTTGGTTTTGAATTAGAAAAACGTTGTACCAGGCTTGTTGATAGTCCTAGTAATTAAAAGTTCTACAATGGTTTATCGTATTTTTGAAATCAACTGGGAAATGTTTTGGTGTGTAAAGGTTTGATCCCCATTCTGATGGTGGGATGATTTTGTGGATTTTGTCAGTTGAATAGGCTACTGGGCCGTCTTTTGGGTTGTCTTGGATTGTTACAGATCCTGTACATTCAAGAATAGATTTATAGTAAGGCTGGGGTTTTGATAAATCATACGGTTTGAAAAACCAGCCTTCTGGGAAAATCTTTGAGATGACTATTTTGAACTACTTTTTGATTATTTGAACTATTTTTGTGTGTTCTTCAGTCCATGCAACAGGTTTTTTCTTTAATCTATCATGAATAGGTTTTGCTATACTATTAAAGTTAGGATAGAAATCTAATACATAGTTAAAAGATCCCAAAAATATTTGTAATTGTGTTTTGTCAAGGATTTTGTCAGGAAATTTATCAGCGAAAGATAGGGGCAACTTCTACTGGTTTTTCGAGGTGTATTATTATGACAACTGGACAGAAAATTCAGACCGTATGATATATCAAAACCCCAGCCTTACTATAAATCTATTCTTGAATGTATAGGATCTGTAATAATCCAAGACAACCCAAAAGACGACCCAATAGCCTATTCAACTGCCAAAATCCACAAAATCATCCCACCATCAAAATGGGGATCAAACCTTTGCACACCAAAACAGAGCCCGATTGATTTCAAAAATACGATAAACCATTGTAGAACTTTTAATTACTGGGACTATCAACAAGTCTGGTACAACGTTTTTCTCATTCAAAACCAAAAATTTAGCCATACTTGGCTATTTTTCTTTAATCTTACCGTGGAACCTTCTAAAATTCCTCAATGGTTTGCTCATTGGTGGAAATTCTTTGGCTCCATTCCAGATATCCTAAAAACGGAAGTTCAAGAAAGCTTCCAATTATACAAAACTCATTACAAACCAACAGACAGGGAACTCATTTTTCACCCTTTAATGCTATTATCTACAAAGTTCTTTCTACCATGGGTATTAGCCTAGTAATTTGACATTAACCCAAGAGAGACCCAAACAATCCTCGTCATAAGATTCAAAGTCAGATGATGGACAAAATTCTCTATTGCATCAAGTATAAAAAAACAAGCTGTATCGACATGGCTCCAAAGGCAAGGAATGAAGAAGCCAGACCCAATGGCATCCAAATTCTTGGCCCAAAAATCATTTGCCCAAACGCAACTAGCAGTGGCAAAATCCGAGGAAGAATACTTTGAAATTATGGCCCAACTTCTCAAAAGCAAGGCCCAATCATCAAAACATTCCTCAAACAGCGCTTCAGAAGACACCATTGATTTAGAAAATGAAAATGAAGACGACTGTTTCGGTATCTTATTACCCATAAAATGAATGCAATGGCCCATAAAAAAAGTCTTGTAATGGGCGTAGCCAAAATTTCATTTCGAATCGGTTTAAAATAGTCTAGCATATCATTTAATGGGCCTGGCCCAAAGTTGATTTCAGACTTAAAAAAAAACGAATATATTCTTTCTGAAAAAGCAAAACGCAAAAGAAAAAGTTGTTTGACACTTGTCTGCCATCTGCACCAATAGTCAAACATGGCACCAAAAGTAGAGGGAACCTCATCATTTCCTCCACCTCAAAATGTAGCACAAGTGGAATCCTTTCCCTATATAAGGAAGGCTCCTCTTCAAGTTCAAGACATAGTGGAATACAACAAGTGAACATCTGTTAGAAATCTTGAGAGTTTCTTAAGTGTCTCCTATATTTTCATAATCTTGTATTTTCTTTTTTCTGTTTTCCAAAACCAAGTTCTCATTGTAAGTATTTTTTAGTATGTATTAATTATATTCCGCTTTCTATTTGCATGAAATCCATATTTATGTTGTGCAAAATAAGTATGCTATGCACTTGCAGCTAATTGTTGATCTTGTGGATCAGAAAATGTGTTTAGTTTAATTTATTATGAACTTTTGCTTTTTCTTTGTTGTTTTTCAATTTGTTTTCCTAAAAACTACAAATTTGGATTTCATCCTTGACGATTTACCATGTTTTAATTTTCGTGGTTTGTGGGTTTGGTTTTGTTCAATTAAATTAGCAAACGCCGTATATTGTATGCAAAACATTGAACAAGCTTTGATAATAGATTTTCTCTCCTATTGTCGGTAACCCTTTGATCCCGGACGCTTGTGGTATCAAACTTGCTTAAGGGATAAGTTATATAGAATTGGTTATAAATATTTAAAATTTTGAAAGTTTATTTTGAAGAATAATAGTTTCTGGGTTGTAAGTCTCGTGTCTAAGTCGGCGAACATGCGTTTAAGGGCAGTGAATCCTTTGAAAGTTTCTTCAAAATAAAAAGACAAAGTTTTTAAATATGGATAATCTCTTTTGTAGAACTTCTTCTTTTTCCACTCTTTCTACCCAAAACTTCTTAGAAAAAAGGGAACCTATCAATAGTGAAGAAATCACTATTGAAGACTTCCAAAAATCTATAAACAATTGGCAAATCCCAAAAATCAAAAAAGATCAGGTCTATGAATCTAGTCTTTTCAAAAATCTATTAAAAGCCGATTATGTTATCAAAACGGAAGAACGTGATGTTGCTCTTTCAAACCCCTTTGAAACAATAAACCTTCTTTCTCCAAAAACACTCAAAAAACACACGAACAGGAACTATAATTTCATACATATAGGTCTTGTTCAAGTCGGTATCAAACCTCTAACAAGGGAAGGATTAAACACTTCAATCCTATGTGTCCTACGGGATGCAAGGTTCTTGAACTTTCAAGATTCAATAATAAGTACAGTTGAATCTAGTCTATGTCAAGGACCAATTTGGTTTGGATGTTATCCAAATTTTTCTTTATCTTTAAATGATCCAAACATCACAAAATCTCTCATATTACAAATCAAAACTCATAATTACAAAATTATAGCAGGATCTATTCCTATAGCTATTATTTACAGAGTTCGTTACAAAGCAATGTTTTCAACCTTTACGGCAACAAAAAATATTGAAAACAAAAAGGGTGAAACGCTATTTTTACAAACTGATTTAACAAAGGCCAACACTGTTATTCCAAAAACTATCCTTTGGAAAGATATTGATCTTCCTGAAGAATGGATTCTTGAAGGAGCTGTTAGACCACAGTCTCTTGAACAATCAAAACCAAACAACAATCTTAAAGAAGTCATACAATACAATGACGGTAGGGTAAAACTATGTTTTACAAGAACTTCTAGTGCCAGGTATTCTGATGTTGGTTCCTCCAGACCACCTCCAATCATACAATTGCCTCAAAAATTAGAAAACTTTACAAAACCACGTTTTTCATGTTCCAGCATACCAAGTGCTTCTTTTCAAAATGTTGACTACTCCACAAATATACCTCATCAAATTTACACAGCACCTCAAAACACTAATGAGGAACAACAAAACATTTCTACACCAACTTCGTCGTCTTTTTCTACTATAACTGAAAATGTTGTTAATGAACTTTATGTCATAGAAAAAGAATTTGAAGTTGATAAAACTATCCTCCATAACGATTTTTATGCTTCCAAAAATACAGAAAAAAGAACATGGTTCTTCAAAAACTTTCTAAAACAAAGACAAGATATTTAGAAAGAATTTTACAGGTTCGTTTTACAAAAGAAGACCCATATTCTATACTTTGAATGGTTTGAAATATATGCAAAACAAAACCAAATTTCTTACCCTTTCAAACAAAACTTAAGTTCTATTAACCCCATAACAACCAGAAATAAAACTGCAGAATGGGATTTAGCAACTAGACAGAAAATTCAGTCTGAACACCTACCTTTAAGACAAATCATAATAACACACCTTGAAAAACCAGTAGAAGCTGCCCCTTTCAAAATCCCAAGTGATAGTTCGGAAAAAGATATTCAAAATATTCTTCAACCAAATAATTTTACAAATGTCCATCTTAGTACAATTGCGAAACAATTAACTAAGATAGAGGAACATCAACAGAATTCCATTGTCTCTCCGATTGAGACAACTGATTCAAAACTAAAAAACCCAGTTTTTAAACCATTTCAAATCTCAAAAACAAGCCGAAAACTGTTTAGGGAAGGCAGATCAGAATTCACCCAAGCCCTACATGAACAACTCAACAGGATAGAACATTCATCTACCTCTACACCAATGGTAGCTAAAGATACCTTTGACACAATAGTTACGACTTTAGACCAAGTCTCTGAAACCGAACACGAACCACAAAACCTGTGCTAACTTCAATGGCAGAAGGGTCAACCTTTAGCCATGGTCACAGCACCAGACTTAGGTATTGAAAATAGACCTAATGTCATCTCTCAATCCAAATTCAATGCCAATACTTTCTACGAATGGAACATAGATGGTATGTCCGAATACAACATCTTAAGTCTCCTCCAACAAATGACAATGGCATCAAATGCTTACAAAACCCAAGCCAACACACCCGACAAAGCCATAGTTGAACTCCTAATAGCAGGATTCTCTAGCCAACTCAAAGGATGGTGGGATTACCATCTCACACCCTCTCAACACTTAGAAATTTTGAATGCAATCTAAACCACAAAGGTAGGAATTCCCATCCTCGATGAAATAGGAAACCCAATACCTGATGCAGTTGAAACACTAATACACACAATTAGCTTGCACTTCATAGGTGATCCATCACACTTAAAAGATAAAAATGCAGAACTCCTATCCAACCTTAGATGTAAAAAACTTTCCGAGTTCCAATCTTACAAAAACACTTTCCTAACCAGAGTTATGCTAAGGGAAGACTCAAACCAACCTTTCTGGAAGGAGAAATTCCTTGCAGGACTCCCAACCCTTTTAGGAGAAAAGGTTAGAAACAAAATCAAAGAAATCTATGGAGTAAACCAAATCCCATATAACCATTTAACTTATGGAGAATTGGTTAGCTTCACTCAAAAGGAAGGTTTGAAAATCTGTCAAGATTTAAAACTCCCAAAACATCTAAAATGGGAAATGAAAAGAACTAGACAAGAACTAGGATCTTTTTGTAACCTCCGACTCCCTTAGCGATTCAGAAGCTTGTACAAAATCTATTAATGTTTTAACAAAGGATCAAGCACTAATTCTTATTATTATAAAACAGGTTGAAGATACAAAACTTCAAAAGGAAATAATAGGAAAACTGTTAAATACTTTTGAATCAAAACAAGGTCAACCTTCCACATCCTCTCCAAAATTACTTCCTAAGACCACTTATGACCTAACAAATATCTTAGGAAAAAGAACAAAGTCAAAAAGAACAAAGTCACAAGCCCATGTCACAATTCAATCTCTGCAAGATTAGATTAAAATTGTAAAACACGAGTTAAAAACTCTTAAACAAAAACAAGAAATTGGTTCAAAAATTCTTCAAAATCTTCTTTCCCAGGTACAAAATCAAACCTCTTCTGACCAACAACAGGATGAAGAAGAAAGAGAAAATGAAGAATATTCTAACAAAATTAAAAATTTAGAAGAAATCCCTGAAGATTTCTTGTTCGTTTTAAGAAAATAACAACAAGAAAATATTTAATCAAAATTAATTTAGTTTTTTCTGAAGATTTTAAATTTGAAACAATCGCACTATTTGATACTAGAGCAAATTTAAATTGCTTAAAAAGTAGCATTGTACCAAACAGATTTCTACAAATATCAAATGAAAAACTTGTTGCGGCTAACAACTCCAACATGATTATAAAAAGTAAAACTAAAGCTTCCATTGAAAAATGGTAACGTTTCAATCAAAACTCCTTTTGTTTTATTAGAAAATATTACTCACACTATCATTTTAGGGACTCCTTTCATTAACATGATAACTCCCTACTCAGTCAATTACGACAGTATTTCTTGCAAAACAAAAGAAGCCAAAATTGTTTTCCCTTTTATTGAAAAACCCAGAGCAAAGAATTTAAATCTTTTAAAAGGTTGTTCTGTGTACAAAACTGAATTAAACTGTTTATTTCAAGGAAAAGAAAAACATTTATATTTCCTAAAACAAGATGTTGCTTTTCTCAAAACTAAACAACAATTACAAAATAGTTTCATAAAACAAAAAATTTCAGATCTCCAAAAAAGAATTGAAAACGAAATCTGTTCAGAATTACCAAATGCTTTTTGGAATAGAAAGCAACATATGGTAGACCTACCATCTGAAAATGACTTTTCCGATAAACAAATCCCTACGAAGGCTAGACCTATCCAAATGAATTATGAACTTAGAACACAAAGGTCTAATTACAAAATCTAGGTCACCTTGGAGTTGTGCAGCCTTCTATGTGAATAAAAATTCTGAAATATAAAGAGGTACACCTAGATTGGTAATAAATTACAAACCTTTAAACAAGGATTTAAAATGGATTCGTTACCTGATTCCAGACAAAAAAGATCTTTTACAAAAATTACACACTTCATCTGTATTTTCAAAATTTGACATGAAATCAGGATTTTGGGAAATACAAATTGATCCAAAAGACCGGTATAAAATAGCTTTTACGGTCCCTTTTGGTCAATATGAGTGGACAGTAATGCCCTTTGGATTAAAGAATGCTCCTTCAGAATTCCAAAGAATTATGAATGAAATTTTTAATCCATTCTCAAAATTTTGCATTGTTTATATTGATGATGTCTTAATATTCTCAGAAACTATTGAACAACATTTCAAACATCTTAGAACATTTTAAATGATCACAAAGAAAAATGGAATGGTTGTTTCAAAATCTAAAGTTTCACTTTTCCAAACAAAAATCTGTTTCCTAGGACATTACATCTCTCAGGGCACTATTACACCTATTGAAAGGTCCCTATCTTTCGCTGATAAATTGCCTGACAAAATCCTTGACAAAACACAATTACAAAGATTTTTGGGATCTTTGAACTATGTATTAGATTTCTGTCCTAACATTAATAGGATAGCAAAACCTCTTCACGATAGATTAAAGAAAAAACCTGTTGCATGGACTGAAGGACACACAAAAATAGTTCAAATAATCAAAAAACAAGTTAAAGAAATACCTTGCTTGCATTTAGCTGACCCATCAGCCCAAAAAATTGTTGAGACAGATGCACCAGACATAGGATATGGGGGTATCCTTAAACAAAAAACAAATAACTAAGAATGCATTGTACAGTTTACATCTGCACATTGGGATGATTGCCAAAAAAATTACTCTACCATTAAAAAAGAAATTCTTTCAATTGTCATGTGCATTACAAAATCTCAAAGCGATTTACTCAACCAAAAATTTTTACTTCGAATTGATTGTAAATCTGCAAAAGAAATTTAACAAAAAGATGTTGAAAACATTGCATCAAAAACCCCTTCAAAAAAGCAAAACGCGAAAGAAAAAGTTGTTTGGCACTTGTCTGCCATCTGCACCAACAGTCAAACGTGGCACTGAAAGTAGAAGGAATCTCATCATTTCCTCCAACTCATGATGCAGCACAAGTGGAATCCTTTCCCTATATAAGGAAGGCTCCTCTTCAAGTTCAAGGCAGAGCGGAATACAGCAAGGGAACATATGTTAGAAATCTTGAGAGTTTCTTAAGTGTCTCCTATATTTTCCTAATCTTGTATTTTCTTTTTTCCGTTTTCCAAAACCAAGTTCTCATTGTAAGTATTTTTTAGTATGTATTAATTATATTCCGCTTTCTATTTGCATGAAATCCATATTTATGTTGTGTAAAATAAGTATGCTCTGCACTTGCAGCTAATTGCTGGTCTTGTGCATCAGAAAGTGTGTTTAGTTTAATTTATTATGAACTTTTGCTTTTTCTTTGTTGTTTTTCAATTCGTTTTCCTAAAAACTACAAATTTGGATTTCTTCCTTGACGACTTACCATGCTTTAATTTTCGTGGTTTGTGGGTTTGGTTTTGTTTCATTAAATTGGCAAACGCCGTATATTGTATGTCATTTTGTTTTATTTTTTCATTTAGAGAAATATATATATATATATATATATATATATATATATATATATATATATATTTCTCTAAATGAAAAAATACTACAAAATGACATTTTGCATCAATTTTCAAGATTGATGGGGGATCATAAAGACCTTAGTCACGTGTTGAATTAAGTTGATAATGAGATCAGAAAAAAAAGAAAAATTTTACTTTTAAAGTTCAAGCAACCTGATTTGAAAAGTTTAAGGGACACCAACAAGCAAATGAAAACCATACAATTTCTGAGTTTCTTTAACAAATATGGGAAGATGCTAAACCTCTAGGCAGTAAGTGTGCAAATAGGGGCCTTCACGATACTGGTTCAGTATTACGATTCTCCTTTAAGATGTTTCACCTTTCCAAACTTTCAGTTGTCCCCGACATTGGAAGTATTTGAACGAATATTGGGTTACTCCTTAGAGAAAGGAAATCCTTAACGATATATTGGACAACTGCCAAATATGAGCACAATTCCTGAGGTGTTGAAAAATGACATAAGAGAGTTAAGAAGTAAAAAGAGGAAAAATGAGCAATTCATGGTTTTTCAAGAAAATATCTAGAACAAAAGGCACAAGATTTAACCATTAAAAAAGAATGGGTAATTTTATAGATTTTTTTGCTCTCATTATATATGGTATTGTTTTATTCCCAAACCTTGATAATTTTGTATATTTTGTTGTCATCAATGTCTTCTTGACTTTTAACGAAAATAAACAAAATATGGTTCCTGCGGTTCTTGCTGATGTATACTACTCTCAATATATGCAACATGAGAAGAAAGGGGGAACAATTTTGTGTTGTATTTCAGTGTTGCATACTTGGTTCCTTTCTCACATGTTCAAGAAAGGGTATCATGTAGGAGTTAAAATTAATTGTGAATTGAATCAAAGTATAGCTAACCTTACTTGGGATAAAATTTCATGGTACCATAGAGAATAAGAGGTGAAAGAAGTAATATGCCAATGCGGAGATTTTCCAAATGTACCTCTCATGGGAACCAAATGATGCATTAATTACAATCTGACAGTAGCTCTAAGGCAGTTTGGCTACCCTATGTTGGAGAAACTAGATGATAAGTTGCTGGAAGCGTTTGTTTTGCACAATACGAGTATAGTAGACCCACCAATGGTGCGAAGGATAAGTCGAGCTTGAGAATTGATAATTAGAAAAGGAAGAGTACTTGAATGTAGAAGTTACAACATTAAAGAACCTTATCAACAATGGGTGAAGAAAAGAGTCCAAGAAATCAAGTTGACATTCCACAATACACCCTCGAGTGATCAAGAAATACCTAAACCTGCATTTTTTATAAATTAAGAAATAGAATAACTCAAGGAATCATTGTTAAAATCTGAAGAAGAGAAAAAATAGCTACAAGCAAAATTAGAAAAATGTCTCCCAAGATAACAATAACTTATAATCAGAAAACACTTGTAAGAATTTGTTTATTTAGAGAAGTAACAAGAGGTTGAAAATTGAAGTGGAAAATAAACTTGACCTACAAGATTGTTTGAGAGGTGAAAACAAGGAAGTAGATAAGGGAAATCAAGAAAGGAATGAAGCTATTGAATAGGGATATATGTGGAAACAATTGTGTACAAAATTAGCAAGCTCTTAGGAATTTGAGGATATAAAGAAACAACTTAATAATATAGTAGCTTAGTACGAGAGTGAAGTTAAGATCTGGAGGATAAAGGCAAGAAATAAATTGAAGAATTACTCTCAAAACATCAAGATGCACTAAGAACAGAGATGGAGACTTCTAGTGAATTGAAGAATTACATTGATTATCAAGAAAAGATCTATAATGACTTAAAGGATGAAACCATATATTGGGAGGACCGTTTTATAATGTTGCTTGGTTTAGTTGATAAATCAAGATATCTATAAAGAGCTGGAGGATAAAGGCAAGCACTAAAAAGTATGCTTTTCAAAGTTGGCAATGTTAGTCAATCAAGCAATCATAAAAATTCCAAACCATCTAAGAGAGATTGATGTAGTAATGCATATGCTCAAAACTACAGTCAAAGTCTACAAGTTCGTTGAATATTGCCAAATTTTGGAGCTTTTGATACGTGTTTGGTTCCCGATGATTTTGAAAAATACAAAAGGTGCCACATTTCCTAAAAATCATATGACCATCACTATCCTCATTATTATTGCCAAGTCGAATTACAATTTTCTTTCTTCATTTAATACCATCTCTAGTAAAGTTTGAACCTTTCTCTCGTTATTTGATTCATGGGGATTATAACATGTTAGGGCTTTTCTCCATGCAAGGTTGAACTAGATATAAAATTAGTGGTTTGTAAGATGTTGATATTATGTCTCAATGTCTTAAAAGAAAAAAAGATTGATTTTATATTTGTCTTAAAGAATTTAACTCTAATGTTTTGAATTTTTTGAGTAAGATGTTTGCCTTGATAAACTTAGTTATAAAATTTCGATTTTTATTATTATAACATGAGTAATATGCTTGTTGTCATATATGTTATGTAAAGTTGTGATTTTTGTGTTGTTTAGGTGTACTTAATTATAAAGTTATGATTTTCAATATGATATCGCGAGAAATATGTTTGTTAGAATTTATTTATTTAGAGTTTTGATTTTTCTTCTATTTAATTTTAATGTTTTGATTTTTATTAACACTACATGAGTCTTGAGGGAATTGATGAAAAGTTTTAATTTTTAATAAGGATAAGAAGATTAAGTTGATTATTCTGATGTGTTTATTGTAAAGTTTGATTTGTATGCTTCAAAGACTAATAAAATGAGAGAAATTTCAAAGTAGAAGGAATAAAGTTTTTATTTGTATGAGTTCTTCATGATTTAAGTTGTAATGTCTATCAATACACACTTCTCTATTCAAATTTTATAGTTTATAAAATTAAAATTGTGATTTTGAGACATTTATTCACATGTATATGTGTTATATATTTGGGATAGCAAAATGATTGATTCTTGATTTCGAGCATTCATGAGAATATAAATTTGATGTCATATGTGATTAAAATTTAATCTTGAATATTTTATCCTTGTGGTTGCCTAAGTGCTGATGATTTGTGTTTTGAACATGGTTCTCTTTGTGGTTGCCTAAGTGGCTGGTGATTTGTGTTATGAACCTTTTATCTATGTGCTAGCCTAAGTGGCTGGTGATTTGTGTTTTGAACATTTTATCTTTTTAGTTACCTAATTGATTGTGACATGTATCTTTTGAGCATTATTATCATTTCATGATATATTATATGCATTTTTGTGGACGCCTTTGTGGCTGATTTAATTTTACCCATTGTTATGGGTGACTTCTGTGTGGACACCTTAATGGTTGGTTATATCATAATCATATACTTTTAGGAGAATGCATAGCTTGCATACATTTTATTGTTATTTTTATTATGATCTAATTATTTGTTCTAAGGTGAATTGCTAATTGATTTATTTAGATACACTTTATGACTTTTAAAACATCTTTGTGAATTACTAAAGAATTAATTTCTTTAAATCTTTTATTACGAAAAGAATCTATATTCATATTTTATGGTTGTTAACTTATTATTTGGTTTAATTTTTGTTGTGGGATGAACTGACCCCTTATACTAACATGTAGGTATTAATGATCTCAAAGAGTTGCATGAATGATGTTTGTTTGGTGCAAATGCATGGAAAAAAGAGACTATTACTTAAAAACAAAATTTTGTATTAATTAAATCGTTGTGGTACATTTTAAAGTTATTTGCTTTTCATTATTAACTTTAAATAGAAATACATAAGTGAGCTTTCTTTCGCTAGAAAATAATTGAATTGTAGTTAAATTCAGTCAACTTTGTTTCTCTTGAATTTCACCTAAAGAGAATTAAATTTATTTTAGAGCGTCAATGAACATCAATCTAACAATTGGAAGATTATTAAATCATTTTTTGACGCATCTTTAATTTAATACATGATGAAGCACTCCTAAGAAAAAAAAATAATTGTTTCTAAAAGAAAACATTGGGGCAAAAATATGGGGAGTTACACTAACGAAATTTTGAAGTTTATTAAACAAAGTGAATATAAGGTGGTGGGTCAACTAATGAAAGTTTTAAATAAGACCCATGTTACTCATGATATCTTTGTCGATCAGTTTGATGGAATTATCAGTAGCATCACCGCTAGTAGATGTAAGAGTTTTAACGATGGGGAAATGCCAACTCATTGGACTAAGAATAATAAAGCACTACACATCTTGGTGAAAATGTAATGATCATATTCTCGCACAGGTGCTAGTTGATAATAGTTCGTCATCGAATGTCATGCCGAAATCAACACTCCGAAAACTATTTGTCAATGGAGCCTGTATGGAGCCCAGTGCAATGGCTGGTGATTATTTTAGTGTAATAATTTAAAGAATAAAATTTTAGAAGATTTTACGTGTATATACACATACCATATAAATGTAATATTTTGCAGTGGATTTTGACTGATATTAGGTATGCACGTAGTTATATTTCAATTATTTATAACTATTTTCTACTTTTAGTTATTTATTTTATAGTTAATTATCTCGGAATAGTAGTGATATTGTGTTTGATTTCCTTTATTTTTATCTATTTGTTATGACATTGTGATTTTATATATATTTATTAGGATTTAGTAATTAATATAAAATTTTGATGTTATATTT
Source organism: Cicer arietinum (assembly GCF_000331145.2). Classification (NCBI taxonomy): domain Eukaryota; kingdom Viridiplantae; phylum Streptophyta; class Magnoliopsida; order Fabales; family Fabaceae; genus Cicer; species Cicer arietinum. The sequence goes on along the minus strand of NC_021164.2, from coordinate 14,653,570 downwards.
ATTTGATTTATAATTTAGACTATTATCTAATGATGGTAATATTTCAAACTATAGTGTTTATTTGGAATATTACAATTTTGATTATTAATGTATTTTAAAGATTAATTATTTTATAAAGTATTCGTTTTGAAATATTAGTAATATTTTAGTAATTAAATTGTGTTTAAAAAAAGTATTAAAAAAATAGTTGCGGCAATTGTTTGTTTTATTTAAATATAAATAAATAAATAAATAAAAGAAGAAGAAGTAAAATGTGTTTTATGGGTTAACTCATATGGAAGGCTAAAACCTAATTGAATAATAATAAACAAAATTAATTGAAAAGGAAAAAGAATGAAAAAGTGAGGAGGACAACAGATCTATCGGCGGCAGCACATAGAAAAGGAAGAAAACTAGCACCGGTGATCGATAACTATTCCAAAAAACTTTATCCGTTTTTGTCAAGATTTGAATATGTTAAATCATTTATTTAGTTAGTCAATTAAACACACTTTCGTAGATTTTTAACCATCCTGATTTCTCTATAAACTATTTGACTTCTCCATTTGTAGAAGTCCAATTTGAGTGAAACCAACGTAAAAACGATAGTGTGAAAAGTGAATATATTATCCACTGATTGGTTTTCTGATTTATGGTATGTTTCCTTGACCTAATTTTGAAATTTAGTTTTTAGAGTGTTTTGTCATAATTTATTTGACGTCCACCCATAAATTATCGAGTTAGATCGATTGAAGAACAATGAATCAAAGAAAAAGGTTGTTTTCTCGTGGAATCATATTCATTTGTTAAAGCGTCGAAAAAATGTAAGAGGTGAGAGAGCGTTTAAATTCGTGGGTATAATATATTGTGATATTAACCATAAATTCATCTTTCCCAAGGATTCATTCGGGGCTCGCTACGTACATCAGTAGGCCTTTGAGAGATAAATTAATAAATGTGAAAATATGAGGATTATGAGTTTAAAAGGTTAAATAGAAAAGTTTATAAGATGTTGATTGATTTAGTTTTCGCTAAATTTGTGGTATTTGATATTTCATATTATTGTAATGTTGGAAGTCGAATGAAATTATGTGTATATGTTTGATTAGAAAAACCTATGTGATGTGATAATAAAAGATTGTTGCATTGTATGATATATGTTTATGTGATGATAATGATGATTTTTGATTGACGATAGTGATGTTTTAAATATTTGATGAGTTTATATGATGATCATAATTATGTATGACTAATGATGTTATAAAATGGTGATGAGAATATTGAAGTACTCCATGATTGATGAATTAGTGATGATTCCAACTTGTGCTAAAGACGATACTCTTAACACAAACATTCTTCAAGGAAAAACATCACATCACAAATTTATACACCATATCATATCACTATTTCATCAATTATGGGGTACTTTAATATTCTCATCACAATTTTATAACATCATTAATCATACATAATCATGATCATCATATAAACTCATCACAAATTTGTAACATCACTATCATCCATCAAACATCATCATTATCATCACATAAACATATGTCATACAATGATCTATCTTTTATTATCACATCACATAAATTCGTCCAATCAAACATACGTACAAAATTTCATTCAACATCTAACATCACAACAATATCAAATATCAAATACCACACAATTATTGAAAATCAAATTAATCAACACCTTATAAAAATTTCTATTTAACATTTTAATCTCACAATCCTCATATTGTTATATTAATTAATTTATCTGTCAAAGGGCTACTGTGGTACGTAGGAGTCCCGAATGAATTGTTGGAAAATACGGTTTTCCCGTTCATCGCACAATATATTATACTCATAAATTCAAACGCTCTCTCACCGCTTATCTTATTTAGATGCTTTCTCAAACACATACATCAATGGAAATTTTCAACAGCAATTGCAGATTAACAATATACAACGAGCGAATCTGAATTACAGCGAGTTCACAAAATCGTTGAGACGTGGCCGATAAATTATGTGAAGTATAAAAATAAAGATTAAATAATTAATAATAATTTTAGGAACAAAAATTAAGTCAAAACAACAAGAAAAAACTACAAAAAAAAAATATCTCACTAACTTGTCAGTGCGTTGGAAGGGTCCGACATCAACTTCACTGAAAAATAGTAGAAACAAACAACAATGAGGGGTGCAAAAAGTGGTTTATGCTAAACTTTATTTTATTTTATTTTTAATTTTTAAAAGTCCCAAATAATTTAATTACTTGTTCTATTCATCCATGATTAAAATATTATTCTCTAAAATACTCACATTAAAATACTAATATCTACCCACACTCTTTTAGAATACAAATCCCTTTTATTTGTTTTTTTTTAAAACTTTACTAAAATATTCAACCTTAAAATATGTACACTAAAATACTATTATCTATAGAAAAATTTATAAAATAATAATATATAATATTTTTTATTTATATCACTTATTTAGTCAAATATATGCAAAATTAGCATATCATAGAAAACACTCATATAAAAGAAATTAATCAATATATATTGTAAAATAACTTTAACACCAAATTAATTATTTAAAATTCGATTTCATTAATAAAATAATTTATTATAAAATTTGGGGTGTTACAACTCCAAATGTCGAAAGCTACCACGCAACACACGTTTACCAAGACTGTCGTGTATATGTGTCTCGATTTGAGTAGAGGGGATCTATGAGGACAGGGCCAATTTGAGTTGTCCGTCCATCATGATGGTGGCATCATATCAAGCCACCTAACAAAGTACTTTAGAGTTAGAATGGTACCACATTGTGAAGTAGAGTATAAGCTCATGGGTAACATTACATTTTCTTGTATTTGTTTTGTTGGGATTAATATGTATCGTGTGCGATAATAATTTCTCTTAGAAGATTTGATGTTATGATGAAATTTCTTGATTTCTTAGAGTGATTTTAACTTTTTAATGTGATATTTTCTTGAATAATGTTTGTGTAATGATACGGTTTTATTATGATTGTTTGCGTGTTCTTCTTACTTGTATTAAACTATCAATTTGATTTCGAAAGTCACCATTTTCGTTGTTTTTGTTTGACTTGATTGGCCCTACATTTGTGAAATTGCAGTTATTACAAGTTAATGAGTCTTGAAGTTCAAATTTGGGAGGGACCCCGCCCCGATAGGTGATACCGGTGATTAAGAGTTTTAATTTGTATTGTACTTTTACTTATTTAATTAGAAACATTTTGTATAAAAACCTTATAAGTACTAATAAGTTTTTAAAATTAAATGAAGAAATTATAGTTAAGTCAATTTTATTGAGATTGCACTGTTTTAATAGATAAATATTTATAGAATTTTTACATGTGTATTTAGAGAAACCTGATATCCTAAATTAGTTATAAAAATTTTTATTTCCTTGGAAACAAATTTTCTTATGCGCTGCAAATTTTCCTAAAAAAATCTAGTTTAAATTATTTTATATATTATTTTTGGGTTTAGGATGTCACAACCTGCATCTATCCCTAGACTACAATATCATGAATTTCTCATTGCAAGCATTTGTAAAGTCCATTTTTGTTTCGAAATACGAATCTTAAAACATTTTAAAGTTGATCAAGCAATAAAAAGCATTAAGCACAAAGATGAGAAAATAATTCAATAAACTTATTCATATAACTAAAAATCCAATCAGAAAAATAGGGGTTACATCTTGTTTTACTCATCCCTAATAAATAGGGTTTAGTTACTCATGACAGAGATACAAAAAACAAAGATTAGAGAAGAATTACTAGAAAGGTTCATGATAAAACTCCTCCAATGGTGTTAGAAATGGTCGTCCTTGAGTTTCTTTGCTATGACACAAGTCTCCAAACTTCCCAATAGCCAAAACGATCTCTAGAAAGTTAGAAAAACGTGTTTTTATGTATTCTCCAAGCGCGTCTGGGCTGATTCAGGAATGCAGAAATGTGCCTCAGGTGTGGGATTTGCGCTTCAGGCACACATCATCTATTGTCTGACGTTTATTGCATTATTCTCTATTTTGAGTCTGAATTTGGCTCCGATGTCTTCATGAAAGTTGTAGCTATTGAGCTTAGATTTCATTTTCACTTGGTTTGACTCCAATTGGACATCTACAACTACATATATGACTGTAAAGCCCCACATAGGTCACGTTGATTTCTCACTAAAATTTAGCAATGCACTCAAACAAAGAAACAAAGCAAAACTACAAAAAATATCTACTTAATCAGGAAATAAGAAAATAAACATTTGATTAAATCCAAGAACTAAAATCAACAAAATATATCAAATAACTTCTTAAATTAACTAATGATAGAAGATAAATAAGAATAAAAATAATGAAAAATATGCATATGATGAAGAATTATCATACTTTTAAGTGGTGTCATTACTTTATGCAAGAATCATTTTTTTTTAAAATATCATTACGTTAAGTGACATAGCATTGTCACAAAATAATGAGATCTATATTGAAGCACCTAAATAAAATGCTCATGAATCCATTTTGAAACTCAATCCCTTTATGAACAAGGTTTTGACATATTTTGGGGCAACAATTGTGACACCCTAAACCCCAAAATAAAATATATATATATATATATATATATATATATATATATATTTATAATAAATTATATCATGTTCATATAAAATTTGCAGCGGATAAATAAAAATCTATTTTCAAGAAAATAAAAAAAATTTATTTTTAATTAGGATATCACATTTCTCAAAAATAAAAAGAACACTTTAAACTTATTTTCTCCATTAAAATAGTGCAATCTTGATAAGCTTGATTTAAGTATAATTACTTGATTTAATTTTAAAAACTTACTAGTATTTCTAAGATTTTCACACAAAAATTCGTTTCAAATTAAATAAGTAAAATACAAATTAAAACTGTTATTCCTAGTATTACCTATCAAAGCGGGGATCCTCCCAAACTTGAACTTCAAGACTCATTAACCTGTAATAACTGCGATTTCCCAAACGCAGGGCCAAGTCAGTCAAACACAAATAACGAATGAGGTGAGTTTCGAAATCATGATGACAATATAATACAAGTAAGAAGAACACGCAAACAATCATAATAGAAATGTATCATTACACAAACATTCCATCAAGAAAATATCACATTAGAAAGTCAAAATCACTCAAGGAAAATCAATAAATTTCACTATAACATTAAATCATCTAAGAGAAATTATCACCACACACGATACATATTAATCACAACAAACAATCGCAATAAAATGCAACGCCATGCATGAGCTTAGACTCTACTTCACAATGCGGTACCATTCTAACTCTAAAGTACTTGGTTAGGAGGCTTGATACTATGCCACCATCCCGGAGGACGGAAAATTCAAATTGGCCGTGTCCTCATAGATCCCCTCAACTCAACCCGAGACACATATACGTGACAGTCGAGGTAAACGTATGTTGCGTGGTAGCTCCTGACATTTGGAGTGCTACCTCCAAGTCACCTAGGAATTCCCCATCGGAATACCTCCAAGGTATAACAATCTTGCCTTAAGGCTCGACAGCAGACTGCCACGATCAGGCTCATTTTATTTGTACTTCCCTACAATCACTAGGCTTGTCAGGCCCTACCTATATGATGACAAAATAATCTTCACTTCACAAATTCTCAATATTTATTTCCTCCCCTCGTTGGCCTATGATACTCCATTAAGACTGTCATCTCAAACACAAATTGGAATCAAAATTATTTCACCAACTATGGGGTTACTTTAATATTCTCATCACAAATTTACAATATCAGTATCATTAATCATATCTCATCACATAAACTCATCGCAATTTTATAGAATTACTATCATCAATCAAACATCATCATTATCATCACATAAATGTATCACAAATTTATATCATAAATCACACATCATCATCAAATAAACTTACATTATACACAACAAATATTAAATATCATAATGATATCAAATATCACAATAATATCAAATATCACTATAATGTTAAATATGATAATAATATCAAATATCACACATTTAACGAAATTAAATCAGTCAACACCTTATAAATATTTCTATTCCACATTTTAATCTCACAATTTTCTTATTTTCTCATTAATTATTTATCACTGGAAGGGCTACTGCCGTACGTAGCGAGCTCCAAATGAATCATTGGGAAATACGGTTTTCACGTTCATCTCACAATATATTATACTCATGAATTCAGACGCTTCTCACCCCTTACCTTATTTCGACGCTTTCACACACGAATATGATTCCACGAGAAAACAGCCTTTGTCCTTTGACTCTTTGTCCTTCAGTCGATCTAACTCGACAATTTATAGGTGAATGTTAAATTAAATTATGAGAAGACACTCTAAAAACTAAATTTTGAAATTCGGTAAAGGAAACTTACCATAAATCAGAAAACAAATTAGTGGATAATATAGCCACTTTTAATATGATCGTTTTGGCGTTGATTTCACTCAAATTGGATTTACGGTGAAGAAGAACGGTTCAAAATGGTGAATTTTATAACCGGAGAAGTCCAATATTTTAGAGAGAAATTAGGATGGTTAAGAATATGGGAAAGTGTATTTAATTGACTAGCTAAATGAGTAAAACAACATATTGAAATTTGGACGAAAACGGAGGAAAATTTCTTGAAACAGTTATCGAACACCGGTGCCAATTTTCATTCCTTTTCATGTTATTGCGGCTCGGACAATTCTGTTCCTATTACATACACCTTCTCCCTCTTTCGATACGGTCTCTTTTCTCCTTCTTTTTTAATTATTATTTTTTTTATAATTATTTAATTAAGTTTTACTTTTGGACCTAACCCATAAAATACATTTTAATCGTTTCTTTTATATTTTTTTTTTAAAATAAAATCAACAATTATTAAAACTAATTTTTTTTTACTCTTTCTTAAAAAATATCATTAATATAATATTACTAATATTTTAAAAATAATATTTTATAGAATAAAGTAATTAATCTTTAAAATACATTAATGATCAAAATTCTCATATTCCAAATAATCACTACAATAATACTTGTGTTTCCAAATACTCAAATTAAAATATTATTATAATTAGAGAATAATTGAAATTATAAAATAAATAAATATAACATATATATATATATATATATATATATATATATATATATATATATATATATATATATATATTCACAATGTCATAACAAGTATATAAAAATAAAGGAAATCAAACACAATATCACTATTATCCCAAAATAGTTATTTAAAAAATAAATAAGTAAAAATAGAAAATAGTTATAAATAAATGAAATATATTACATGTATACTTAACATCAATCAAACACATAGAAAAATATTGCATTAATTGGATACGCGTATATACACGTAAAATCGCATAAAAATCTTATTTTTCAAAATATTACACTAAAATACTTTTACTTTTAATAAAATATTTAAAATAATAAAATAAAATATTTAAAATAATAAAATAAAATAAAATATTTATTATTTATATCGCTCATTTAATATAATATATATCAAACTTGCAGATCATAGAACACATCCATATATCAAAAATTATTCACAAAGTTTATCAACATAAATTCCATAATAATTTTAACATCAAATTAATTATTTAAAATCCTATTTAATTAATAAAATAATTTATTATAAAATTTAGCGTGTTATAAAAATTTCCAATCAAAATCACCATGAACAAATTCTTGATCTCAATATTAATGAAGTACCCTGAAATGTCACAATATAATGACTCAAATAAAGAGACCCAAAGCAGATTTACTATCATTGACCATGCATTGTAGATTTGAAAGAAGAAACCATAAAAGGAGAAACGAAGGAATTGATGAACCTTCATCAATAATCATTATTATAGTCATTTTGAATAAATGGTTCTTCGATTAAATAAGATGTTTATGCTTTCCATTTTTTGATTAACCAAATATTTTGTGTAGTTTTGTTATGTTTCGTTGGTTTTATCACAACAATAAATTTTGATGAAAAAACAACATGGCCCCAGGTGCGGGATTTGCACTCCGGGCGCGCCTGGACAAATTCAAGATGTGAAAATATTGTGGAAATGTGCTTTGGCGTAGGCTTCGCGCTACAAGCGCACATCATCTTATGTCTGGCGTTTAATGCATTTTCTCTTCTTTTGAGTCTGAATTTGGATCCGGTGTTTGTATAAAAGTTGTAGCTATGGATCTTAGCTTTCATTTGCACTTTGTTTGACTCGAATTGCACCTCTAAAACTACAGATATGGCTGCAATACTCCATATAGACCATGTTGATTTCTCACCCAAATTCCACACTGCACTAAAACAAAGAAATGACGCAAAACTATGAAAAATATCAACTTAATCAAGGAAATAAGAACATAAGCATTTTATTAAATCCAAGAACTAAAATCAACAAAATATATCAAATAACTCCTTAAGTTAACTAATGATTGAAGATAAATAACACTAAAAACAATGAAAAATATGCATATGATAAAGAGTCATCAATGTGCATGTTATATAATTTGGATGATGATTACAAGAGACCTTGTAAACACTTGAGAGAATTGTGGAAAGATCAAATGAAGAGGAAGTTTAATTTGAATGATAAGCGTTGAATGAATTATTTTTAATTTATAATTGGTTATTAGTGGATGACAGTGAATTTTGGTATAATATTGTGTTTGCTAACAAGTTCGTTATTTTCTAACAATGGAGATAGATTGACAAAGAAGTTTGTGGTGATGTATGAAATCGAAAATTCAATTTTGAAAGTGTTGTTCTTTGAGGATAACCAACATATTAAGTTTGAGGTTGTGTTGAACCTTCATCAGTAATTATTTTTAGAGTCTTTTTGAAACAATGTTTTAGTTTATTTCTTTCAATTTAATGTTTGTTTTAGAGTTATTTTGAATAAATGTTTCTTTGATTAAATAAGGTGTTTGTGGTTTCATTTTCTTGATTAACTCGCTATTTTGTGTAGTTTTGTATTGTTTCATTGGTTTAGAGCAGTTCGGAATTTTGGTGAAAAAACAATATGACCTATGCGTGAAGTATTTTTAATCATATATGGTGTTGCATAAGTCATAATAGAGTGACATTAGTTGCAAATAAAAACTATCATCCTTAGCTACAACTTTCATAAAGACACTGAAACACAATTTAGACTGAAAATGGGTGAAAAGTCCAATAAGATAGGGAGAAGAATTGAGAAAGAAAGAAAAATTAATATTCAATCTTTGGGGTTTGGAGTTGAAGTAAAGTGTCTCATGTTTTGGAGTAAAATTTTATTCTCTTTACGGGTTGTTATTCTTCTCTATAATTTGATGAACATTTTTGTTCTTTGTTTTGATTTTTATTAAGATAATGATTAACTAAACTTTCTTCTAGCACTACGCCAAAAATGACATTTTATAGCGCGTCTTTTATAGCGCTTATTAAATACAAGCGCTGTTGTATGATATTTTAAAAATAACGGAGGATACAACAGCGCTTTTTTGACAAGCGCTATAAAAAAAACGCTGTAATAGGCTTTTAAAAAATAAAATAAGAAGGTCTTTTATAGCGCTTATTAAATACAAGCGCTGTTGTATGATATTTTAAAAATAACGGAGGATACAACAGCGCTTTTTTGACAAGCGCTATAAAAAAAACGCTGTAATAGGCTTTTAAAAAATAAAATAAGAAGGTCTTTTATAGCGCTTATTAAATACAAGCGCTGTTGTATGATATTTTAAAAATAACGGAGGATACAACAGCGCTTTTTTGACAAGCGCTATAAAAAAAACGCTGTAATAGGCTTTTAAAAAATAAAATAAGAAGGTCTTTTATAGCGCTTATTAAATACAAGCGCTGTTGTATGATATTTTAAAAATAACGGAGGATACAACAGCGCTTTTTTGACAAGCGCTATAAAAAAAACGCTGTAATAGGCTTTTAAAAGTAAAATAAGGACGTCTTTTACAGCGCTTTTGGACAAGCGCTTTAAAAAGTCTGTAAAAAAGCGCTGTAATAGGCTTTTAAAAAGTAAAATAAAGAGGTCTTTTACAGCGCTCTTTAAAATAAGCGCTGTAATAGGCTTTTAAAAAAATAAAATAAGAAGATCTTTTATAGCGCTTTTTAAAAAAAGCGCTGTAATAGGCTTTTAAAAAGTAAAATAAAGAGGTCTTTTACAGCGCTCTTTAAAAAAAGCGCTGTAATAGGCTTTTAAAAAATAAAATAAGAAGGTCTTTTACAGCGCTTTTTAAAAAAAGCGCTGTAATAGGCTTTTAAAAAATAAAATAAGAAGGTCTTTTACAGCGCTTTTTAAAAAAAGCGCTGTAATAGGCTTTTAAAAAATAAAATAAGAAGGTCTTTTACAGCGCTTTTTAAAAAAAGCGCTGTAATAGGCTTTTAAAAAATAAAATAAGAAGGTCTTTTACAGCGCTTTTTAAAAAAAGCGCTGTAATAGGCTTTTAAAAAATAAAATAAGAAGGTCTTTTACAGCGCTTTTTAAAAAAAGCGCTGTAATAGGCTTTTAAAAAATAAAATAAGAAGGTCTTTTACAGCGCTTTTTAAAAAAAGCGCTGTAATAGGCTTTTAAAAAATAAATATATATATATATATATAATGTGTCTGTTAATGCTAATAATCACATTTATTTGATAGTGTTTTACAAGTTTTCCGAGCTCAAATGGGTGCTACAGTGTCGAAGCAAAAATCAAATAAATCACATGGATTCTAATAAAGGTTTGAAATGTATGGCTTTAAAATTTCATTAACAATCAATCCACAAATATTTATTGACTTATATGTTTTATTTTATAGTGCTCTCGTCAAACTAACAACATAGACTGCGGATACTGTATATTACGATTTATGAAGGAGATTGTTGTTATAATCCCAAAAAGAGATCTAATTGAAATAAAGGAATGCATATTACAGCGCTTTTTTTAAAAAGCGCCGTAAAACTAATACAACAAGCAGCGCGTTTTTAGAAGAGATTTATAGCGCTTTTTATTTATTTTAAAGAGCGCTGTTGTATCTTTTTACAGCGCTGGATACTACAGCGCTTAATTTTTTGAAAAAGCGCTGTAAATGGCTTAAAAAAAGCGCTGTAAAATACAATTTTTCGCGTAGTGTAGGGTCTTTGATTGTTTGATCTTGTATTTGAAATACCTTTTACATTGTCTTAGTTATCTATTCTACTTTTATTTTGATTATTTTTAATTGTACAATTAAATTTTTCTGTTGCACTAATCATGTGTTAGGATTGATCTCCCTTTGAATGTTTTTAAATTAATTAGTTGTTAGCGACCATACTTCAATTACTTGGTTGATCTATAAGATAATTGAGACTATAAATTATTGCATGGTCATAATAAATTTTAATCTTTCAAACATTCAACCTTTATGTTGTCTATTGTGACACCCTAAATCCCAAAATAATATATATAATCATTTATATCATATTTCTATAAAATTTGCAGCGGATAAACAAAAATCTATTTCCAAGAAAATAAAAACTTTTGTTTTTAATTTAGGATATCACGTTTCTCAAAAATCAAAAGAGACACTTTAAACATCTTTACTCCAATAAAATTGTACAATCTCAATAAGCTTGATTTAAATATAATTACTTGATTTAATTCTAAAAACTTACTAGTACTTATAAGGTTTTCATAAAAAAATTCATTTCAAATTAAATAAGTAAAATACAATGTACAACCATTATTCCCGGTATAACCTATAAGAGCGCGGTTCCTCCCAAACTTGAACTTCAAGACTCATTAACCTGTAACAACTGCGATTTCGCAAACGCATGGCCAAGCCAGTCAAACACAAACAACGAAGGAGGTGAGTTTTGAAATCATGTTAATAGTATAATATAAGTAAGGAGAACACACAAACAATCATAATAGAACCGTATCATTACACATACATTACTCAAGAAAATATTACATTAAAAGTCAAAATCACTCAAAGAAAACTTTCATTATAACATCAAATCGTGTAAGAGAAATTATTATCACTCTCGAAATGCATCAATCACAATAAAACAGTCACAAAGAAATGCAATTATATGCATGAGCTTAGACTCTACTTCACAATGTGGTACCATTCTAACTCTTAAGTACTTGGTTTGGAGGCTTGATACTATGCCACCATCTTGGTGGTTGGACAATTCAAATTGGCTATGTCCTCATAGATCCCCTCAACTCAACCTGAGACACATATACGTGATAGTCGAGGTAAACATGTGTTGCATGGTATTCTTGACATTTGGAGTGCTACCTCCAAGTCACCTAGGAATTTCCCACCCGAATACCTCCAAGGTCTAACAATATTTCCTTATGGCTCAACAACAGACTGCCACGATCAGACTCATTTAGTTGTACTTCCCCAAAATCACTAGGTTTGTAAGACCCTACCTATATGATGACAAAATAATCTGCACTTCACAAATTCTCAATATTTATTTTCTCCGCCGTTAGCTTAGACTACTCCATTAAAAGCATCATCTTTAGGAATCATCACTATCTCATTAATCATGGGTTACTTCATTATTCTCATCACAATTTTATAATATCATTAATCATACATAATCATGATCACCATATAAACTCATCACGGTTGGATAATATCACTATCATCAATCAAACATCATCATTATCATCACATAAACATATGTCATAAAATGCATCCATATTTTACTATCACGTCACATAAATTCTTCTAATCAAATATATGCACAAAATTTCATTCAACATCCAACATCACAACAATATCAAATATCACACAGTTATTCAAAATTAAATCAATCAACATCTTCTAAACATTTATATTTAACATTTTAATATCAAATATCACACTGCCATATGTAGCGATCCCCGGATGAATCATTGGGAAATACAGTATTCCCGTTCATCTCACAATATATTATACTCATGAATTCAAACGCTCTCTCACCCCTTACCTTTTTCGACGCTTTCACACACGAGTAGGATTCCACGAGAAAACAATCTTTGTTCTTTGACTTTTTGTCCTTTAATCGATCTAACTCGATAGTTTGTGGGTATACGTCAAAAATAAATTATGAGAAAATACTCTTAAAACCAATTTTCGAAATTCGGTCAAGAAAAATTACCATAAATGAGAAAAAAAAATCAATGGATAATATATCCACTTTTCACATGATTGTTTTGGCGTCTGTTTCACTCAAATCGGACTTACGGTGAAGAAGAACGGTGCAAAATAAGGAATTTTATAAACGGAGAAGTTGGATATTTTATAGAGAAATTTGGATGATTGAAAATCTGAGGAAGTATGTTTATTTGACTACCTAAATGAATAAAACAACATACTGGAATTTGGACGAGAACGGAGAATATTTTCCGTAACAGTTATCGATCATCGGGTGCCAATTTTCCTTTCTCTCTCAAGTTGCGGTTGCTCCTCTTTCTTTACTTACATCTACTCTCTCTTTGTGGTATATTTCCTTCTTTTACTTTTTTATTAAATTCTTTTTATTATTAATTAATTAATTAGGGTTTACTCTTGCATACGAGCTTAACCCATAAAACACATTTTACTACTTTTATTTATTTATTTATTTATTTATTTATTTTTTAGAAAATAAAACAAACAATTACCAAAATTATTTTTTTAACACTTTTTTTAAACACAATTTAATTAATAAAATATTAATAATATTTCAAAATTAATATTTTACAAAATAAAATAATTAATCTTTTAAAATAAATTAATAATCAAAATCCAAATATTCAAAATAATTCATATAATAATACTTATTTTTCCAAATACTCAAATTAAAATATTACCGTCATTAGAGAATAGTCGAAATTATAAAATGAATAAATATGACATCAACACTTGATATTAATTACCAAATCTTAATAAATATATATAAAATCACAATGTCATAACAAGTATATAAAATAAACGTAATCGAATACAATATCTATTCTATCTCAAGATAATTATTTATAAAAAAAATAACTAAAAATAGAAAACAGTTATAAATAATTGAAATATAACTACGTGCATTCTTAACATCAGTCAAGCGCATAGAAAAATATTACATTAATTGGATACACATATATAGACATAAAATTGCATAAAATCTTTTTCTTTAAAATATTACACTAAAATACTATTATTTTTTAAAAATTATATCAAATAATAAAATAAAATATTTATTATTTATATCGCTCATTTAATATAATATTTATAAAACTAGCAAATCATAGAAAGCACCCATATAACAAAAATTATCCCAAAATTTATCAACATATATTATAAAATAATTTTAACATCAAATTAATTATTTAAAATTCTATTTCATTAAGAAAATATTTATTATAAAATTTGGGATAGTGCATTATGTTGGAGAAAGGTTTGGGGACTCATGAGATTTTTGGAAACCAAGATTGATCTTGGTTTGTGACTGGAAAACGAAGATTGATCTTCGTATTCAGTTTTGGTGTAATTCAAGTTAGTTGATTGTATATAACCAACTAACTAACTAGTTAGTTACTAAGAAGTTAGTCAGAAACAATGTAATAAAGGCTATGTATAAATAGCATACTCATATCAATAAACAATAACACACAATATTCATTTCATTGATTTTCCTCTTGCTCAGTTTTCATTTTTAGCTTGAAAACGCAAACAAGAATTTGTTGGAATTCAATTATGAGTGGTTAGTCCCACATTGCCTGGAATGGAGGCTATATTGGATATATAAGGAGAATGACCCATGAACCTAATGCCTTAATGTTTTGGGTTGAGATGTGGTGTCTAAGTCTCTTAAGAATCATTGATGTTTATCTCATTCCGGATATCGCGCTCCCATGGACTCCTCAACAAGTGGTATCAGAGCCTAGTTTGGCCTTGGTGGGGGAGCAAAAAGCACTTGGATCAAGTGGATCAAGAGCAAAAAGGACTTGGATCAAGTCTAGTGGTGGGAACTCATAATTGAGGGGGATATTTGTTGGAATTCAATTATGAGTGGTTAGTCCCACATTTACTAGGAATGAAGGCTATATTGGATATATAAGGAGAATGACCCATGAACCTAATGCCTTAAGGTTTTGGGTTGAGATGTGGTGTCTAAGTCTCTTAAGAATCCTTGATGTTTAGCTCATTTCGGATGTCGCACTCCCATGGACTCCCCAACAGAGATGCGACGACGAAATTAAGGTTTGGTAAAGAAAACCAGTTATTAGGTGAAGAAACTACTTCGCAGAGAGGGCTTGGGAGAGTTCACAAATAAAGTGAAGAAATTAGTTCGCATAGAGGGTTTGGTGAAGAAATGCACGAAACTAAGGTTTGGTGAATGAAACCAATTACATGCATAAAATTAAAAGTGAGACTTTAAAAAGTAGAAACTTTATGAGATCCTATGACATTGCTTTTTTTATAAACACGTTAAAATACACTATGACAACACTTATAACAAAAACACTTTAAATATTATGATCATATGTCAGCGCTTTTATAAAAAACGTTGTTAAAGGCTTTGTTATTAGTACATATGACATCGCTTTTCAAAAAAACATTGTCTAAGACTCCGTGTATTTTTAAAACATAATGCAACAGTATTTTTGTTTAACAATCGCTATTAAAGATGTGCTATAAAATCCATATTTTGGTATAGTACTGCGAGCATCATGTTTTCATGGAACCCTTACTTCGGATTGTATTTAGTTTATTGTCAAACAATGTTTTAAACTCATTGGCTAAAGTTAACCATATGAAGTTATGCCCAGGGAACCAGTTTAATATAGGTGGAAGTATGCATTTCGAAGTTTCATGAGTGATTTAAAGCGATTAATAAAAAATAAGACTAAGGTAGAACGGGTTGGAATACAGTTGCATAAATGTCAATATTATATTTTTCACCCAACCTTTGGGACGTTGGTTTAGCCTTATAGCTAACCCTATTTGTTGCAATAAGTCTTTATTCTATTTTATTATTAACATCGCGTTGAATCAATAAATTGAACGATTATGTATTTTTGTATAATTAAATTAGATATCTTTATTCGCAGCTACATATATTAATTTTTTAAGTTGAATACAAAAATAAAAAATATAACATTTAATTACGTAAACAATGTCTCCAATTAAATTACACTTTAACGCTATTTTAATTTGTTAAGTTAGCTTCTAAAATATATCAACAAATTTCTATATGGCTAAATATGGTTTCGAATAATCATATATACAAATAAAATCCAATTTTAAATTGATGTAAAATTTAATTTTACTCTATCAATAATAGTTAATGTATCTTTTTGGTCCTAAAATATTGTGTTGAATTAATAGAAAAGACTAACATGTGTGGAGAGCCAATGATAATAAGGGACAACACATATAACTCAGATTGAGACATTGCAAACCCATTTGGGCTCCAAACTAGTATAAAATATGATTATTCTTTTATATGTAATGTAGAAACATTAAAACAACTTATGAAAATGGTTTCGAATTTCTTAACCTTACTAATGTTGTTCCTTGCTGCTCTTATCTTTGTTCCACAAGGACTTGCTGATGTAAGCCCACAAATCTCCAAGACACCAATTCCTAAACCACCTAATTACGACAAAAAAGGAGAACTCGACATTATTAGGCAACGTTTCAATGACATTCCCAGGTATATACGCGAGCGCTGGCGCTTACGCAACCGCTCTCCCCCTCCTCCAATGCATCCTCCCCCTCCTCCAATGCATCCTCCCCCTCCACCAACCCATACACGTAAACCCAGTCCACTAAGACGTACACGTTTTTTTAACAGACATTAAAATCCCCCAAATGTCAAATCCATTTCTAAATTATCCATGCAACAAAACATATTAATATCTATTTAATAAGAGGAGTAAGTTACCAATGTGTCATGAATGAAATCATGATTAAAAAATTATTCTCTTTTACTCCAAATTTACAAATAAATAAAATTGTGTTGCTACTTATTGATCTTTTAGGTCATTTGTAATCACAAATACTTTAATAAATCATATTTAAGTATAAATTTATGTTCTATTTTGCTACACCATGTGTCTATAGTAAATTAAATAGGCTTTGTATAAAGCGGTTTGACTTATATAAAAATCTACGGCCTTATAACTATTATATACTCTTTTTAGAATTTTTTAGCATTTATTTAGATAAGTTAAAATATATATTACAATTAAATATAATAAAAAAAATATCGGGGAATTAATAACACACTAGTTACTTAATATTTCTTTTTCTTTTTCTTTTCATATGATTGTATACAAAAAAGTCACTCCATCTGTCTTTTTATACATTGAAGAGCTAATTTAGGAGCAATGTTTCAACCAAATTATTTATAAACATGCATAACTATAGTTTCAAAAGCTATGCAAATGCATTTTGTAATGTTGTAATATGTGATGATCAAACCTATAATTTTTTATTATATTCTCAAAAAATAATTAATGTTTTTTTTTTCTTCAAACTAAATCTTTGGCCTATCAATTGCATTTTTGCAAAGGAAAAAATAAACATTATTAATGGTCAGTAGGGGTGGGAATAGGTTAGACCGTCAGTTAGGGGTCTGCGGTCAGCCTACTTATGGTCTGGTCTGGCCTGTTTAATAAAAATGTTAGGTTCAAACTATTTTTAAAGAATATTTATTTAAATAGGGAAAATTCAAACGTATAAAAAAGTCTTTCATATCTGACAGGCCGACCTATATATATTTTATTATTTATTAATGTTATTTTTTTTTTATTATTGTTTATTAACAATATTATTCCTATTTTAAAGCCTATATCAATATATCAATTAGGCTATCACTCAATGGTCGTTCCATATCCAGTAGCAATTCATTATTCTCCCTGTCCTTTTCTTCTCCCGTTCTTTTCAAGTTCAATCGTTCATATTATTATTTAATTATTATACTATGAAAGATTTCAATATTTACTACTTCAAAATCTTAATTTTTTTTTTAATTTTATCTTTGTATTCCTTAAATAAAGTTATTCTTTGTAAAATCTCTTAAAACTTTTCTAGAAACTCCATTGAAGTTGTTCTAGTTTTAGGTTTTATAAATAAAAATAAATCATAAATCAAACCAGTATATGTGAGTTTGTAAAAAATAGTAAAAAAAATACATAAAATAGGTGCAGTCCCTTTATATTATTACTGAATATGTCCGAGTTTTTTTTGAGAGAATTTGTTTGAGAGGTTATAATGAGTGCGTTTGTTTCATGAAAAATAAAATCTATTCTTTGAAATCAAAAATCATATTTTAGGGTTTAAATGGTGTTTGTTTCAGAATTTTTTAAAATCACTTTGTTACAAAAATCATTTTTTGTTTAATATATATATGCATATGTACATTAGTATTGGTATGTGGAGAGCATCATGTAAATTGGTATGGGTAGAGCATCATGTATATTGGTATGGATAGAGCATCATGTAAGTTATTGCATTGATTAGGTATTATTTTATTAGATTTGATTATAATTTGATTAGTTTTTTTTTGTATATAAAGTCCTAGTTTAGCATATTTAAAAAAACGTAAAATATAATATTTAAATGTTTTAATGTGAATAAGACTTTTAAATTGGCTTTTATGTCAGGTCAGACTTTTATAAAGGGTAGAACAGACCGAAAAGAAAGTCTATGATAGGTCATAGGTCAGACTTATGCCTAAAGAATTAATTGTAGGCCAAACTCAAGGATTTCAAAATCTAATTGACCTGACCTATTCCTACCCCTAATGATTAGTAACTCATATTTTAACTTTTGTATTTTCTTGTTCTCTATTTAAACATGTAGATATATCAGCATCGCTTGGAAAATAGAAGTAGTTTTTTGAAATCCAAGGAAGCCAAAATTTTAATACTATCCTTTGTTCCACTATAAGCATCACTTTTGCAAAACAAAATTAATTGAAAATAAATATCACTTTAAACTTTAAACTTTAAATATTAATGACTGTAGTCCGAATCATACTCTAATTAATAGTATGTGCCCCACACTCAAGTAATATATATACCTTGTATTTATGATAATGGTCAACACATCAATGCATGAAGAGGATAATCTGGTGTCGCACACAGGTCAAATACAAGTGATAAAATGTAGATAAATGTAATAATTCAAGTTGTTTGTATGGACTAATGATATGATAATACTAGCCAAATTGAAAGTCATAATTAAAAAAGGGGTTTTTAGATTTTTTGTTCGAACAGATTAAAAAAATTATTAATCCACTAATTCGAGAGTTTCAAACTTATCATAGATTCTACCAACGGATTTAATTTCTAAATTGTGACTCTATTTCTTATTTGACTATATAATTGATCAAACAAGCGTAATCAATCCAATGTGAATTCGATTCCTTTGACTAGATTAAGTATCACAATTAGAATATCAATATAATCAAATAAACATAAATAGAATCATGAAACAAAATTGACAGTGTAACCTGAATCTCAAGGTGTTGATGAAACTTTGAACTCATGGATTAATCTTATGAAACAAATGGCCCACTACTTAACCTAAAACTTTGTACTCAGTTTTTGGAGTTGTAAAACAAATGGCCCGCTACTTAAAATTAGTAATAAATAAAAACCCAAATAATGAAATATGCAATTTAGACCCAACAAAGTTCTGCATTGGATTTTTATTCCAACAGAGCTCAAGTTATGGTCTACAGCGCGAACATGAGTTAATATGTAAAAATAGTATTAATCTAAAAACATTAATCTAAGCTATACAACGCAATTAAAATGCCACAGTAAAAATTTAAAAACATGCGCCCAAATTATTTGATCAAAGGATAATTTAGTAAAAATAGTATTACCTTTGTTTTCTTTTATTGTCAATCTAACTCACATTTAATTTGTAATTCGCATCATGCGTTGAAACTATTTTCGCATTTGTGTTGACGTTTGGTTTTTGTTTTTGGGTCTGGATTATGATTCATGTTTGGCTTTTGATTCGTGTTTGGACACACTATTGATGTCGACTTCTAATTCACATTGTTTATTTAATCTTATTGATGGTTCGATTTGTTTTCCATTTGGTTTCTTGTTGTCATTGTTGTTGAGTTGTCAGTTGCTATTGGGGTTGACATTATGGTTCTCTCGTCAATTGTTGTCATGCATAAATAACGCATATGGTATGTTCTTCATGACTTATGCTTGCAAGGATTGTCACAAAAATTCCTCCGACCTACATAGTTGTGTCGGTCAACACTCTACAATCCATTGTTAAATTTTTTCTCCAAGCTCTCCAAAATTCATGGACCATTCAGTTGAGTTAATTACCAAAACTCTACATCAAAAAGTGCTATCAAAATTCGAGAAGATGAATATCAACTAGTTTTGGAAATTTACAAGAATAACCTTCATCGTAGAGTTACGATGTCTAAAGGAAATACACCAATCATTTTATAAAATTGACGTCAAAAGCTTTAAAAAAATATGGAAATCGGTTGGTTCATGGCACGTGGTTCCCCTTGAGAAATATTTTTGAGTTTTCCTTTGCTTATCATGATGATTTACAAAATGTTTGAACTGTTGGAAATTGGAATATGAAACACAAATACCTCAAGAATATTGGAAGCCAAAGATCATTTGCACAATCCGTTCTAGTATTAGCATCCATTTATATCTTGATGAAACAACTGTTGTGGAATTTTGAGATAGACTTTAAGAACCCTTTTTAAAATCATTGTCATGAGCAGAAAACCCCTTTAGCCAAGGATCATGTAAGCCCCAAATTTCACTATAAGGGATTTATGTGTTTACCTCTTAAAACATCGAGGAGAAAGATCACCAACACGAAACATCTCTTTTGAATCATGCTTTAACTTTGATCACCAACGTGGAAACTATCTGCATCTCTACATAGCCTACATGAGCACAAAACGGAGCGCGGTGCTAGTCAATCTACGAGGGTAGTGGAAATCATGATTACTTGGAGAGTGTGCAATTCCTCTATTTATAGAGAATGAGCCACTAAAACCTTAAAACTCCTATTTTGGGCTCAAGCCAAAATAAGTTTTAAAAATTATATTAAATTAAACTATTTTAATTAAATACAAATTATTTATTAAATTAAACTATGTTTAATTAAATTGAATTAATTGTCAATCCTCCTCATTTATTTAACCAAATCATATTCAATTACATAAATTAAAAATATATTAAATAATAAATCATATTTAGTACGGTTAACATCTAATTAAATCAAATCTTATTAAATTTAATCATTCAATCATCTAACAATACTTTATGCATGTAACTCTTATAGATTCTGGTGAGAAAATCGGTGATACAATTTAAATTTTATTGCGACAATTATTTACCATGCATGAATTGTGCATTTGTTCAAATACCTAATTGAATACAAGTCACAATACATGTCATCCTTGCAATGATCAATTCTTTATTTCTCAATCCCCGAGTAGATGCGTAAAACTAATAGACCCAATATCAAATATTGATCCATTCTAGTATGGTCATGCATTTACACGGTGTCGCTCTATCAAGTGGCCTATGACATAACTATTGTTATATAGAAAAACGAATCCTATCTACATCACACACACTCCTCCACATGAGTAAAATGTCTTATGCCTCAACAATATGATCTATCATATAAGCCATGATATGTACTAGATAGATGTCCAATATCCGCTGAGCATGACGAACATGTATTAATCATATATCCTGGTGAAGGTCACTGGACCACAGCTAAGAGCATCCTAAAGTATTTGAGAAGGAATAAGGTTTCATTGCTTAGTGTATGCTGATGAGAAAGAACTCATCCTAAAGGGTTACACTGATGCTAACTTCCAAACTGATAAAGATGACTCAAGATCGCAGTTTGGCTATGTGTTTCGTCTGAATAGTGGCGTTGTGAGTTGGAAGAGTTCAAAGTAAGAGACAAACGTTGATTCTACTACAAAGGTGAAGTACATTGTTGCCTCTAATGCAACAAAGGAGGTTGTTTGGTAAAAAAGCTATTGTTGACCTATATATAGTTCTTGGCATTGTGGATTCGATTGACTTTACTGTGATAATAACGATGCAATTGCGCAATTTAAGGAACTCAAATCCCACTAGAGATCCAAACACATGCTTCGACTGTAACACCCTAAATTTTATATTAAACTATTTTATTAGTTAAGTATGATAATAAATTTTCTGACTAATTTTTGTTATATAGGTGATTTCTATGACGTGCTAGTTTTATAAATCTTAGATTACATGAGCGTTATAAATAATAAATATTATATTTTATTATTTGATATATTTTTTAAAAATAGTAGTACTTTAGTGTAATATATATTTTAAAGAAAAATATTTTATACGATTTTACGTGTACATACGTGTATCCAATTAATGTAATACTTTTAGGTGCGCTTGACTGATGTTAAGTATGCACGTAGTTATATTTCAATTATTTATAACTATTTTCTATTTTTAGTTATTTTTTTAATAAATAATTATCTTGAGATAGTAGTGATATTGTGTTTGATTTACTTTATTTTTATATATTGTTTATGACATTGTGATTTTATATATATTTATTAAGATTTAGTAATTAATATAAAGTGTCGATGTTATATTTATTTATTTTATAATTTTGACTATTCTCTAGTGTAGTTAATATTTTAATTTGAGTATTTGAAAAAAATAAATATTATTATAGGGATTATTTTAAATATGAGATTTTTTATTATTAATGTATTTTAAAATATTAATTATTTTTGTTTATAAATTATTATTTTTGAAATAGTAATAATACTTTATTAACGAAATTGTGTTTTAAAAAAATAAGATAAAATAAAACTAGTAAAACCTAAAAGGAGACCAATGGGTTTTATTCATGTATGAACCCTAATTGTTAATAAAATAAAACAAACAAAAAAGAGAAGGGAGTTGGAAGGGCAGCCGTAAAACTAAAGAGAAACACAACAATAATCCTATCGTTTCACATCGGTGATCGATAACTGTTCCAGAAAACTCTCTCCATTTTCATCCAAATTTGAGTATGTTATTTCATTCATTTAACTCGTCAATTAAATATAATTTTCCAGATTTTTAACAACCCCAATTTCTCTCTAAAATATCCGACTTCTTCGTTTGTAGAAATTCGTTATTTGCACCATTCTCCTTCACTGTAAGTCCGATTTGAGTGAAACCAACGCCAAAACGACCGTGTAAAAAGTGGGCTATAATCCAAATTTGAGTATGTTATTTCATTCATTTAACTCGTCAATTAAATATAATTTTCCAGATTTTTAACAACCCCAATTTCTCTCTAAAATATCCGACTTCTTCGTTTTGTAGAATTCGTTATTTTGCACCGTTCTCTTTCACCGTAAGTCCGATTTGAGTGAAACCAACGTCAAAACGACCGTGTAAAAAGTGGCTATATTATCCACTGATTTGGTTTCTGATTTATGGTAATTTTCCTTGACCGGATTATGAATTTAGTTTTTAGAGTATCTTCTCATAATTTATTTTTAACGTTTACCCATAAACTGTCGAGTTAGATCAATTGAAGGACAAATAGTCAATGAAGAATGTTTGTTTGCTCGTAGAATGGTATTCGTGTGTGAAAGCTTCAAAATAAGGCAAGGGATGAGAGAGCGTTTGAATTCATGAGTATAATATAATTTGAGATGAACGAGAAAACCGTATTTCCCAACGATTCATTTGGGGCTCGTTACGTACGGTAGTAGTCATTTAAGTGATAAATTAATTAATATTAAAATACGGGAACTATAAGATTAAAATATGGAATAGAAATATTTATAAGGTTTTGATTGATTTAACTTCGCTAAATGTGTGGTATTGGATATTATTGTGATGTTTGATTTATTTTTACTAAATGTGTGATATTTGATATTATTGTGATATTAGATGTTGAATGAATTTTATGTATAAGTTTTATTAGATATGCTTATGTGATGATAAAAAGTGAATTTATTTTGATACATTTATGTGATTATGATGATGTATAATTAATAATAACGATGTTATAAATTTGTGACAAGCCTATGTAATGAGTTTATGTGATAAGATATGATTAATGATAGTGATATTGTGAATTTGTGATGGGAATATTAAAGTAACCCCATAGTTGGTAAAATAATTGTGATTTCAATTTGTGTTTGAGATGACGGTTCTTAATGGAGTATCATAGGTCAACGAGGGGAGAAAATAAATATTGAGAAATTGTGAAGTGAAGATTATTTTGTCATCATATTGGTAGGGCCTAACAAGCATAGTGATTCCGGGGAAGTACAACTGAATGAGCCTGATTGTGGCGGTCTGCTGTCGAGCCTTAAGGCAAGATTGTTAGACCTTGGAGGTATTCGGGTGGGGAATTCCTAGGTGACTTGGAGGTAGCACTCCAAATGTCGGGAGCTACCACGCAACACACATTTACCTCGACTGTCACGTATATGTGTCTCGGGTTGAGTTGAGGGGATCTATGAGGACAAGGCCAATTTGAATTGTCCGCCCACTGGGATGGTGGCATAGTATCAAGCCTCCTAACCAAGTACTTCAGAGTTAGAATGGTACCACATTGTGAAGTAGAGTCTAAGCTCATGCATAACATTGCATTTTATTGTAATTGTTTTGTTGTTATTAATATGTATCGTGTGTGGTGATAATTTCTCTTAGACAATTTGATGTTACAGTGAAATCTATTGATTTTCCTTGAGTGATTTTGACCTTTGAATGTGATATTTTTTTGATCGAATATTTGTGTAATGATACGGTCCTATTATCATTGTTTGTGTGTTCTTCTTACTTGTATTGTACTGTCATCATGATTTCGAAACTCACCTCATTCGTTGTTTGTGTTTGACTAGCTAGGCCATGTGTTTTCAAAATCGCAATTATTACAGGTTAATGTGTCTTGAAGTTTAAGTTTGGGAGGAACCCTGCTCTGATAGGTGATATCGGGAATAAGGGTTTTAATTTGTATTTTACTTATTTAATTTGAATTGAATTTTTGTATGAAAACCTTAGAAGTACTAGTAAGTTTTTAGAATTAAATCAAGTAATTATACTTAAATAATGCTTATCGAGATTGCACTATTTTAATGAATAAAATAAGTTTAAAGGGTTTTTATTTTTATTTTTGAGAAACGTGATATCCTAAACTAAATATAAAGTTTTTATTTTCTTGTAAATATATTTTTAATTATTTGCTGCAAATTTTATAGGAATATGATATAAATTATTATATATATTATTTTGGGATTTAGGGTGTCACATCGACGCTTCCATCTTATTTGAGAGAGCATCGATAGAGGATATGTGAGGATTTGCAGAGTCGCTGTCTTGGAAAATAAAATGTTAACCCACTTACAAAGACTTGCTCAACAGAAGCATGATGGTCATACTAGATTGATGGGTATTAGGAGTATTTCTAGTTAGCTCTAGTGCTTGTGGGAGACTGTTAGAGTTAGCCCTAGAGGCCAATATTTTTTTCTTGGTTATTATTTGTATAATGACACTTCCAATTATTTATATACTAATATGAGGCATTTCAATTTATTTGTGGATATATTTAAATCATAATAAAGTCCTTAAAATAGTTAGTTTATTTAACATAAGATAAAAAATAAACAACAAGAACATATAGGGAATAAGAACTAGAATTAGAGGATACCGCCAATGGATACCATAAGAGGATACGATCAGATGATGCCACCAGAGACAGAAATTGAATCAAAACTAGAATCATAGAATACCACTAGAGGAGACGACTAGAAGATATTACCAAAGAATGCCACCAGAGGATACAATTAGAGGGTATTAAAAGGGGATACGACTAGAGTATACCATCAAAGAGTACCACAAAGGCAAAAACAAACCCAGAATCAAAGGATACCACTAGAGGATACGACTAGAAGATACCTGAAGATCATCCGACTATAGGATACCACCAAAGGATATCTGTAAGACCCATAATTTTAAAGTACCATTTATGTATTTTTGGTGTATTTTGGATTTTGGCTCGGAGGCTTTTAAGCCAAAGTTAACAATATTTTGGAGTTTTATAATCAAAATGATATTTTGATGCCAATTAAAATTTCTCGTCGATAAATAAATTGAATTTAACTGCGATGAATCTTTTACGGAGAATTTAATGTGTTTCGGGTGAAACGGTAATTTAACAAATATCTAGATTTTGAGATATTTGTTAAGTTATATTTATTATATTTATATATGTTTGTTTGGGGGGAAAAAGAAAAGAAAACTAGAAGGAAGGAAAAGGAAAAAAAAAGAGTATATAAAGGAAAGAAGGAAAAGGGAAGAAAGGAAAAACAAAGGAAAGAAAAAGAAAGGAAGGAAAATTGGAATTTTCCATCTTCTTCCTCTGATCGACCGTGAACCAAATTCCCTCCTTTCTCCCATTTTCATTTTCGTCCCTTTCTTTTCTTCAAAACTAGTAACCCAAGGTTGGAGGAGAGTTAGATCAAGGTTTTCGCAACTCCACTCTTCCTCTTTGATTCGAAAACGAAGAAAAACGGTTTTTGAGATCCAAACACAAACCCCTCCGTTTCTTCTAGATCCAAACTTCATTTCTCGAAGAGATAGAAGGGAAAGTTGCTCACCACCACGCTACGGTGCTAGTGAACTAATTTGGAAGCGGCGTTGCGAGCGGAGATTTTACCGAAATTACTCGCGGTACCGGAAACGCACGTTAAAGCTAACGTTGAGGTAAGGGCTCCTTCCAAACTTCTAGTTGCATTAGGGACTTATCTGTGGTTGTGTGGGAAGGAATTTGTTAGGGTTTAATATATCGATTTGGGGAAAAACGAAACTAATGCGTTATGGGTAAAACCTTAGAGTTGGGTTTTGTTTATATTGATGAATGGTTCGTGGTAAATGAATTTGAAGTCATTGTGTATGATTATGAGTAAATGAAATTTGATGTATTTGGGTGTTATGTTGCGTTGATTTGTGTTCGTTGCATTTGGCGGGTTCATACTTGATGTTTGTTAATTGGTGTGGTTGTTGTGAATTATGGTTTGAATGTGAGAGTATGTTTGAGTTTGTTTCCGTGGAATTTGAAAACCATTAGAGTTAAACGAGTATTAAAAATGGGGAATCTTTTAATACCTCGGTTTACTCAATGTGCATTTGAGGAAAATGTTTAAGTTAACTGGGCGTTGAGAATGGGGAATCTCTTTTAATATCTGCATTTGCTTAACGATTGTTGTGAATGGAGTCTGTGTATTCTCATGCATTTCATTTGGTAAATTGTGTTGACCCGTGATAGGTGACACCTTGGTAAACTGTACTGACCCGTGATAGGTGGTACGTTTACGATTTACATTTTTGGTAAATCTTGTTGACCCGTGATAGGTGACACCTCGGTAAACTGTGCTGACCCGTGATAGGTGGTACGTTTATGATTTACGCATTTTAGTAAATCGTGCTGACCCGTGATAGGTGGCACATCGGTAATTGGTACTTTGGCCTGCGATAGGCGGTACAATTATGATTTACGGCCCTTCGAGGAGGGTTTTGGTTTGGAATTCCGAGTCCATGCATTTTGGCATATACGCATTGCATTAGGGTTCTTGGCACGCGAGTCGTGGTTGATTTGAGTTTTATGATTAAGTGATTTGAATTTGAGTCGTTGTGGTAATTGCGTTGAAAATGCTAAGTGTTATGTGTTGATTATTGTGTGTAAGTATGATGGTTATCGAGATTCCAATTGCCGTGGTAATCGCGTTGAAAATGCTAAGTGTTATGTGTTGATTGTTGTGTGTAAGTATGATGGTTATCGAGATCCCAATTGCCGTGGTAATCGCGTAGGAATTGCTAAGTGTTAGGTTGTGAACTTGATTAGGAATGACTTGAGTAAATGCATGAATTTTTGGAAAAACGATCAGGGAAATCGATTTCCCAATCGATTGGATGAGTTGCAGGAAGTTCACTATTTTAACCTAATCGATTTGCCAATCGATTGTATAAATATGTCTTTCAAAATCTTTTAAGAAATCGATTTGGAAATCGATTGGCAGAGAGGCAGGAACTCAGCAAAACTGCCAAAATCGATTTGGAAATCGATTTGGCAACACAGGGACTCATCAGAACTGACAAAATCGACTTAGAAATCGATTTGGTCATGCAGAAACTCAGCAGAACTGACCAAATCGATTTGGCAATCGATTGGCTCAGCAAAAGTCCTTATTTTGAGTTAGATAATCGATTGTTCAATTGATTTATCAATGCTTTGGTCAGTTATGTATTACTTGATGATTTGAGAACTTCATTTTGATTTCATTTTTAATTGGCAAGCATTATATGAACTTTTAGCATATGGAAAATCCTTTTAAGGTGCATGCTTAGTTGAAAGGTTATTTTGTGCATTTAAAACTTAAATGTTATGTGTTATCTGTTAATTTCGGTTGGTGACCCTTTACAATTATTGTGGAAATCTGGGCTTTGCCCTCAGATGAGAGTCAGGACGATCCTACCGGTTCGTACCCTACGGACGGGAATGGAGATGGGAACGCTTGACTGCAGCTACGTTAGGAGGATCTCACGGAGCGCGTGGAGATCACTCAGGGTGTATAGTTTTTGGTAGGATGATCAGATTAGGTTGATGTATAGGGACTAGACGTCCTACTTTTTGGGTTGGAGTATTTTGATTTGGAAAACTGTACTTATACTAATATTGTCAGTTTGACATCTTATTTGAATGGCTTCCATGTACCATTTGTTGTTGTGTAAATGCTTTGGATTTATATTTGGAGAAACTTTTCCGCTGCTTGTAAATTATAATGACTCAATTATTTATCCAAAGGCATTTCCTTATTTATTTCTCTGTTTTAGTTTAATCTCTTTTGAAAAAAAAAATACACCCTCGCTTTGAAAATCGGGGTGTTACAATATCACTAGAAGATACCAAAAGAAGATACGAGCAGAGGATGCCACCAGAGAATATCACCAAAGGCAGAAACGAAATGGAACCAGATGATACTAGAAAATGGTACAACTAGAGGATACCACCAACACCAGAGAGAGAACCAAAACAAGTGGTAGAAACAGAACCGAATGATACCACTAGAGGCAAAAATGGAACCAAATATTTGATGAGGATACGATTAGAGGATACCACCAAAACAAGAGACAAAAACAGAACCAGAACGAGAGGATTCGTATGCTTACTCTCCTTCATTGCCAAAGCTTATATAGCCTCTACGATTCAATCAACATTTTCCTTCAATTAGATGCATGTGAATATTATAGAACCATTTATTTCACAACCTAGACACTAGCATCTTGTCGGGATCATGCATCAAAACCAAACGCATATGTAGAGAAAACGCAAAATAAACTTGTTCATTGATAATTAAAAGGGTACAAGTGCCATAGTTTTATATCAAAATACATTCTTTTTTATTGATCTATGTGAATTAAACCATTCATTGCTTCTATAAAATTATTACAATGTTGAATGCAACTAATAATTGCAGCAAGTGTGGCGGATGGAACTATTCGCGCTTCTACTTTTCTTAGGAGTACGAGGACCTTTTTTATGGCTTGGTTGGCAATGAAAGAGAGTTTTTCGCAACGATCCATCCACATTAACCCGTATTGCCAAAATATCTTTATTGCTTTCACTTGATCCATCATTCGGATCCTGAACATATTTACCTCTTCTTGTTCCGTCATCCTTGTATCTTGGTACATGACAACCATTTCTTGTCTTTCATTATTTGGTTCTTCTATCCTTATCTTATATTCTACTACCGCTTTCTTCAATTGTTGTTTCGAATATTTCAATTGTCTTTATTCATTTTTCTCACTGATTTATGAATCTTTAAACCAATTTTACAATTTATCAACATTCTCTCGTGCTTGGTCTCTTTCTTCTCATCTCAAACATAAGGACACGTAAGAGATCCTTAAATTGTGTTGACACTTGAGCCAAAAATCTTCCTCCACATTTGCCGTCGTATTTGATCTTTTAAGGGAAATTGTCTTCTGCTCATTTTCCATCTGGGCGGTCTCATATGCTCGATGACCAATTCTTCTCGAAAATTCTTGTTTTCTTCTTCCCCATCTAGAATTGATGTTTGCAACCTTTCAATCTCTTCACTAGTAATTGTAAACTACATGTTTTTTATGACGGCAAAGATCAACAATTATGATCAAAGCAACAAGCTCAAAAAGAAGTTCAAATATCTTCATTAATAAAAGCTTTAAATCCAAACATATTAGGTGTTTACATGTAAAGGTAAACGATACAAACAAATACCTCAAATACATGAGAACCATTCATATTTACATATGCATATAAAGTATTTTCAAAAGTCAAAATCACATTAACAAAGTCTTAAAACAAATATTTTTGACAAAATACAAAAGGTATTCGAATACAGCATGCTGTAGTCGAATACAAAGTAAGTCAGAAGAAAAAGCCTCACATTTGTATTCGACTACGACCATCTGTAGTCGAATACATAGCAATTTAGTGGCTAAAATCTTTGCATCTGTATTCGACTACGACCTTCTGTAGTCGAATACAAAGTAAGTCAGTAGAAAATTTCACGTATATGTAATCGACTACATGAAAGGTGTATTCAAATACAAGGTGCAAATTTTGAATAAATTTGAAAGTTATAAAGAGGTGTATTCGAATACACACATCCTGTATCCAAATACAACTGGATGCAATACAATTTTTCAGATCTGAAATAGCTCCATATCATTGTATTTGTTCATCAAACCTCTTGGATCATTGACCACGAATCTAAAGAGATGTTTATGGAGTATAAATACGCCATAACTTCATATCAAACATAACACAAGAGGTGTATTCGAATACAAAGTAAGTCAGTAGAAAATTTCACGTATCTGTAATCGACTACATGAAAGGTGTATTCAAATACAAGGTGCAAATTTTGAATAAATTTGAACGTTACAAAGAGGTGTATTCGAATACACACATCCTGTAATCGAATACAACTGGAAGCAATACAATTTTTCAGATATGAAATGGCTCTATATCATTGTATTTGTTCATCAAACCTCTTGGATCATTTACCACGAATCTAAAGAGATGTTTATGGAGTATAAATACGCCATAACTTCATATCAAACACAACACAATCCTTGAATCAATACCATGAATAACTTTGAACAAAATTTTGTTTTTTACAAAGTACTTGCATTTTAGTTTCATATCCTTCTGAAAGATTCTCAAAGTACTTGAAGTATTATTGGATTGAAATCATTGTACATTTTCTGACAATAAGTGGAGTAATCTCGTGTGGTGTGCAAGAGGACTAGACGTACCCTTGGTTAGAAGGGGAACTAGGATAATTCTAGTGTGTTCATTTATTTACCGCACTTACTTATTATTAGTCATTATATTAACTCTGAAAATTCAACTACCATATCACTGAAAACAAGAAAATATCCTAAAACCTAATTCACCCCTCTCCCTTTTAGGCGTACCTCTGCACTTATAGTAATAGTGGGTTGCATCAGTGTTTCATCAACTGCCTCTGATGTACGGTGAAAAGGGAGTTTGATCTCTTAGACTCTATTCTTGACCCACCTTTTGCATCAAGTGGATCAAGAGCAAAAAGGACTTGGATCAAGTCCAGTGGTGGGAACTCATAATCGAGGGGGAGATTTGTTGGAATTCAATTATGAATGGTTAGTCCCACATTGGCGAGAAATGAAGGCTATATTGGATATATAAGGAGAATGACCCGTGAACCTAATGCCTTAAGATTTTGGGTTGAGATGTGGTGTCTAAGTCTCTTAAGAATCCTTGATGTTTAGTCCCACATTGACTAGGAATGAAGGCTATATTGGATATATAAGGAGAATGACCTATGAACCTAATGCCTTAAGGTTTTGGGTTGAGATGTGGTGTCTAAGTCTCTTAAGAATCCTTGATATTTAGCTCATTCCGGATGTCGCGCTCCCATTGACTCCCCAACAAAGATGCGACGACAAAATTAAGGTTTGGTAAAGAAAACCAAAACCAGTTATTAGGTGAAGAAACTACTTTTCAAAAAGGGTTTGGGAGAGTTCACAAATAAAGTGAAGAAATTAGTTCGCATAGAGGGTTTGGTGAATAAAACCAATTACATGCATAAAATTAAAAGTGAGACTTTAAAAAGTAAAAACTTTATGAGATCCTATGACATTGCTTTTTTGATAAGCACGTTAAAATACACTATGACAACACTTATAACAAAAACACTTTAAATATTATGATCATATGTCAGCGCTTTTATAAAAAAACGTTGTTAAAGGCTTTGTTATTAGTACATATGACATTGCTTTTCAAAAAAACATTGTCTAAGACTCCGTGTATTTTTAAAACATAATACAACAATATTTTTATTTAACAATCGCTATTAAAGATGTGCTATAAAATCCATATTTTGATATAGTGTGCTCATCATGTTTTCATGGAACCCTTACTTCGGATTGTATTTAGTTTATTTTCAAACAATGTTTTAAACTCATTGACCAAAGTTAACCTTACGAAGTTATGCCCAGGGAACCAGTTTAATATTGGTGGAAGTTTGCATTTCGAAGTTTCATGGGTGATTTGAAGCGATTAATAAAAAATAAGACTAAGGTAGAACGGGTTGGAATATAGTTGCATAAATATCAATATTATATTTTTCACCCAACCTTTTGCGACGTAGGTTTAGCCTTGTAGCTAATCCTATTTGTTGCAATAAGTCTTTATTCTATTTTATTGTTAACGTCGCATTGAATCAATAAATTGAACGATTATGTATTTTTGTATAATTAAAGTAGATATCTTTTATTCGCAGCTATAGATATTAATTTTTTAAGTTGAATACAAAAATAAAAAATGTAACATTTAATTACGTAAACAATGTCTCCAATTAAATTACACTTTAACGCTATTTTAATTTTTTTAAGTTAGCTTCTAAAATATATCAACAAATTTCTATATGGCTAATATGGTTTCGAATAATCATATATACAAATAAAATCCAATTTTAAATTAATGTAAATTTTAATTTTACTCTATCAATAATAGTTAATGTATCTTTTTGGTCCTAAAATATGGTGTTGAATTAATAGAAAAGACTAACATGTGTTGAGAGCCAATGATAATAAAGGACAACACATATAACTCAGATTGAGACATTGCAAACCCATTTGGGCTACAAACTAGTATAAAATATGATTATTCTTTATATGTAATGTAGAAACATTAAAACAACTTATGAAAATGGTTTCGAATTTCTTAACCTTACTAATGTTGTTCCTTGCGGCTCTTATCCTTGTTTCACAAGGACTTGCTGATGTAAGCCCAAAAATCTCCAAGACACCAATTCCTAAACCACCTAATTACGACATAAAAGGACAACTCGACATTAATTGGCAAGGTTTACGCGACCGCTTACGCAGGCGCTCTCCCCCTCCTGCAAAGCATACTCCCCATATTCCATGGCATCCCCCTCCACCAAGACGTAAAACACGTTTTTTTAACAGACATTAAAATCCCCCAAATGTCAAATCCATTTCTAAATTATCCATGCAACAAAACATATTAATATCTATTTAATAAGAGGAACAAGTTACCAATGTGTCATGAATGAAATCATGATTAAAAAATTATGCTCTTTTACTCCAAATTTACAAATAAATAAAATTGTGTTGCTACTTATTGATCTTTTAGGTCATTTGTAATCACAAATACTTTAATAAATCATATTTAAGTATAAATTTATGTTCTATTTTGCTACACCATGTGTCTATAGTAAATTAAATAGGCTTTGTATAAAGCGGTTTGACTTATATAAAAATTTACGGCCTTCTAACTATTATATACTCTTTTTAGATTTTTTTAGCATTTATTTATATAAGTTAAAATACATATTACAATTAAAGATAATAAAAAAAATATCGGGGAACTAATAGCACACTAATTACTTAATATTTCTTTTTCTTTTTCTTTTCATATAATTGTCTGCAAAGAAGTCACTTCATCTGTCTTTTTATACATTGAAGAGCTAAATGTTTCAACCAAATTATTTATAAACATGCATAACTATAGTTTCAAAAGCTATGCAAATGCATTTTGTAATGTTGTAATATGTGATGATCCAACCTATAATTTTTTATTATATTCTCACAAAATAATTAATGTTTTTTTTCTTAAAAGTAAATCTTTGGCCTATCTATTGCATTTTTGCAAAGGAAAAAATAAACATTATTAATGGTCAGTAGGGGGTGGGAATAGGTTAGACCGTCATTTAGGGGTTTGCGGTCAGCCTAGTTATGGTCTGGTCTGGCCTGTTTAATAAAAATGTTAGGTTCAAACTATTTTTAAAGCCTATTTATTTAAATAGGGCAAATTCAAACGTATAAAAAAGTCTTTCATACCTGACAGGCCGACCTATATATATTTTATTATTTATTAATGTTCTTTTTTTTATTATTGTTTATTAATAATATTATTCCTATTTTAAAGCCTATATCAATATATCAATTAGGCTATCACTCAATGGTCGTTCCACATCCAATAGCCATTCATTATTATCCCTGTCCTTTTCTTCTCCCGTTCTTTTCAAGTTCAATCGTTCATATTATTATTTAATTATTATACTATGAAAGATTTCAATATTTACTACTTCAAAATCTTAATTTTTTTTTTAATTTTATCATTGTATCCTTAAATAAAGTTAGCCTTTGTAAAATCTGTTAACACTTTTCTAGAAACTCCATTGAAGTTGTTCTAGATTTAGGTTTTATAAATAAAAATAAATCATAAATCAAACTAGTATATGTGAGTTTGTAAAAAATAGTAAAAAAATGCATAAAATAGGTGCAGTCCCTTTAGAAGTGTTTTAGAGTTGATAATAAAATTAATTATATTATTACTGAATATGTCCGAGTTTTTTTGAGAGAATTTGTTTGAGAGGTAATAATGGGTGCGTTTGTTTAATGAAAAAAAAATCTATTCTTTGTAATCAAAAATCATATTTTAGGGTTTAAATGGTGTTAGTTTCAGAATTTTTTAAAATCACTTTGTTACAAAAATCATTTTTTGTTTAATATTTATTCTTTTTTTTTTTTATATAAAAAAAAAAAAATAAATCTCCAGAATATATATATATATATATATATATATATATCTATACATATGTACATTAGTATTGGTATGTGGAGAGCATCATGTAAATTGGTATGGGTAGAGCATCATGTAAATTGGTAAGGATAGAGCATCATGTTGCTTGATATGTGTATATGGACTAATTATAGAATCATTTTTTTCTTCAAAAGTTGTTGCATTGATTAAGTATTATTTTATTAGATTTGATTATAATTTGATTAGTTTTTTTTGTATATAAAGTCCTAGTTTAGCATATTTAAAAAAATGTAAAGTATAATATTTAAATGTTTTAATGTGAATAAGGCTTTTAAATTGGCTTTTATGTCAGGTCAGACTTTTAAAAAGGATAGAGCAGACCGAAAAAAAAGTCCATGATAGGTCATAGGTCAGACTTAGGCCTAAAGAATTTATTGTAGGCCAAACTCAGGCATTTCAAAGTCTGACTTGACCTGGCCTATTCCTACCCCTAATTATTAGTAACTCATATTTTAACTTCCGCATTTTCTTGTTCTTTCTTGTTCTCTGTTTAAACATGTAGATTTTGTAATATTGATATGGTAATAAAGCATATCAGCATCGCTTGGAAAATAGAAGTAGATTTTTGAAATCCAAGGCAGCCAAAATTTTAATACTATCCTTTGTTACACTATAATCATCACTTTTGCAAAACAAAATTAATTGAAAATAAATATCACTTTAAATTTTAAATATGATATTAATGACTGTAGTCCGAATCATACTCTTATTAATAGTATGTGCCCCACACTCAAGTAATATATATACTTTGTATTTATGATAATGGTCAACACATCAATGCATGAAGAGGATAATCTGGTGTCGCACACAGGTCAAATACAAGTGATAAAATGTAGATAAATGTAATAATTCAAGTATTTTGTATGGACTAATGATATGATAATATTAGCCAAATTGAAAGTCATAATTAAAAAAGGGGTTTTTAGATTTTTTGTTCGAACAGATTAAAAAAATTATTAATCCACTATTTCGAGAGTTTCAAACTTATTATAGATTCTACCAACGAATTTAATTTCTAAATTGTGACTCTATTTCTTATTTGACTATAGAATTGATCAAACAAGCGTAATCAATCCTATGTGAATTCGATTTCTTTGACTAGATTAAGCATCACAATTAGAATATCAATATAATCAAATAAACATAAATAGAATCATGAAGCAAAATTAACAGTGTAACCTGAATCTCAAGGTGTTGATAAAACTTTGAACTCATTGATTAGTCTTATGAAACAAATGGCCCACTGCTTAACCTTATACTTTGTTCTCAGTTTTTGGACTTGTAAAACAAATGGCCCGTGTAAGACCCATAATTTTAAAGTATACTTTATGTATTTTAGTGTATTTTGGTATTGAACTCGGAGGCTTTTTAGCCAAAGTTATTAATATTTTTGAGTTTATATGACCAAAAAGATATTTGATGCTCGATTAAAATTACTCGTCGATAAATAAATTAAATTAAGTACGGTGAATCCTTTACGAAGAATTTAATGCCTTATGGGTGAAATGGTAATTTTAATAAATATCTAGATATTTGGAGATATTTGTTAAAAGTAATTAATATATATATATATATATATATATGTTTGTGTGGAGGGAAAAGAGAAGGAAATAGAAAGAAAAGAAATAGAAAGGAAGGAAAAAGAAAGAAAGGAAAAGGGAAAGAAAGCAAGAAAGCAAAATCCATCTTTTTCCTTTGCCTCGCGTGACCCCCTTCTTCCTCCTTCTTCCATTTTCATTTTTGCTTCTTCCTTTTGTTCAAGAATAGAAACCCAAGGCTTAGTGGGTAAGAAAGCAAAGATTTCTCAGCTTCATACTTCCTCGTTGTTTCGAAAACGAAGAAAAATGGTGTTAGGGATTTCAAAACCGTCAAACACAAACCTCACCGTTTCATCTAGATCTAAGCTTCGTTTCACAAAGAGATAGAAGGGAAATTTGTTCACTACCACGCTACGGGGCTAGGGAACAAACTTTGGAGCGACGTTGCGAACGGAGATTTTACCGGATTTACTCGCGGTACCGTAATTGCACGTTAAAGCTAATGTGAAGGTAAGGGCTCCTTCCAAACTTCTAGTTTTCATTTAGGGACTTATCTGTGGTTGTGTGGAAAAGAATTTGTTAAGGT